>NC_140707.1:60767500-61315000 GCF_050655825.1 Lonchura striata | reverse complement strand
GCTCAATTTTTTGCTTTATCTGTCAGAGTCTGCCCTGAAAGTGTCAGGCTGTGCTCTGTGTAGAGGCTCAGTTTTGTTCAGGTTCACACATGGGTGTGCTCTGTGCCATTCTTGTGATTTGGGAGCTGCAGTTTGGCACAAACACTCCTGCTTCTTGGGAGGAAGTCATGATTAATTTCTATGGAAATGCAGTTTAGTTTCATGTCAAATACAGATAATATGCTGTGCCATGTAAATTTGTAGAAGTGAAAAGTTTAGGGAAGTTGTCTGTATCTTCAGGAGGGAAAGAAAAAGACAGATTATTTTGGAAAAGAGGGTTAATTTGTCACTAAAGTATAAAATCTCAGAAAAATTAACAGGAAATGATAAAACAGTATACTAGGCTTGTTTGCCTCTTCAGGCCTTTTTATAAATAAAGGATTTTGGCTGCAAATGATTTGAAGTAATATTTTAGCACAAGACTTAAACCATATACTATTATTATCCATTCTCATGATTTTCTCTCGATGTCTCTAAAGATAGTTTTACTGTCCTTGCTGTTGTGGTAACACAGTCCTTTTCACAACTTTGTCCTTCATAAGTGACTAGGATTTGAAAACCTAAATTTGAATTCTGGTTCTCTCTGATTCTTTAATAGCTTCTTCTGCTCTTCAGTTTGCTGCTGAAAATCCAGAACTACTGGGAAGGAAAGATAAATAAATATAAAAAAATATTTGCTTTAAATGTCTGAAGTGTTCAAATAATTTTAAACTGTTTAATTTAAATTTTAAACTGCAAATCTTCAACCTCTAATCACTTCTAAACTGAAGTGGTTTTAACCAAATGTGAAGTGCTGCAGAGTTTGAAATGATTATGCCTGGAGTAGATGGCTGTAAACTTTGGAGAGGGATGAAAACTCTCTTTTGAAATTTTTTTTCTAAACACACTCATTGAACCATTCCTGCTGAAGAAGGCGAGCGGCTGAGAGGGTGGCTCTGCTAATTTGCTAGACCAATACACTGAGAGCATCAGAGCATGTGGAATTTTCTGAGGTAAAGAAACAACAACAGCAGGCTGAGGCATCCTTGGAAAGCCCTTCCCAGCCCGAGAGCCCCAGCAGGGCCGGGCGTGTGCTGGGCTGTGGGTGCACAGCGGGGAGGGTCTCTACAGTCCTGGTCCCTGTGCTAGGGACAGGGAGTATGTGTGCAGCAGGGGGATGGTTAATACTTCCAAATTCGCAGTTATGTTTTTTAGGACTCTTTCCAGCATTAGTTTCTCTTCAACATTTTTATTTTAGGGCTCTCAGTCTTTGCATTATGTGTTTTTCCTGTTTGAGGGAGAGAGTAAGAAACTTAAACTAGGATTCAGAAGCTGGTCCAGGACTCGGTTCCAGCTGGAAAAACACATGTGCTGGCATTCAGCTCCTGTAAGCTCCTTTCTGACTATTTTGAATGCTGGCATTGTTACAATAGGCAGGGGAACAGCCATGATAGCCCAGGGTGACAAATTGCTCAGCCTTGTGCATATATGTTTTTGCCTGGCTGGTTTTTATTAGCATGTAAGCATCATCTGTGGACTGCACATTCTTTCCCTTTCATTTTCATGACCCTGTCCAGTTCAGACGACTGGCAGATTCACTATGTGATTTCCAGCTTTTGATGATTAACTTTTTGACAGCGGTCCTTATCTTTTATTTAATATTGTTATGATGATTATAACAAAGGGCTGCGTGTCGGGCAGTGTGGAAATCAGACTGGGTGCTGCCTCCTTAACTCCACTGATAACTTTGTGTTGGTTTAGCAACAGAACAGAATACAACTTTATAGATTAAATGAGGAAAAAGGGTGACAACTGCCCAATCTGATTATTTGAGTTATTATAAGGGGCAATTATTTTATCTTAATGGTAGATATTTTATGCCCTGCACCTTCAAGGGCTTTTCTACTTATTTAACTTTTCTTAGGCAAGTAATCCCATTTATTTAAGTAGGACTATACATATGTGTGTGAGGGCCAGGGCCTTATTATGCAGAGAGGATGTAAATAAATATCAACTTTTTCCCCTTTGGTTAAAAGGACACTCTTGTAAATGAATGAAGCCGAATGAACAAACAGAAAACAGATGAAAGGGAAAACATCCCTTCTTCCTGAAAGAAAAATGTTACATGCATCACTTCAGATTTGGCAGGCTCTTGTCTCTTACAGTCTCTGTTTTGTTTGCTTAGAGATGGCTGAATTACTATTTTTGATACCACTTAGGACCATGTGCTTGTGAAAGGTTTTTGTCAAAGCCTCCCAGTGGGTCTGGACAAGATCTCTCAAGCATACTGTGTGCTCTCCAGCAGGGATGATGGGGAACAGGGGCGAGGGGTAATTTTTGCTCTGAAGCCCCTCTTTTGCATAGGAATTTGCATGAAAGATATAAACATGCTTTCTGTGTGCAAATCAGGAATAGCTACTTGTTGGACATTTGCCAAAGAGAAAGGCTTTGACTTCAAGCTTGCTTTCACTGCTGGTTCAAGAGCTTAAATCTCTCATCATCCAAATGTTTATTAAATTATCCATGTCTATTGCTCTAGGTGATTTTTGCTAAGTTTTGCTCTTCTTGCTGAAGGTAGAGGCTTGTAGAGGGACACTAGATGCAGAAGACTGATTTATTTTCCACTCCAGGATTCACTTGGTAGTGAATTTACTGGATGTCCTTTCCCTGTGTGAGTTAGATGTTGCTTTGTTGCTGTGATTTGAAACAACTGCTAAAGGAGTCTTTGCCACTGAGGTTTGGGGGCAAAATGGAGATGGTATCCTCAAACACCCTCCAAGACATCTTCCTTTCTCTGCCTTGAGGGAAGGAAGTGAGTTTGGCATTAGGAAATGCCTCTGGGAGTTTTATGTCAGTAGAAAATATTCCTTTGCTTTGAGAATCTAGCACTGGCAATCAATGGAGGCATGATATCCCTTTTTCAATGCTGAAATTCAGTGAAGAGATTGAGTCAGGACAGAATCCTCTATCCCTGTTTAGCAGATGTTCCTCTTTCATGCATTGAGATTTTCCAATCAGTGCATGTCATGGTTGGACTCAAGCATTACAAGATAAAATCAGTCCTTTCAGTGGGTGGAAAAGCAGTCATGAATGTGTGAAAACTGTCTGGGAACATCCACACTCTTCATTAAGGTCTTTTTCTATACTGAGGTTTATGGAAAAATCTGCCATCTTCTCTCAGCTTTGGATCAGGTTTATAGATGGATTTCTGAGATCAGCAGAGGTCTTGTACAGGTTATCTTGGCTAAATGCCAGAGGCTGACCCATAGGAGAAGAAGGTGTGAGCTGAGGCCCCATAAGCCAAGAAACTGGGCTTTTATTTTTCTGGCTAAAGCAGACTCTCACATCCTGTAGATGACTGCTGAGGAAGACATTTAGTAGACTGTGCTCCTCTGTGAATCTGGTCAAAGCTTTTGTGCTAAAACATTTATTCTGTTAAAAACACACTTGTTTGCTGGCACCCAGTTATTTCAAAAGAACAGGCCTGTTCTAACACATCTTCCAAATGATTTCAAAACTGGACAAGGAAGCAGATTTCCATCAAAACCAGCCTGGATCCTCATTACTCCCTCTCTACTGTCCCCCTTTGGGCTGCCTGTGCAGGGATGGTCCTGGACTTATCCCTGCTGGTGGTGGGACTCTCATGTGGCCCCACAGTACCCTACATCTACCAGTGTCAGGCACACCTCTGAGGCAGCAGGTTTTGGGGCTCCCAGACACCCTGGCCTGTTTGTGGAGCCACAGCTGACCTGGAGGTTTCTGTACTTGAGCTTCCTTACACTCAGTACTTCTAGCCAAATAGAAGTAATTAACTTCTATTTACTTCTATATTAAATAATTTACAGTGGTTTGTATTTTCATTTCCATACCCAGCTTTGAAACCTCCACTCTTCACTCTAATGTGTTTTTTTGGTTCTTTCAAAACTGCAAAGTTTTACTTAGAAAGATCGCCCTGGAAGCCAGCTCTGGTCATGGTATGCACCTGGTTAACATGGCCTAAGAAACGAAGTGAGAAAAATGTGTGAGAATGTGGACTGGCAAATCAAGAGGGGAATTTTCTGGTGTCAGAAAATAGGTAAGTAGTGCCTCACTCAACAAACACTTACTGTGAAGTGCTTATTTTAGGGGCAGTATAAACACCTAAGTGAGACTGTAGCCTGGGAATAAATGTGGGACTTTGGACCATCTCTTTGTATATGTCAATATCACTCCCTCTGGGTAAACAGAGTAATGAACTTAATTTGTGGTGAATCTGGCTCCCTGTTTTGTGAGAGGCTTTTGCAGACCCTGCCTTTCTGTGAATTTTCATCCCTTCTCTAGCGGCTACACTGGCAGTGCATTGTCTCCTCCAGGCTTCTCCTTGGCCATAACATCTGGCGTGCCCTGTCTCTGGGTGCACTGGGCTGAGGAAGCTGCTGTTGGATAGGCACTGTGGGCAGGAGCAGCTCTCGGGAGCGTGGTGAAGGCACTTTCCATTGCTGTGCTTTTCCGACAGGGAGATTGAGTTTAATTTGCTGGCTAATCTCTGGTGGTGAAATTCATTTCTGGTCTGTCTGTTTAGATTGCTGTGACAGTGACCCGTGCAGGCATGTGTGGCACCCTTTGGCTGCCAGGGCTCTGGGTGGGCTGGGGCAAGCAGGAGTGCTGGCTGCTAAGAGCTGCTCCCCTCCACTTTGGTGCTGGTGTGATGTGATGTCTGCTCAGACATACCTGCTGCCCATGCAGAGCCCCAGAAACTCATCACAGTGTCTGCAGCACTGCAAACCTGAGACTGCCTGGGTTTCATCCTTCCCTTCACAGGTTTTAACACATGAATCGATGTGATTGTCCCAGCTCCTCTCCTTTGTTGTTTTATTTTTCATAAGTTTTCTCACATCAGGGACAAGGATACAAACAGAAGAATAGAAGGGAAAAGGTGAACTCTTTCTAGTGCTGCTCACATAGGACAACATTTCAAACCTTTTATTTCCTCTTCAGTATTTTGGCTTTAGTTTTATTAACTTTTAGTCACTTTCCTCGTTAACCTGACTGTTCATTTCTCAATATGTTCCTTTAACTACTTACATACCTCACAAAAAATAGTGCAGAGAAAGCAAACTAATTTATTAGGCAAGCAGAAGCACATGGCATTCCATATTGGGCAGATTTGTGATGAGCAATTAATTATTTCTATTTTCTTCCTCCCTGGTTTAAATACAGTTTAAGTTGTTGATGTTAATATTATCAAACCAACATTTTTATATCATTTGCCAGGCTTGACAGAATTAAGTGGATTTCTTTGAATGATAATAGACATAATTAATTTTGCGTATAAGTTGCTTCACTGCCTTTGAAGTTAAGTAAAAAATGAGATGTTAAGACTGAATTAGTGATATTTAATTGGAACCGATTATAAAAAATAAACGAGATACAAGGTACTTTTATGAAATAAGAAAGAGTGTATGTATAACTGCAGAAATTAACAATTTGTGGTTGAATGTTTTGCTTTAATAGGGTGGCAGCAGTGATTGTGAGCACAATGGAGAGAAGGAAGAGTGACACAGAAAGGGCAGGGCTGAGCTTTTTGAACATGATTGACAAGAATTGTTACGTGGAATTTCTTTATAGGTCATGCAAACAGGCCAAATGAAACCATTGCTCTTGGAGATCATGCAAGTGTTTCATTTTCCTATCTCATCTTTTGTACTCCTGTAATAAATGATGGCAATATGAAATGTTAGTACTTTGCAAAGTATGTTGTTAGGTTCAGCCATGTGTCTCTGCACCTGGCTTAGTAGATATTAAGAAGATAGAAGAAGGTGTTACTATGTTTAATGGCTTTTAACCTACAGCATGTCTTATCAGGAACCCATTCTGAAAAATGACATGCCAGAGACCCGGCATCCTCCTGTGCATCAACTGGACAGCCTGGAAAATCTAGTTTGTGATACCACTATTATAAATTAGATATCACTCTCAGATGTAATCAACTGATTATAATCTCAGTCCCGTGTCAAGTAAAATTTGGCTGTTTATTAAAATAACTCGGCTTCTGGCCCATCTTTTGTCTCAGAAATAGCCCAGATTAAAAGTTTGGGTGTTAGAATAATGTTCTATTTTCTCATAAATCCACAGGTTAAAACAGCTGCATCATGAATGTGTATGGAATGAGAGAAGAAAGAATGAAGCTGACTTTCCTGAAGTGGAATAGACCAGCCCAGTGAAAGCAGTAATCCCTCCTTTAGGAATTGCTTTAGTAATTCCTAAAAGTTTAGGCAAGGTAATAAATGTGTGAGAGATATATTCCTATACCACTGTAGTGAACTGGATTCTCTAGTTTTTATTGGATGCCATCTAGGTGAAGTCAGCTGTGTAAGTGAAAATATTACAGTGATGGCCACAAAAGGATGAAAATGAAAGCATTTATTCCATCTGAATTTGTCAGGAAACAGTGTGGATTATAACACTGAGATTCCCTTTTCCCCCTCCTACACCTTTGTTGTCAGTGAAGACATACACCAGGTTCATTCTTGGTCAAGTATGTGCCCACAGACCTCTCCAATCTGGGAGGAAAAGATATGAGGCACTGTTGAGGAGTAAACAGAAGATGCCTGTGGTCACCTTTATATTACTATTATGGTGAAAGGTGCAAATAGCTGCCATCAAGTGAGGCTTTGATCCAAGGATAATAATAGATCTCATTAAAATCAGTGGGTTTGCCAGCTCTGAAGGAAAAACAACTGAACCTCTTTAAACAGAGAAGACAATGGAGGGATTTCAGACAGCACATGTCAGGTCAGACCTGAGCATGTAGGCAGGGGGATTTCCTTGGTAGCACACAAGGGATGGGATATTGGGTTTGCAGTTGCTGAGCAAAGCCATGCAAAACCCATTGGAACAGCAGTGAGTGGGGCTGGGGTGACAGGAGCAGTACCAAGGGTCTGGAATGCAAAGTGGTGCTGGATGATGGATTCTGGGTACAGAATATGGGTAAAGAAAATGCCTCCATGGCCAGGGAAAGACTCCTCTGGTTGGGCAACAAACAAACAAACAAACAAACAAACAAACCCCCCATAGCCTAGAGAATACTGTTGAACTGTATCACTCATTACTCAGCTGGGGTAGTTCTGAGGGAACTGGGTTCTGTTTACCTTCTAAGTCCAAAAGAGCAACAGTGATGCATTTGAAAACCAATGAAGTCTAGGGAAGACTCCTTTTGCCTTTTGTGAGCTCTGGATTAGGTCAGGGTTGCCAAGAATTTGATACTGCTAAAATGATTTTCTCAAGGGGATGCTTCTGAAGGCACTATACAGTGGGGGAGACAATACTTGCTTTGCCTGGTTTTGACAGCATGTCACATTCGATGGATGCTCTCTTCACTTTCCAGCTTTTGACAGGCCATAAAGGCTAATTAAACAAAACTACTAAATTCACATGCTTCCCTCAAAGGAGCACACATTTATCTTGCAAACAGTTAATACCTACTATCATGGGTATGTAAGTAGTCAATATGATATAACACATTGCAGAGCCTGCTGAAGGCAGATATTGCCAATTAACACATGGTATTACCAATCAACGCTCATGCCATTTATAGAACACTCTGCCTTGCTGCTACTGGAGATTCAAGACCCACAACAGTTTGAATGCAATTTTGAAGTAGGATTTTGTGTCAGGGAGGGAGTAAAACTCTGCATTGCTAAAGAAGTGGAAGAGCAATGAAGGACTGAACTCCCAGGAGTGGAGCAGCACCTTACAAACACACAAAAAAGACAAGGTCTCTGCCTGGAGGGGCTTACAGTCGCCGGCCAACAAAATTCTGTGTATGAGACATCAGAGAATGGCAGTGGGAGGGAGGAGGGAGGGGAAAAAGGTGGTGTGATAAGCACAGGTGTGTACCCTGAAGAACAGCTTTTTTGTATGTGCTTTGTCAGCAGATTGCAGAGGTAGAGGAGGTTTCCATCTCATGGGCAGCATGGACAGGAGGCAGCAAGAAACAGAGCAGAGGAATATAGCTTGAAACAGATATTTTGGACAGGACAATACATGAATAAAAGGCCACTTTCTGCTTCCTCAGGCAGTTTTGGGCTGCTTAGGGAATATTTGATGCATGAGGCCCAAAAAATAATGCGGGCATCTGCTGGGGTTCTTTTCATTCCTCCCCACTCAAAAAAGGGCTGCATCCTTACCTTTCCTTCCTGTCCCTTGGCTACCACAGCTGTCCACAAAACCTCCCATTGAGTCCTATGAGAGTTGGAGGTAGATTTTGATGGTTTCTTCTGTCCCCAATCTGTACTCAGCAGCTGAGAGGTTCCTGTGTTTGAGGGACTGGGAGTAACAGCTCAGGGCTTAATGAGACAGAGCAATGGGCTCATCAGCAAGGAGACACAGGAGAGAAATACATATATGCATGCACACATACCCATGTATATGGAGATATGTATACATAGAATAATCAGAAAATAAAGACACTACAGAGAAAGAATGCTTCCTAAAAGTGGTTTGACATAAAATTTCTAATGAGCTGTTAATATATGCTGTCTCTGGTGATGAACATTTCATGCCTAAGGAGTAAAAATGTGGCAACACCTTCCTTTTCTTCGAAGAAGAGATTTAAAGCCTCCTGCTGCAGTCCAGATACTGGCATAAGTTAGTATCTCATGAGGAATGTATTTTAATTTTTTTTTTTTTTTCAGCTGAGGTGCTGTAGTATTAGGTTTGTATTCTCTTGATGCTAAGTAATCACTTTATTCTCACTCAGCTTGTCAGGAGGTTGCACTGGGTCCCCTGAGGTGACTGGACCTGGAAAGTTGCTAAAAAGAAAGATAGGTGAATAATTGTTAAGGGTATTTTAGGGGTGTTTCAGCATCTTCTGTAATTAAGAAAGCACATCTTGGGGTTTATATACATGTTTGCATCTCATTTAATTTTTAGAAGAGAAATCTGAATAGTTCTCCTTTCCTTCATCTTCTTATCTAAATGCTATGGAAAAAAATGACAGAAAGGAATTAGCAAAGTCACTTCTTAAAATGTGCCTCTCCCCTCAACGCAAACACAGGAGGCAGCTAGTACCCTGTTCCTGATTAGCTCTAGACTCAAGAAGAAAATGTTATCTGATCTTCTGAATCCTGGTTTTCAGTAGTCACTTCCTTCTTGAGTGTTTTACATTAAAATACTGGTTTACTGTTCAATTACCTAATTTAACTCCTGTGTAAGATTCCTCTGGACTCCAACTACTCATCTTTTGAATGATCACTAGGAGTTTGCAAGAACTGGTGAGCTTTTTCAATAAGTATTTTCCATTTCTTGAGGCAAGACATTGTGTTTCCTCTTCATGGCCACAATGGAAATTGAGAGGGGATTTCTGTGAGTTGAAACAGATTCCAAGGATGGCTTCAGTAAGATGATTTTTTCACAACACCATTCTTGGAAAAATTATACAACACAATGTACAACTCAGGCTGTTTTTTCCTTTCAGCACTACTGACTTTAAAAAATAAAACCAACCCATTAAAACATCTTTACCAAATAATATAGTACTGTAGTAGAGCTTCACATTTTTTATCACTGGTGCATGTAAACGCTGAGCTAACACCATGTAAAAATTTGAAATGGAAATACAGAGAAAATCATGGGAATTTTATTTTACTTTCAGGTATTTTCTTAAGAGAAAAATCAGAATTGCAAGGCAGCTTGCCTTTCTAGGTTTTATGTGAATTCTGATTAAAATGAGTAGCTCTTTTAAAATATAAAGCTATTTGCTTTCAGCAGAATTCACAAAAGCAGTAATTCTGTTTTAGCCTATGACAACACAGGAAATTCTGAAAATCACAATTGTCCGTAAGCCTAAATAGCTGGGGAAAAATGATAGACATTTGGTTAGCTTTACTGAGCACATAATGTGCTGTCTGGCCTTCAGTACAATGTTTCAAAGCACTTGGATCCAAAATACCTCTCTGAGTCACACTGAATGTTTTATCTTCAGTACAGCGGCCCCATTTACGAGAGTGGGAGCTGTGATATTGATCATTAGGAGTTGCATATTGCTAACATTTTAGCCATAAACTTATTATAACCCTAAAAAAATATAAATATTATCTTCCCTGGAGTGGATTGAAATGTCTCTTTTACAGATGCCGGATGAAATTTATGAAGTTGCATGAAGTTTCTTTTAAATCTTGAATGAAAAGGTTCTTTTTGTGTTAATTTAGGAACTGTTTTACTTTCCTTTGCTATTTAAAGGCTGAGGTGCACCTTTGTTTTCTTCCACAAACCCTCCCGAAGTGTAGAAATCCAGTCAATCTCTTTCACACACCCACAAAAAATAATGGCTTGACCTGCTCGTGGCCAGATCTGACATGCCCTGCTGTGGTGGGAAAATTAATTCACCTCACTACACTGCAGTCACCCTCAGCTGAGTCCTTCAATTATTTCATTATGATCTAACTAAGGCTGATAACAGATCTCATTTGATACCGTGGATGGCTGGGGGGGCAGCATGGGGGTGGGAAGTGGATGCCCTCGCATGTCAAGCCCTTGCATCTAACCAACCAAGCCTTGTAAGGCTTTCTTGCCTGATGGAAATGGGGGTGATTAAAGACATGTTGTGCCTGTCTGTGTAGCTTCCACATGATTTTTCTCCCTTAGATGATGTTCTGTGCACTTAGCATATTTGAAAATCTAGAGGCTTTTCATCTTTGGCAGGGGAAGGAAGGGATGTTTTTGATGGACTGGCTGGAGGAGCACACTCAGAGTCCAGTATTTTCTGGAGAAATGATCTATTATCATATTTTCTTTCTTCCCCTTTTTTTTTTTTTTTTTTTTTTTTTTTTTACCTGTGCAGTGACAGATGGATGAAGGAAGCCCTGGAAATGTGTTAATTGCTCTTTTTTTCATTCAAGTGGTTTGGAGGTTCAGGAGACCCTCTAATTAAAGAATCTAAGAGTGAGCTGGGCATCTGGCCTCTGCCACTTTAATCAACTTTGTAATATGAGGAGAGGGCAATGATTGTCTAATTACTCAACAGCTTTTAAGAGGTATAGGTAGTAAGCAAATACATTTTCTCAGAAGATGCCAAATTGTTATAACAACAAAATGACTGCTATCTGTTTTGTGTTTATATATTTTTTTAAATAGGTAAATGTACCCCATCTCCATCCACTGAGTGGATCTGTGTCGGTTTACAGGATTCTTTGGCATGATTTTGAATCCACAACACAATTGGCATGCAGAAGTTTTGTGATGTATGCAAGAATCATGATATTAAGTCAGATAAGAGTTTCTCTGATATGACACAACTACTGAAATGAGGTTTTTTATTTCTGAGTCTGCTGTGAAATATCTAATTTCATCCATTTGCCTATGGAAAGTTGAATATAGAGCATAGATACTCTTCCCCCCATTTTTCAAAGGATAGAAATCCTAGCTCACACACCTGGAATTTATCATAGAGTATAACAAGACTACTTCATGTTAGTGAACATTATGTTAAGCATAAAATCATGTAGTGCTGTTTTCCTGAATCTGATGACAACCTGGAATATTTGCTGAGCAATGTGAATTTTGAAATTCTTCCTAAATGCTGTTAGCTCTGCTGTTAGTAGAGATGAGTGTTGAAATACTGTCACTATTACTTAAATATACAGGATCTTGTTGAATCAGCTGAATTCACATTATATCACTGTTTGTCTTTTTAAGAGAAAGAACTCATAAAATGCTTATCTTATTAAGACAAAGTACATCCCATATTCTTCAAGGTGAAGCTCTAGTGTCAAAGTAAACAAGGCAGATGCCTCTTTATTAACTGTGTAATTCAGACTTATATTTAATTAATTAAAATGTCAGCATGAAGATACTGAAGGAAGCTGCTGTAGCTTTTAGAGTTGCTGCAGAATCCAAAGGACCTTGCTGCAAATACAGATCTTGCCTCATGCATATTCTTTGAAATATGGATGACTTAGTTGCTGGCATCTGGTCAGTGAAGGTTTCTTTGTTAGTCTCTGAATCAAGATTAAATATTACATAACGGTAGATGGCATTTTTATTTTCTACGAACCCCTCAAACCTATCACCTCTAAAACTTGTCTTAATAACTCTCATCTGTATTGGAAACCTCAGCAGAAAAGCCAGTATTGAATGGATTGTTACTCAGCATGGGCTCTTCTGGAGCCAAAATGAGGAATCTCTGGCTGACAAGAGGAGTGTCTCTTCAATCCCATTGTCGTCCTTCAGTTGCACTTTTCCCGTCCCACGAATAGACAGAGCTCCCCACTTCCTATTTTTTACATACCTTTGCAATTAGCTTTATTTTAAAATTTCCTTCATCAGGGAAAATCTCTTTCTACTTCCTTGCATACCATCGAATGCTGGCAACCATTGGTACTTTTATAGCTGGCCTCCAAACCATCAATTTGAATGAACAAAGCAGACTATTTTCTCACACTTATAAGACCTACATTTATAGTATCCGCATGCTGGGGTAATTACTGCTAAATAATTTAATACTGTAAAAACTGACATATCCATTTAGGTGTATGCCTGTTATATTGTTAAACTGTATTGGGGTTCTGACCTCTATTAGACAGCAAATAATCCTACTAAAGACTGGTCATTCTCTCTCTCTCGCTCTTATGGTGAATTTTATTCATAAAGCTTAGGCTTTTGCAGCTATTCTCATTGTGAGATTAGTAAGTATACACTTGTGACAGCACTAAAAATTCAGTGCAATCACAATCATGTTTGATTACCAATTCAGAAGGATCTAGCCATCTAGCTGCAAGGATAATTTTGCTCACTGTAAACAGCTTGGAGAATTGTGTGCGATCATGTTGTGTGACCAAAAAAAAAAAAAAACCCAACGAATTAGATTATTTGCTAAATGCCAAGGCACATTAAATATTTTTGACAACAATGAAGATTCTTTGTAAATTGTAATTAGACTGGAAATTATTGCACAGAGCCTGCTTCTCTATAATCCTTTTAAATCAGAGTAGTTGTAATTGGCCTTAGAGACTCAAACTGTTTCGTGTTTTATTTTCTAGAAGTTCCGCTTCTGCATATGTAATAACAGAATCCTTTGTGGTTACAATACAATAGACATGTGTGTAGGGTTATTTTAGTTTATTTGTTTTGGTAGCGAGTCAGATAACCAGCGAAAAAGAATATAGAAAAGAAAACATGCTGAATGCTCCTGGATATGAATGGTACTTACATGTAAAAAAAAGTTGCATAGAAATCATAATGGGCCAGATGAGGCTTAGAAAAGAAGCATAACCCTGCTGTTCAACATCTGCCAAGGATCTGGACCTATATTTTGCCTGTACTGTCAGAGGCTTCAGGAAGCCTAATAATGTTTTCCTGAACACAAAGCCATGGATTTTTAGCAATTCTAGCAGAGTCCTCAAGGATTCCTATTCAAAGTTATGATTTTACTTTTTTTTCTTCTGGTTTTAGGTTCACATAAATGGTAACTTCAGGTGAGCTTGTGGGAGAGGATGAATTCTGCTGCAGCCTTTCTACATCAAAAAAAGACCCTTTTGAGCACAAGATCCTTATGCTACTACTGAAGTGCAAGTATGTCTGTGTGTTTGTATAAATAATAGCTGTGGGAATGGGAGTGAGCAGTGGCAGATAGTCAAAGAGTTAAGTGGAAGACAAAATTAAGTGGGAATTTTGAGGTTTATTTGATGTAACACTTGGCTTTGAGGATGGAGGAAGTTGGACTTGAGGCAAACCTGCAAATTACAGCCCAACCTCATTAGAAATTAGCCGGTAGTAATCAGAGAGCCTTAACTGACTGTAAAAGCACCTTTAATCTGGAGATGTGGGATTCTGTTGGGTGATTATTGCTCATTCTCTCACAGGTTGAATTAACTAACAAAACCAAATACGTCAATACATCCAATATAAAATTTCAGCTCATCTCTGCTGAGTTTATTACCAATATCCAAAATGAAACAAAGTTTGTCTTGGAACAGTTTGCACAGGATTAACATTCATGTGATCATGACTTCCACCAAAATAAGTCTAATCTGTAGATGTGCTGAGAAAATAATGTATTTAGAGCCTTCATCTACTTCATGTATGGAAGTTACAAACAACAGCCTCCATTGTGGCTCTATGTCCAACTGCAAATTTTAGAACTATTGAATTACTTTAGCTTTCCTTGATCTAGTCGAGGCTAAACATTGGCCTACATACAGTCCTTTTATATTTTTAATACTAAGTTTACACCCATTACTCAGAAGTAAAAAACTCATCTGCTAATGTAGATTTATTAAAAATTGCTAGAGTACAAAGATGAGATTTTTGTCGCATTATTAAAGCAAATGGAAAAATGCACAGAAAGGACTAGAATTTTACTAAATCGCCAGTTACAAACCTGACTTTAGAAAAACAAAATATTAGCATAAAAAAAATATAAATATCAGTCTTAACTGTTTCAAGAAGATAAGGGTTGCATGAATAAAGTCCACCCAAACCAGTGAAAAAAAAAATCTATTATGTTCAATAAGTTTTTTGACAGATACTCTGAAAAAAAGATCTCAAAAAATATCTTTATCAGATTGCCAGTTTTTATTTCAGGGGCTTACTTTTGCATCAAGCTAATTTCTTTCAATAAACTAAAAATATCTAACCAGGAGAGAAATTTACAAATGAAGCTTTTATCCTAAGCCCCAGGTTAACTTACTCCTCTTTCCTTTAGGAAAACCACAAATATTTTTGTATAATGATATTAGCGATTCTTAGTTTGATTATATGCAACATTGTGAAGTTTTAAGGACATCTCTGGCAAAGGCTATTCCATTTTCTTCCTTCAGGTCTCCCCCTTTGCTGGCTGAACTAATCTGCTGTAAAACATTGAAGACATGGGAAATGTTGAGGTGTCCAAAGCTGGATATTAGTGTAGGGGAATCTATACATTCAGATGGGGCATTGAAAGAGACTTTTTCCTCATGCTGCAGGGTAAGACAGAATGTATGGTTCTGAAGAGCCAAAAGTGTAAACTGCTGGTGAATTCTGCATGCTGGAAGAAGAGGCTTTGGGCAGCTCATCAGTTTGGGAGGGTAGGGAGGCTCTCAGCTCACTGCCTGCATAGCTCATGGGGCTGACGGTGGGGCCAGAACCAGGATGGTTGTGGCAGGTGGGAGCACTTCTGCAAAGCCTCTGGCCAGTGATAAATGGTTTATTCATGGTGTGTTCTGGGGGCCTCTTGCAGCCTGTTGGCCTGGCATCAAAGAGAAAGGCTTTGCTGTCTTCATCCTCTTATCAACGTGCTTTACTGGCCAAATTCCATAGACTTTGTCTAAGCCTTACAGAGGGGAACCACCCATGGAGAAAGTGGAAGCCTTTTTTAAGCAGCACTTGAATAAGGAAATTGAAGGTACTGCCAAGGGGAAGGATGGACTAGGTGACCTCATTAGTATTTTCCACCATAAGGTTTATTAGTCAGGAAAACACTGTGCAGGGGCCTGCAGTGTGTTGGGAGAGGAGCAAGCAGACTCCTGGAGTAGCAGCGCTGGAAGGCATTAGGGCTTAGGGTGGCTTAATTATCCCAGTGCTGCTGCTGGGAAGTAATTCTCGATCCATTGGCAGTGGGTGCTTTCAGCACAGGTCACTGCAGATGGCAGCAGGGCCATCGCTGTGCACTGCCCCAGGGAGCACAGTGCTCTGTCTGCTCACGCCAGCCATGTGGCCACCCTGCTTTCCACTCCTTGAACTCTCAGTCCTGCAGCCACTGTCTCTCCAAAATGGAAAAAGCCTTTGAAATAGGACCCTGCTTTTGAAGCAAGCAGAGTTTTAATATGAAGAATGCTACATTTTGCAATACATATGTGAGTGTTGTGTGAGTATATCCAAAAAGAGGGAGAAAAAGACTTTATATGTACACATATGCGTGCACATATTTATTTACGAAGCCTGCATCTTAAGGTAAAGTAGTTTTTAAAGTAGTTTATAAAACTGGCAGTGAGATGAAGTCAAACTTTGGGGTTTAGCACTTGAACACTAGTCTCTGGCATCAGGTTTCTTGTTAGTCTCAGCATCTCATTTGAAAAGTCATTTATTTTGATATTATTACCAGACACCTGACTCATAGCTACAATATAGAGGTTAATTAGCTATGAAGTTTGGAAGCTCATGGACTATGAAAAGAGTTATAGTGTTTTGTTGTTATGCTGCTGATTATTTCTGTGGTGGGTCTGGTTGAATGTGTGCCAGTGCAACTACAGGTCCATGATGCAAATGCCACCCCTGTGCTCTCCAGCTCAGAAATCCCGAGGTACTAATGATTAATCAAAGGGGTTTGATAATAGTACCATGAAGAACTGATGGGTACCACAAAACTGCAAAGTTACTGCAGGTAACGTACTCTTGGTTTTCCTTGATTTGCCATATGTACCCACTGACCAGGCATGTGCTTGTGCCGGCTGCAAGGTAAGGCCACACAAAGCTGAATCTCCTGGCACCTTCCTTCCAGTTAATTTTCTGGGAGATAGAGGGCTTGTTTTTCTCCTCCTTGCTCTCTTGTCTTGCTGTTCCTCTGGCCAGGATGACTGGTGTGGGCGGCATGTCCCTTTGAGCACTCTGAGAAACTCCCTGACTTCCTCCCCCTGAGCTCAAATGTCTCCTTTGATTTTCCTGATGCCTGTCACCCTGCCTCTGCTGCTGCTGGTGTTCCAGCGATGCTGCAAATGCAGGAGTGCTTCATGAAGCTTGGGGGGGCAGATAGAGCCTCACACAAGCTTGCATTCACCACTGCTCTCTGCAGCCTCAGCACACAAGGGTGAAGGGCTGAAGCTTGGCCAGCAGTCACTCTGCCCTGGCTGCCCTCCTCTGTGCAGGGCTGACTCCTCATTCACCAGCCTAATGCTCCTAAATATATGACTGCCTCCATCTTGTCACCCTGCCACAGCTCACCGTCTCACTGATGTGAACGGGTACTATATTTACCCAGGAGAGTCATGAAAATTGCCATGACAATGATTGTGGTTGCTTGGGAATGCAAGGAGCTAATTTTGCCTGAATAATAAGACACAGAGTCATCTGTCTCCCTCGGTAAAGCAGCAAGGAGTTTATGCAGGTGAGAACAGGTAATCTTTGTGAGGGCATAATTGCAAAATGCAAAAATGTTCCTGTATCAGTTCAGACCGGTGACTAATAAAAGGATCTATGTGCTAAGTGGCTGAAGTTTGATGCACTCATTGTGATGAAGATCTGTAAGAAAACTGAGCTTCCCTTCCCCCCTCATTTCACCACCAAAGAGGAAAAAAAATCCCATTAAAAAAAAACTTTAGCCTGAAAATAACTCTATACTGTACATCTTTGCCTTGGGCAAATTTTTCACTGATGAGTAATAGCATTTTCACAATTCAACTTTTATATTTATTGATCTAATGCTATGTAGTATGCCAAAGTTCATTTAAAGGAGACTACAACTTTTGCTTTTGGGAATCTGGAGGAGAAGATAATTACCAAAACCTAAAACTTTCTTAGCTGATGCTTTTACTTCTCCATCACTCTCCATCACAAAATCTGTGAAGACCTCTTTGGCAAAATGCTGACAAAGATCCCACCCTAACAAACTAAAAAAGCACTAAAGTTCCGTTTTGGTTTCAGAAATGTCCTGGCACCTCTGAACAAATATAAAAGCCTGTCCCAGTAATGCAAATTCCCGCGAGGCACCGAAGTTTGGGAAAGGACATCTTGCTGGGCAGGCGCCCCGTTCGCGAGCCGCTGGCTCGCTGTCCCAGAGAACACCCCCGTTGTGAGCAGCACGAAGGGCTGACTTTGTACACCGTTCGGAAGGACGCCAGTTCAGGCATTCGCTGGCTTTTCCCAAGCCGGACACACAGCAGCTCCCCGGAAAAACAAGTGGTTTTTTTGGTTTTTTTTTTTCCTGCCGCACCTGAGTGCAAGCGGCGCCGAGCGAATTTGCCGGGCACGGAGCCGCCGGCCCCGGGCAGCGCTGCCCCGGCGGCGGCCGCGCTCGGGCGCTCCCCGCTCCGGCCCGCCCGCGGGAGCTGCCGGCCTTCAAAGGCATCGGTCAGCCCCAGGGAAGGGAGCTGCTGCCCTTCACACTGCTCCCAGGAACCAGATAAACAGCCGCTCAAAAGAAACCTCGCTCTCACTCTTAAAAAAATTTTTTTTTGTGTCTTGCACTTTTAGTAAGTGACAGTTTTGCAAATTGCTAGTAAAGAACTTAAATGTCTAATTAAATCTCGAAGATGTACAAGAGTTTGAAGAGCGTGATTGATGCCCACAAAGGTATGGCTGTCTAATGGAGTCGTCCTGACAGCAATCGCGAAAGCCCATTTAACGGCTGATGTCTTGTTGTGATCCATGTTGTCATTTTTTCATTACTGATTAAAATTAAAAATCTGCTTGGCAAATCCATTGTAAAAATTTCCTTCATGAAAATCGACGGGTACAAATTATTTTGTCAATCGCCTGGCAATCAAACTGTGACTGAAGACTGTTTCATGCCCATAGATTTTTTATTCTTTTTACTCATGCCAGTGAGTTTTCATAGAAAAGTTTCTTAAGTGTAGGTGGCAGTCTTGGCAATTTTTTTTTATTAATAAATAACGCTTCATCTCTATATGTTAATGAAATGTTTTGTTTATGTTGTCTTCCCAATGTTCCTCACTCTGAAAGTTGGGCTATACTACTGAATTGTCTAATGCCATGCATGACAGGTGAATAATAGCAATACAAGCCTTTATTAAGATAAAATCTGTTTTGAGAGTTGAAGTGTAAGCTGTCTAAGATGTAAAACTGGAAAAAAAAAAAGACAAAAGAACCAATCAAACGTTGCAAAGCTGCATTCTTTATAGCTAGAATATATTTATTGCTGCACTTTTTGGTGGGGTTTCCAGCTTGGTGTTCCCATGTATGGGTGCAGCAGCCGTGGGTGAGCTGCCTTGGGGTGAGAATTGCAAATTCACTGTGAGGGGTGATCCAGGGTGGCAACTGAGAACTCAGCAGTCTGTAGTTTACTGTCAGAGGAAAGTAATTTAGAGCTCCTAATTTCTCTGTAAAATTCAAAGATGCTTTACTCTGGCGAGAAACAAACGGACAACTCAAGCAGCAAGAAAAACATTATTGTCCCATTAATAAAACTTTTCTCCCATTTAATTGATATTTCTGCTTCTCATAATTGAGTCTCATTGCTGAGTATAAATCAAAGATAATAAAAATAGCTCTCCATAGCTGATACGCGTGCTGGTTTCAAGTCTGATCTCTGTTGCTGTTCATGCTTATCTAATCTAATCAATGTATCTTTTTCTGCAGGTTCTTATATCATCACTGCGGATGCTTCTTACTTCAGAGAACAAGAGAATGTTTTGTTTTGCAGATTTGTTTCTTTATTTTGATATTTAAATTAAAATGTTGAATTCTATTGTGCGCTTTATATCTTCTTTTAAACCCTTCTGAAATAAAGAGTGTATTGCTCACTCTGGATGAGTAAAAATTGTCTGAATAATTTTAACCTTGTTTTAAGTCCATCATATTTTGATGAGTATGAACATTTTATTAGTAACATTCTCAAAGTTGTGACATTTTTAAAACAAAGATTTGCAAGTTACTTTACAGTACATATATTTATGTTTCTATGAAATGGGTTGCAGATTTTAATGTGAAGATCTTGTCTGCTTATGGCAAAATGTATTTTTGTGATAATCATTTTGGAAAGCTCATGTGCCATACCCCAGAGTAAAATAATGGAAAATAATTACTAGGAGAAATCTGGCTGCCCAAGTCACAGTTTTAAAGATTGTTCAGTGTCTCTGGGGATATGCTTTAGGCAGTTAGAACTTGGAACTGGTGTCTTTTTATTGCTGCTTAAATTTGGATGTAGCAACAAGATTAATAAGAACAATAAGCTTTTCATTAATTGAAATGTTAATTTCCAGAATAAAATGGATGTTTTGAAATTTGCTATAGAGTTGCAGAAGTATGTGCTTTCAAAAGTTGTGTACTATACATCTGCACAAGTCCTGGAAGAGCCACGTGCTGTTCTCAGCTTAGCTCTGAGCTCCTGCTGGAGGGGATTTGAGTTTCCCTGCACATGGTACTTTTTAACTGTGAGTTTCCCCAATCTTTCTAGGTGGGAAAGGAAGCTATCTGAGGTATTGCAGCCTGTTTTTGGTAGCCTTGCATGCTGAACTGGTACTCTGGGCTGAAATCCAGGCAGCACGGCAGGACTACTGCTGCTCCCCAAACAATTGCACAGGGCTTTTGCTGCTTCATTGGTTATTGTTCGTAGCATGGGTAATAGTGAAAACAATGGGTTGGAGTAGAATAAGGAAACAAACAAAATAACAATGTGAATACCAAAACAACAGCAGCAAAAAAACCCCAAGTTTACATGTTTTTAATAATGTTTATGTGACAGAGAGAAAGGCTGAGGAATTTTAGCCATGTGGGATATGTCACTCTTTATTTCTGCCTCTAAGGCAAAAGCAAAGCAAAGTGCTTAATAGTGTGAGCCTGGAGCAGGGTGTCAACCTCAGTTTATGAAAGATTATTATTTATTTTACAGTAGTGCCCCAAATGTACCAGCTGCTACATAAAAATACTGGGAAACAGGCTTTTCCCCTGAGAGCTGGTATGATGTGACCCCTCTTTAAGGCTGTCCGCAGGGTTTGAGCCTCAGGCTCACACGCATTCAAAACGTGCACACACCAAGAACTTTCCCACTCTGCTGTCATATCGTGTCTCTGTTACAGGATCAAATCCTGGCATATACCATCCTTCATCCATCAGCCCTTTTTCCATGGAAGGGAAGTGGGAGTGTGGGTTTGGAGGCTTGCTGTGAGAATTAGATGACAAATTCCCCTGGTATGCTACAATGCTCTTTGGTCACAGAGAAAGGACTTTGCAGGATTTAGGGGCACAAAATTGAATTTGGAGAGCTAAATTCTAAAATAGAATTCACAGAGCTCTCACCTAGCTTCATACCTTTGTTTGGTATACAGCTACCTGTACTAAAATTGCAGCAAAATCTCATCAAAACTGACACCTTCGTAGGTTTGAACTTGGGTCCAAAAAAAGCAACAATGCTGGTGAAGGGTCTGGAGCACAAATCTTATGAGGACTGGCTGAGGAAGCTGGGAGTGGATAGCCTGAGGAAAGGGAGGTTAAGGGGGGACCTTCTTCCTCTCTAGAACTGCCTGAAAGGAGGTTGTAGCAAGGGGGTCATTCTCTTCTCACAAGTAACAAGTGATACAATGAGAGGAAACATACTCAATTTCACCAGAGGAGATTTAGATTGACTATTAGGAAAAAAAAGTCACTGAAACAATGGTCAGGCATTGGAACAGGCTGCCCAGGGAACTAAGTGGTTGAGTCACCATCCCTGGAGGTATTTAAAAGACTTGGAGATGTGGCCCTTAGGGACAAGGTTTGGTGGTGAACTTGGCAGTGCCAGGTTAACAATTAAACTCAATGATCTTAAAAGTCTTTTCCAACCTAAATAAGTCTATGATTCTGTGATTCTTAGTGCATAAGGCATACCTGAGATGGTCAGTGATACTCTGGAAGGCAATGTGGGCAAGGCAAGAAATGTTCAAAAGTTTTGGTAGGCTTTTTTTTTTTTTTTATATTCTTCCTGTTCACAGACAAATTACTGACTTCCTTAAATGTCTAGTCTCAAGTTGTTATTGAAGTTATCAACATACTTTGAAATGGAATTCATTGCAGAGATTGCCTGCCACTATTCTTAGCAAAAATAATGGAAGATCCAGTGTCCAAATTCCTCATGAAGCATTACAGTGTCATCAGACTGAAAGGATTTTTGGTTTAGCATTGTGACTTGCTAAAAGTTTTATTTTAATGAACTCTGTTATATCAGAAATGTCTGATTCAAAAAACCAAGACTGCAGAAAAGAGTTTGTTTTGGTGTATTTCTCTAATGACTAACTTTTTATGAATGTGAGTAAATTTTAAACAAAGTTTGAAATGAGGGAATGTCTCCTTTCTCTGAGATAGTTGTTGTTTGAAATGTGTGTTATAAACAAGCAGTAAGTGTCATATATAATAACACATCCTATACAATACAATGGAATGGAATGCAACAATATTCCTATACACTGGAATATTATATACTCTGTACAAATACAACATATTAAGTAATTCTATATTTTTAGAACTATAAGGCTCTGAATGTTTCCAAAAAGCCATAACTCTTCAAGACTTTTTCCCTTGTGGGTGCAAGGCATCCAAAGCAAGGCTGGAATGAGTTGTCTTTTGTGACAACTAATGAACCAAACTAATTTAATCTTTAAGGGCATTTTATGATCTCATTCATCTTACTGATCAAGTTAATAGTTATGGGGATACTTGTTTTTCTATTTTTTTTTTCCAAAAATGAATGACTAAAGGAGGAATCTGGTTTCTCTGAAGACTCAGGCAGACGCAGGCTCCCTGGTGAGTGATGGACATGAGACAGGCATTTATTCCTCACCTCCATGAAGGTCCCATATCTAATTCAGCTACTCCACTGGGGGCCCACTCTTACTGGTGTGAGTTTCACTGTGAGCTCTTCACTGCTGCTGGGTGAAGCAGGCTCTTGCTCATGAGGTTGAAGCCTCTGCTGTCATGCCTTTGCCCTCCTGTTACCCAAGGGAGTTGAGCTGAGGCGACAGCAGGTACCTCTGTCTGTACCAGTCACATCTCCTGACTGCAGCACAGGGGTAGCCTTTGTGCTCAGGAATAAATATGTGACATACGTATGACATACGCATCAAGTATTTAAACTTTTGCCCTAGAGTGTGTTAGTAATTGTCTGTACGTGCTAAATACATTACCATTTATTGAATTAATTATCCTTGATTCTTACATTTGACATTCCACAGTGATCCCATCACTCTAGTGTCACTGAGTTGATAATCACATGATAAGTTTTAAATCCCATAATATTTTGTATTGAACTGTTTCCTGAGGTTATTTACCTGTAAGACCTGTTACATTGAAATGTTCCTGTGGTGCTGAATCAGAGTCTAGACTGAAAAAAATTTAGAAGCGAGGATCTTGTTTTTTAATGGGAAATTATTAGATTATGTATTGACAAATATTTTCTCTAGCAATGAATTTCACTCATAAAAGTTATGCCATAGAAAAATGTTAGAGATTAGATGAGATACTCGTATTTTTTCCAGTGGTTTTAGGATTTTCTCTATAGTATTAAATATCTCAAATCTAATGAGAGAGTTACCCCTTGCAAACACAGGTAGTATATAATCTTGAAGTGTGTATAATTCTATAAAACTGCACTATGTAATCACAATTATCTGTAGCTTTTAAATTACCTTCAGGAACACATTATAGCTCATAAATCTGAGTTTTCATATTTGTAGAGCTTCTCTCCCAGGAACAGTGGTTTTGGAAAAGAAAACAATTTTTTGAGACTTGAAAATAGAGGAGTTCCTCTCAATGTGGATTGCTATAACTGAGGTCAGAAACTGGGCCCTTTCACTTCTGAGAGCTAGTAGGTTAATGCCTCATTACGCCCCAATAGTCAAAGGATTAACAGAGTTTCCATTACATGCTCCTGTTTTGAGAGGTTAATATCTCAGCCTATAAAAATTTTCTGTGTGCTGAAACTTGGCACACAAGGTCTCGGAATGGGAGAAACTTGTTTTTACAGAATATGGTTTAAATCACTTGGATATTTTTTAAGTTACAAGAAAGAAAGAAAAAAAAAAGCAAAGACAGAAGTTTGTGGTTTCACACTGGGATTTTTTATGGTTTTAAAAATGCAAACCAAGCTTTGACTTAAGCAATGTAATTTTGCATAATGTAAGCTATTGTCTCTCAGTATTAAACAGAGCCTTGAAAACTTCTGCCATTTTAGGTTCCTGAACATTTTTTACCCCCTGTTTTCAGTCTTAGCTTTCATTTCTGGTTAAAGTGAATCAAAAATATAAAGTAAAACCAGGTTGAAACTATATTGCACATTATTGTATTTCAAAAATCCTATCAAGCGTTCTTGATGCTACATGAGCATCCCTTAAAATTAAGCTTGGTATATCTTAAACTCACTTCAGCAAATCTCTCACGGTGTTAATGTGCCCACAACGGCATCAGCAATGTTCCAAAGAATTGAATGAGGAAGGTAAGAGGTTATGTTGACCTGTGTGAAAAGCTTACAAGAGAATTTAAACTGCTTTGGTGGGTGGTGCTCAAAGATAAATGGTCATGTATCTTGTCATCCACCAGCTCTCTTTGGTTTTGCACCAAATTCTGCAGCACCTAAAACTACACTACTGAGGCAAAAATACATGTGACATGTAGAATCACAGAAAGGTTTGGGTTTAAGGGACATTAAAGGCCCTCCAGTTTCACCCCTTGTCAAGGGCAGCTACACTTCCATTAGACCAGTTTTCTCAAAACACCATCCAAATTGGCCTTGAACACAAATTGGCCTTGATGCCCCTTGTGGGGCACCCACAGCTTCTCTGGCCAACCTGTGCCAGTGCCTCACCACCCTCACAGAAAAGAATTTCTTCTTAATATGTAATCTGTATCTCCCTTAAATCTAATTTATTAACCCAGTAGTAAGGATCAAAACTTGTTTCAACTTTAACTGTTCTTGCATCTGG
The DNA here is from genome assembly GCF_050655825.1 of Lonchura striata. Classification (NCBI taxonomy): domain Eukaryota; kingdom Metazoa; phylum Chordata; class Aves; order Passeriformes; family Estrildidae; genus Lonchura; species Lonchura striata. The sequence continues at coordinate 61,290,401 of NC_140707.1, read as the reverse complement.
TCTATCTTAAATTCACCCTATTTCATGATATATCTTACCCCACTTACACTGTATCTAGTATTAAAACCAACAGTTTAAAAAAGAAAATTTAGAAGTAATTGAAAGTTGGACATTAAGTACATTTAATTCAATTAAATCAGTGGTTCAAAAATTTTTGGTACATTTCAGAACTTTAAAAAATAACTTTGTTTTGTTGACTTGCAAGACAACACACAAAAAAAAATCTACAAAATTTTGATTGAAGCAAATAAGTAAATGATTTAAAAAGTCGTATGTGTTTTGCTTGTGTAGGGAGGGGAGCTGGGTTCTGTTAAAGACCAATGTGCATTGAAAACAGTACTTTGAATAGCTGGGCCAGAAAGAAAATACTGCAATTAACTAAGTTTTAATTTTTTTCATTTGCATTCACATCTTTCTCCATTTTCTCAATGGGAATATTTAGCACTCCAATTCTGTTTATGTACTGCTGCTGGTAAGTGACATGACAGATTGTTGTGGTCTGCAGGGCCAAAATCTGCCTTTAGAAAATGCAAAATGAACTGAGTTTGAAAGGTAGAATTTGTGGCCAGAATTGCACTTGAGTGAAGCCAACTTGGTTGAGTGAGGGCACCATGAATCTCAGCAGGGCCCAGCTCTGTGCCAGTGGAGCTGGAAGCTGACCTGGGTGTCCCTGTGCTGCTGCAGCCTGTGGCACTGCTGCATCTGGATTATACCTCCACATCCACTCCCTAGAACCACGTTCCACACAGCTGTGTCTGTACACAGAGATGTACCTCGTAATGTCCATGATGCAGGTACCAAAAGGACACGTAAAAGAATGCTGTTAACCCCCAGGAGTCAGACTACACTGAATTTAAGTTTTCCTGTGAAACTGAAAAATTGCTATCTTGTTAGCAGGGTTAAAATTATTCTAATCTTCAGTTGTGCGAAGTACATGAACTGAAAGTTATGAGGGGAAAAAATCCCAACTACTTTTCCCACAGGACACTGTAAAATCAGTCAAGACTGTGTGGTGAGAAAAAATCTGTTGTCTCAGTGTCCTTGAGACTGAAACCTGTCCTGCTGGTTATGTCTGCTCTTCCCAGCCCATGTCAGCAGTGAATGGGCAGGCATTGTTCACTAGGAAGAAGCACTAAGACCAAAAATAAACTTCACCAATAAACAGAAGAGGAACTGAAGCTGCACAATGCTGGTTCCTAACTCAGTTCACCTGAAAAGGTTTTTTTCCTCAAGAAAAGTTATTGACACCACAGTCCAGAGTTAATTCGGGCTACATATTTTTGGTAATTTTTCCCTTTTTATATATTCAGGAATAACATTTTCAAGGTTATGGCCATTATACCAGTTATTTTTCCAATTCTACTTTAGAATGACATACTACAAGGTAGCCTAGGGAGGAATTGTGCTGCAAATGATATGAAAGGATTTAACAGGGAAGGAGAAAGCATAATTTTGGCAAGAGATTTGTGAGTTTTTTAAAATATAAAAAAATAATAAATATGTATTGGATTCTCCATAAATGAACTCTAACCTTCAGTCCCTTGCCATTTCAAATGATATAGTACTTTTTTATATCCCTTTCTGTCCTAATCTCTTTTGTGACGTTGTTTTGTTGTATTGTGTTGATAAGAGGCTATCTTGGGGCCAGGAAGGGATAAGATGTTAATAAAATTCTTGTTTGCTGTTACAGAATCTAACAAGTGTAGTCTGAGGTTTCATGTCAAATTATTGCTGGCTTCTCTTTGTATCAATCACTGTGAGAAATACCTCTTAACACTTTATGAAGGCACAAAAAATAAAATAGCCTAGAAATCTTTCAAGATACAAAAAATTAAGCTTAGGTGGAAAGCTTTCATTTATTTATTTTCTCTGTAAAAGTATTGAGTCTTTTATGAGGAAGTCTGTGCTGGTCAGCCTCTCAGATGAGATGACATTTAAAGCTGATTGGAAAACTGCAAATTTTTATCACAAACAACCAAACAAAAAAAAATAACACCACCTCTCCCTCCAAAAAAAAACCCAAAAAAACCCAACAAAAAAACCCACGCAAAAATATCCCCAGCATTCAAAACTTTTATTTTAAAGAAAGACAAACTACCTTGCTTGCACAAACAGCTGAAATTTCTTTTTTTTGTGATATTCATTTTATGATATGTGGCATAATTAAAAAAAGAGTAAAAATGGATATGAAAATATTTTTATGGAAGAAATATTTATTGCTTCATCTTCAATAAGTTTTGAGGTAAACTTCTGTTAATAATTAATGTGACAATCTTCAGGATTATTTCCTATTTCCATGATTCAGAAATAACCAAGAAATTTTTTTGCCCTTTTCCAAGAAAGTCCAACCAAACACAGTATATCAACCAGTTTTAATACCTAGAATTATTTTTTTTGTTAAAATTAAAAATAGTTGAATTTTTCTGTATCAACTGCTCTTATTGTAGCCTTTTCTTTTTAAGAGAAGACAAGACAAAAATAGGAAGTGTGAATAAATATTAGAAATGGCAGAAAATACAGCTTCACTTTCAAATGAATACTTTTGTTAGGTGTTGAGCTTCTGCCAAATTGCATAAACAAAACAGTGGGTCTTAAGCACAGAGAAACTTGGCAAACTTTTACCAAGATCAGCCAGTTTAATGAACTGTGAGTACTTGCATCTCTATTTACAATTCTCAGAAGTGATACAAAATGTGAATTTGCCTGACCTCACCAACACAGACTCTTTTTAGACAGAGATAAAGGCAGACTGGTGGAAAAGCAGAATGTTAGATTGAGGTGGATGGAAAGAGATATATCTTAAGATTTAGTTAAAGCCCATGGACACAGTGATGCCATTTGGTTTCAGCCCACCTAGCGAGGATATTATGGGTAATCAGCAGTTCAATGGTGAATGACGTGGTGGCCTTAGGTACTGGTATGATTGGTGACAGCTCTGTTGGTAAAGCTCATTTCTTCCAGGCTATCATCTCATAGTTTTCCTCAGCAACTGACAGATAAATACCATGCAGAAGAACCCCTCACATCCATGTCATTAAAATGAACTAAACAAAATACATTCTGGTGATTTGAGCTGTATACATTTTCTCCTATTTCTAGACTCTCTGAGCTTGTTGTCATGCCAACTTCAGACTTCAACAGGTACCTCAAGGACCCCTTAGCTAAGCTACTTCAATAATAAGTAGGCAAAATTGACCAGTTTCTACTAGCATTCCTCCTTTACGTGACATTAAAAAAAAATTAATATAATGGGTGAGCTGGACTTTTGTAACCTTGGACAACTTAGGCTGCAATTCTCTGTGTAACAGTTGTCAAGTTACTCCAAGAGGTAGCAGCACTTCAAGGCCCTCTGAAATTATAGTGTGGCAGAATGATGGTAAGGTTTGTAAAGAACCTGGAGACATTCTGAGAAGTAATTCAATATTAGTAAATGTTACTTGAGGAAAATCACTTTGCCCTTAATGCTGAAAGGAGTTTTGTTGTATAATGACATACAACAGAAATAGTGAAATGCAACAAAAAACCACCATTTTGTATCAGGGGTATTGTTAAACTGGAACATATCTTCGGGGTTGTATTTTCAAACCTCAAAAGACTACTTGAAAATGAAAAAAATGGGAAAAAATAAAAAAGAAAGATAAAGCAATCAAGGTCAAATCCCACAAGAGTTCCCTCACATAAGTTTCACTGTAGTTAGATAAACCTGCCTGAGTAAAGTCTACTTTAGGATGTGTAGCTTTACAAGAAAGAATTTTAAATCTTCCCCCTTCCCCTTTCCCTTCCTGTTCCCCTTCCCTCCTCTCCCTTCTCCTCTCTCCTGTTATTATTATTATAAAAAATAATAATAACATTATTTTTTTTGTATTTGTTTATGAAAGAAATACTTATACCATATTGTTTTTTTTTTTATTATTTGTTTTGTTTTTAATACCTTCACAGTTTTAGATGAGGAACTGGGAGTCTGCCTACCCAAGCAAAAGAATCACCTGCATGAGGAAACTAGGTTAAAAATTCTTTCCTTACTGAGACAAAATGTAGTCTGTTATTCCTCTTTTTTTAACTTCAAGCTGCTCCCTCACAGCTTGTCTCTCCCCTGAAACACATGTACACAAAAGGTTTTCTTCTTTGTACCTCAAAGCCTACAGTACCATTTTTGGACAGGAATATGCAATGTATGTAGAATAATTTAAGTGAATTTCAATTACATTTTCAGAAAGAAACTGAGCTGTCCAGGGTTGCATGTATACATCTCAGAGGAAGTTCTACCCACAGACCTGTTTGGTTTATGTTTGACAAAGCAGCAATGTGACAAATGTTATGGTTAAGTGTTGTACAAAGATTCTGGGTATTAAGAAAATTACATGGTTTTAAATTAAAAGAAACCCCATGATAATGTGTTCTTTAGCAGTTCTTTAGCATACTGGTCAAATTCAATGACTCAAACACTTCTGAAAAAAGGTAGAATACATGTAATGTCAGAAATAAGTTGGTCTAAATGAAAAGCTTCTCTCCTAACATTTGCCTTTTATATAACTTGCTACTACAATAATAGAGTTCTCAGTAAATTTCAAACCAAAATTTTCATCTCAAGTGTTTTTGGAAGGGTATTATTACAGACCTTTGAATTTTTACTGTAGCTAAGCATGTATTAATAGCAAGGAGGGCCAGGGAAACTGCTGATATATCCAGTAGTGCTTGACATTTAGTAGATCAATTAAAGTTTACAGTTAAATTGTTCTTTTAATTAATAATCTTAGAGATATTTGTTGGAAGCTTCCCTTCCCTTCCCTTCCCTTCCCTTCCCTTCCCTTCCCTTCCCTTCCCTTCCCTTCCCTTCCCTTCCCTTCCCTTCCCTTCCCTTCCCTTCCCTTCCCTTCCCTTCCCTTCCCTTCCCTTCCCTTCCCTTCCCTTCCCTTCCCTTCCCTTCCCTTCCCTTCCCTTCCCTTCCCTTCCCTTCCTCCTTATCTCATTCTTTTTTCCCCTTCACCCTCTCTCTTTCCCACATCACATATATCACGTCACTTAAACTTCCCCCAAATAAAAATGTATCCTTGGGGAATTAGTATCTGAAACTGCATAACTTGGGCTAAATTACATTCCCATTTACATCTCTACTCTAAGTCCATGAGGCTGTGGGAGTAATAACTGGGAACCATGAGCCAAATTTTTCTTTCAGTCATATCAGTGTAAATCTGCAACAATTTATTTGAATTTAATGGCCAATTAGGATCTACCTCTATACATATAATAAAATAATTAAGTTAATCTTGAAATAATAATTTTTTATTTTAATAAAAATTAACTTTGGAACTGTTTCAGAGAAAAGTATTTTAAGAAAATAAAATATTTTTGTCAAAATTGCAGAACTCTACAAAGAGCCTCATAAATTTGTGATGATTAAAAACTAGCAGGAGATGGAAATCATGATTAATGTTTCATTGTATCCATTTAACACACCTGTATAATGTGCATATTTTTCAAAGCTGTCTCATTGTCATTTCTTCCCATCTCCTGACCATGTTTTAAGACATGTATTTTTAACAAAGAATAGAAAGCAATACTGAGATCTGTGCTACTGCTGTAGTGGTTAATAATAGGATGGTTGCCAACCAGCTCTGCTCTCTTTTGACTGCCATATCAGGAGGTGAAAAGTAGAATTGCCAAAGCATTTCACTTCTCTCACACATTTAAAACTATTCAAAATTAAGATTTTCTAAGGACAATTTGATTGTTGTTAATTTTAAAGTCAATTTTGCTGTCCAGTTATTCAACTTGTGTATTTCCTCTGCAGGGAAAAAAAGGTTTTTCATCGAGTCTTTCTAGCGAGAGATAACATCCAGAATAATAACCCCACATCAACCAGCTTCTGTGAAGCTTCTGAGTAGGGTGACAGACAGCAAGAACTTTTGTTTGCTTTTATTTGAACATGTGGGTGGAATAGCTGTTCCTGTCCTTGGCTTAGCCATGTCCTTCACAGATACTTGAATGAGTTAATTATAGATTGTTACCTAATGACATAACTGTGCTTTCTGAATCCCACAGAATGACAATTTCTGATCAAAATACTTCTTGTTCCAGTATTTGCTCATCAACATGAAAACCATTCTATGTGTGTGCACATATACACAATCTTTCTCTCTCTCCCCTTTCTCTCTCTCTTGTCTCCTATTGTCTCCTGCTCTATCTTTTACACTGGCTGTTACATTTTCCTTTGTTTTATAGACAGATATTTCTGAGTCATTTGAGTTACTCGTTCTTGTTTAGGAATAAATCAGATCTGTGTGTAACCTGTGGGGGGAAAAAAACCTCTAGCCAACCAAATTTGCTTGATTCCTAGATGAAAGATGCAATCAGAAACTAAAGGTAACAGGAAACAGAAACTGAATAAATAAGCACACAACACCCATTCATAATGTTCATTATACCAGTTTCTTTTGCCACATTTTAAGAGTTTAAGACAAAATTCATTGTTACTTAAAGATTATTCTGATGAAGAGGAAGACAACCTAGGGAGCAGCCTTATGTTTCTTCAGAAACCAAGTGCTGCTACATGCATTTCCACTTTAGACATCATTATTTAATGATTGTATTGTAAACCTGTTATTACTCCCATGGTGTTATTATACTAATGAAAAAAACCTTGCAGCATCATATTCCTGTACAGTTATTTACAGGTCAGAGTCCAGGGAAAGCAAAAACCAATTGCTAGTCACGAGTCATATTAATAGCCACCTTATAATAGAAAAAGCAAAAGAAAGCTGATTCTGATATACTGGGAAGCTTCAGTTCATTTGGTAGTCATGTTCATAGCTGCTTTCCAAGTGTGTAGATCTGGTTAGTTTTGGACAAGAAGTTCCATTCCTTCCTCTCCTCTTGCATGGACTGTGTGACCCATCACTTTAAGTATCAGAGCTGAGATCTTCATCTCCCTCTTCCCTCAACCCAGACTTCCCCTCTCCAGTAGAAACTAATTTTAGCTAAGTGCTAACCACGCTTTCCATAGACGTGAAGGCATTTGGAGATGAGAATAAAATCCCTAAGGACTCTTGATCTTGTGTAAGTGATTGATTAGATTAGTCCTTTTCCAAAAAATAGCTGGCTGCTCACAAGGGAAGTGGGCCACTAGGCATCCAGGGTTATTCTGAAGCAGTTTCTAAAGCAGGACAGAATTTATTTACTTCTAGGTAGGGAATCCCCACCCCTGTATACATAGTCAGTGATAGGAGTATTTGCAGATCACATCCCTCTTAAATTCTACTCACCTTTTGTCAGTCTTAAATGCACAGATTTGAATTTGTCTTCTGCAAAAGAGTGGAATTTATTCTTGAAGTTAGACATAAACCAGTCCTTTTTTTAGAATGAGATCAGACATATTTCAAGCTCTTGCATTTAACATATCAAAACTACTCAGAAGTGTTTACCTCTGAAATTAACTTAGCAAGAATGTTCAAAAATATCTATTCCTAAATGATGATCAGAATCGTAGCTAAAAGCTAATGTATAGACTACTTCTGCTTTCAAACTGGTGATGTGTCTTCCTGTTTCAGCTGCAGCTTTACAAGTGTGATCTAGCACGTGGTTGTTTTTCTGGGCTAAAAGGGGCACATGTGATGCTGCAAGGTAGAATCTCTCCAGTAGGTTTTCAGAGTTGCACCTGCACCACCTCCCTCTTTTTTTCCCACTCTTTTTTTTTTTTTAAAGAAAGGAAAAACAATATAAATCTAGAAATGAGGGAAAAAAAAGGAATTTACTTTTTCTTGCTTCTGAAGTTTCTGCCACTATATACTTTTGAGCTGTAAAATGACTACACTTAATCTGAAATAGTAGCAGGGTATTGTACACAATTATTTGTTTAGAGGCAGTTTTGAAATATTAAAAGCCATCTTTGTCATTACTGAGTTTTGCACAGATGTATCCATTAGCCTTTCAGTTGAAAGGTCTTTGAACTTGTTAAGGGAACAATGCAGCTCCAGGTTGTTCCAGTTACAGGCAAAAGCCCTAGGCATGAGTGTTGTGGTAGTCTTTGTTCTGATATAGTGATCCTTGATGAACAGAAAATTCTATAAGAGATCATAGTGGAAACTCAAAAACTATAGCAATTATGCAGATTAAATTTATCCAGTGGACTTTAATACTTATTTCCAAATTCTCCTCTTACTAACTCTCAAGATTGTGTTTTAGTATGCTAGAGAAAGGCTCATATTACTGATGTGATACTAATGTAAACACTGTGATTGCAAAGTACTGCATTTGTGGGTTTTCTTGGCTTGGAGAGTCTCAGTCAAGGAGGACATTTTCTTAAATATTTTTAAAATTAATTCAGCCATTATCAAGAAATCTATATGAATGCACTAACCACGGAAGTTTAACATTTTATGATAATGTTTTCCATTTGTGTAACTAAGTAAGTCATAAATTAAGTTCCAATCCAGTGTTGTTTATTCCAGAACTGCAAGGGTTCTTTCAAAAATCATTCACAAAATGCTAGATGATAAAAATAGATTAAAATATTTTTCTGCTCTGAGTATAAATATTATCATATAATTACACTAGTATATTTGTGTAAATAATGAGGTTCTGCTCAGTTCAAAAGAATGCTTTGGTGAGAGGGGAATAAACTTTCAAAACTTTCAAACTGACATAAAAATACAATTTAAAAAAACAATGAATATGTCAAGTCAATTTAATTTATTCAGCATGTACTGAGGTATGTTTAGAATATTGTAAAATAGATTACATGTATACTTGTGCTACCTGCGTACAGCCACACACAGACATGCAGGCATCACCCTACAGCAGTGACTAATGTTACTCAAAATAACAGTTACCATTGCAAATCTCAGAACTATACGAAAAATGCAAACTTTCAAGACCACCCATTAGTTTCTAAATTTCACCAACTTTCCACATAACTTCCTCCACAATCATAGAATCGCAGAACTGTAGAATTATGAGGGTTGTAAAAGACCTTTAAGATCATCAAATTCAACAGTCGACCCAGCACCATGACCATGTCCATTTTTAAACGATGGCCTCAAGTGCCATGTCCACATGATTTTTGAACACGTCAAGAGATGGTGAATCCACCACTCCCCTGAGCAGCCTATTCCAATGCTTGACAGACTTTCCATGAAAAAAATTTTCCTGATGTTTAACGTGAACATCCTCTGGCACAACTTGGGGCTACTCCCTCTTGTACGGTCAACTGGGAGAAGAGTGGCACCCATACCACCACAATCTCCTTTCAGGTAGTTGTAGAGAGCAATAAGGTTTTTCCAGAAAAAACACTTCCTGTTCCCTCAGCCACTCCTCAGAGGACTTGTGCTCCAGACACTTTCCCAGCTCCACTGCCCTTCTCTGGACATGCCCCAGCACCTCAATGTCCTTCTTGTACTCACAGGTCCAGAACTGAACACAGGATCTGAGGTGTGGCCCCACCAGTGCCAGGTACAGGGGGACAGCCACTGCCCTGGTCCTGCTGGCCACACTCTTGCTCATCCAGGCCAGGATGGCATTGGCTTTCTTGGCCTCCTGAGCACAAGCTGGTTCATGTTCATTCACTGTCAACCAGCACCCCCAGGTCCTTTTCTGCTGGGTCACTTTCCAGCCACTCTATCCCCAGCCTGTTGCACTGCAGGGCTTGTTGTGAGATCAACACTCCCACTCAATTTGGTGTGACCTGCAAACTGACTGTGAATGCCCTCAATCCCCTCATCCAGGTCGTAAATGAGGATGTTAAACAGGGGTGGCCCCAATACTGAGTCCCTAGGAAGAGCACGCATGACCAGACACCAGCCAGTTTCAATTCCATCCACCACCACCCAGACAGGTTTTGCCCAGTGAACAGTGCACTCATTGGCACCATAGGAAAGCAGTTTCTCCAGAATAATAATAATGTTGGAAATGATGTCAAACTCTTTACCAAAGCCTAAGGAGACAACATCCACAGCCTTTCTCTCATCCACTAAGTGGGTCACTTTGTTGTAGAGCGAGATCAGTTTGGCCAAGCAAGATCTGTCTTTCCTAAACCCATGCAGGCTGGGCCTGGTCTTCTGGTTGTGCTGTACATGTTGCATGATGGCACTCAAATGGTCTACCCCATGATCTTCCCCAGAACTGAGGTCAGGCTGACAAGCCTATAGTTTCCCTAATCCTCCTCCTGACCCTCCTCATAGAGGGGGCATTACATCTGCCAACTTTCAGTCACCTGGAACCTCCCCAGCTGGCCATGACCAATGATAAATGATGGGAAGTATGTTGGCAAGCTCTTCCACCAGCTCCCTCAGTGCTCTTGGGTAAATCCTATCTGGCCCAGGTACTTGTGAAGGTCTAAATTGCATAGCAGGTCACTGGATTAAGGTGGTCACATGGCTTCATTCTGCTGCCTGTCTGTCTTCCAGTTTAGAGGATTGGGCATCTTGATGACAAGTGGTTTTGTTATTAAAGACTGAGGCAAAGAAGGCATTAAGTACCTGAACATTTTCCTCATTTGTTGCTGTTTTTTTTTTCCCACTACATACAACAGAGGATAGTGATTCTCCTTGGCTACCTTTTATTGCTGACACATTTGCAGAAACACAGTTTGTCATCTTTTACATCAATATCAAGATCAAATTCTAGGTGGGCTTTGACCCTTCTAATTTTCTACCTGGATGTTTGTTCAAACATATGTCTCTACACTTGTTTACTTTTACAGCATGACTTGATCTTTAATAAAATAAAGGAATAGTTAGCAATTATATGCTTGGTGAATACAGAGATAGTAAAGAATCCTATCATATAGTTTGACTTACCATTTTCCGCTGTAAATATTTGCTTTGAGAATTTGTATCTTAAAAGTCAAAAAAAACTTTCCTCTCTGTTCTACATGGGTATATTTCTAGATGCACACATGCAATATTGTCTCTTTGAGGTTTCAGGTATAACCTTTTCCTTAGTATTTATATTCCCTAGCATACCTAGAATTCATCTGGTGTGTGGTGGTCTGAGCAAAATGTTTGGGAGTTAAGGATGATACATAACATGTATTGAAGACGAGAGGGCAAAAGTTCTCATGATATGAGTTTTAAAGGATTGTGTGGAAAGGGTTAAAATGTTTCAAACTAGCCATGCGTTGCTCTCGAGTGATTAGGTGTAACTCCCAATTAAAGATCAATAAAGCCTTTAAAGTGATTTATAAAAATGGATTAGTAAGAAATGTCCATTTAGAAACTACTGTGAGTAAAATCACTATGCTCTCTGTCATATTGATCGGGCCTTTATGTCTAAACACGCATTAACTGGGCCAGACAATAAAAATTAATCCTCTTCTTTCGTAAAATGGAAGGTCATTTTCCCAACTGTCCCTAGGGGGAATGATGTCATTAAACATGCTACTAAGACATTTTATTAAATCTGACTAGGCTGTTTGCATAAAAGTAAATTAGAGCAGTCAATATTGGAAAGAAAGGGATTTTAAGGAGCAATAACTAGAGGTATTTATTGTAACTGTATTATACAACAGATGTATAATTAAATTCAAAACATCTCCATTAAAATAATGTTAAGGGCCTGGCTCAAATGACAAAAGGCACGATTTTCAGAACCCTAAGCAAGCCCTGTTGTACCTAAGCATTTCAGGGGTCTCCAAGCAGTAGGGGACTTGACATACCATATGTGCTGATATTCTCTGCTCTGTCCCCTCCAGGATAATTTATAAATAAAACCACTGAGCAAAGGGGTGAAACTGTAACTAGAGCCAACCCGACCGAGACCGTGCCCTCTATAAAACACCTGCAGTTTCAGTTCCAGCATGCATCTCTTTACACGCATGTTCCCTCGGATAAGAAGCATCTTTCAACACTGTAAGAAAAACAGAAAAGGGGAAAGAGGAGAAGTCATTTAAGATTATGTTCTGCTTAAGGTGCGTGGCCTTCAAGCTGCTGCTGCCCACAGGATCCATTTGCCCGGACCCTGGCAAAGCCGAGTTTACACATAGCATCTCTACCATGGCACCCTGTGGAAGCCTTTGTGTCTGAATGCACCCTGGGGTCACTCCTGGGCCAGCTAATGTATAAGAAACAATTTTTTTGAAGGTTAAAGTCAGAATTTCAAGTTGCATTTTATGTCTCCTTTCGTGGTGTAGACCTCACTGCTGTACCTCTGGGTAGGTGACCTCCTTCCCATCATCTCTGTCTCTGACTGACTTCCCTCCTTCTACAAAAACTCAGCAGTGGTTAAGTTACTGAGACTGCTCCATATTGCACTGTCCACATAGGAGTGTGTTATCTTCACAATCTCTAATCTGCTTTACACATCAGTTGGCTTTCTGCGATCTCTAAGTAACATTGTAGATGATTTGACATCTTTGTTTTAGAACCTGAGCAAAGTGGAGGTCGTGGCCATGGACAGAGGACTGGACTCCCATGTTGATTCCAATAATATGCACCCTAATGCTAGTCCTATGATTAGAAATTTTTTTTTACAGTAACAGCTCTGAATTGTTTCTAATTTTGCAAAGAATATCATACATAAGACAAAGAAGAAAGATATTTTCTCCTTTTAACCCACAAATATCCTACATTAAATCAGATCAGTAGATGAATCTCCAGTTTGAAAACAGTACCAGGTATGAGGTGACCCTGTGATTATGAAATATAGACTTGAGTGTGTGTTTCATGCTTGATTGAGGCAGAGATTCTGTGCCACAGAGTAATCATGTGAGATCAGACCCCACAAAAGGTCTGAGTGCCTTGTATGGCAGCTGTGTAAGTGCTTTAGAAACAAATTGGTGGAGCAAGTATAATCTGAAACCAAACGTAAAGGAACAGGAAGAGGGAATGGATGCCAGGGACATGTGGACATTTATGGGACTTGAATACACAGTTGTAGAACTGGCTAAACAAGATAATAGTGTCTCTGCTTCATGCCTACTAAGATATTATTTCTTCCATTTCTACATTTTGACTGAAGAGTGAAAAACTGAATAATTCCATATTTTGGCAGATGGTTGGCAGAAAAAAAAAGACTAGTTAGAAAAGCCATTTTGACCATTTAAAATCTCCTCCCTGATCTCCTTGCAATAAAATGATTATAGCAATCTTTAGACACTATTGATTAAAAAGAATAAAAATAATAAATGTTTTATCGAGCAGTTTTCTAAACTGTTTATTGAGGGATTTGGACATATACAGAATTTCTAGTAATATATATATATCTGATTCATAGTCTGAAACTCTGAAATTCATAGTCAATAAATACATTAAATAATACAACAATAAAACTTTGACATGAAAAGGAATACAAGAATTTAATAAATTCTTTGCTCAGTAAATAGGTTCAGGCCATGTATCTCTTCAAGGAAAATGTTTAAGCCATTCTTATACATGGTATAGAGCAAGCAATATGTATGGAGCCAGTTCTGCAGAGAATACAGACAGTGAGTGTCCAATTTGAACATGTTAATCCAACCTAAGTCTTTTTTTTTCTTTTTTTTTTCTTCCACCAAAGCTTCAATATGCATCTGATCTCAGGATATTGGATTTTTCTTTGAGGAAAGAAATAAATGACTTATCTGGGGAATAAACTCAGTCTTCTCTCTCTGTACTGCTCACCATATATATTGTGCTAAAATAAGGTTCACTGATTCTAATGTAAATCTCTAAAGCTGAACCATGATAATAGAAGTTTCTGCATTTTATGTGGTAGGTAAGTAGGTTGCATCTTTGAAAACAACTAGTGAGAAAGATTAGTGATTGTACCTAAGGAGAAAGGGAACAGGCTGAAATACCTTTAGGGTCTGAAACTCCTTGACAGACTAGGAAAAACTGCTCAAACACATTTGTTTTCTTTTAAAATTAAGATGCATCTTACAATATGACTGTTTCCCTCCCATCTTTCTTTTTACACACACATTTTGTGACATCAAGATTTGTCTATATGGGCAATTCATACCAGTACAAACCAGCCTGCATCACTCTTAAAAGATCTGCATCTACAAGACCCCATCCTTTGTAAGGATGACATTGTCAACATTTCTGGGGGATTTTCACTCTTGCAGAAACAGGAATTAATTTATCTTCCAAAGAAGTCACACTGTAGCTCTTTGCTGTCTGACATGATGCTTTCCCACATGGCTTTGCTGCCAACCCCAAATGTCCAATCTGCTTATTGAAATACCTTTTCCTAGCCTGAAGTCAAAGTAATGGATGATAACTCTGTGCTAGCACAGACAGGTTCAGCTCCAGAGTGTCTATCAAAGATACCTCCCACTTCTCACCATGCAGCACACTTCAGTGTCCCAAGCAGGCTCTGGATCCCATCTGCCCCTGGGATACTTTGACTTGACAAGAGCACTGACTGTAGCAATGTCTAGGAGAGTGATTGCACAGGATCTGGGTTCAAGGATGGTGTCTAAAAACAGAAAGGAGAAAGGTGGAGCTCTCATATTGTTGTGAATATTTTGCCAAGTTACAGCAATTCTGACAGGATTCCTGGCTGGCAATACCATCATAGATTTGATGACAACGCAAAGCCAATTGGCAAGAGTATTCCAGTAAATGAACAAACAAAAAAATACCTTTTGTTTTTCAAGCAGATATGCTTGTCAGACAAGACAAGCATATATATATGTTATATTATATATATATATATATATATATGTTTAACAATCCAGCTGTGGCTCTGTAGATTGATCCAGTCACCCAGGCTGCCTTTCCCACTGTCACCAATGTTTTTGTTCCTGGAATTGTTCAAGATGCCAAAAGCAGGGTATGAAAGACTAATAAGAAATACAGGACAAACAGTGCTCTGTCAAACAGAGTGGATATTTATTGCCAGTGATGGATATGGACATATTTCATGAGAGTCAGATGCTGTAAGTTCTGAATACAACTATTTCTGTTTCCAAATTGTGCCTTCCCTGAGAATCTTGAGAAGAGTAATTACAACTGGTAAGCATGCCCACTATAGAAGGGGCTACTCCAAAATCTCTAGTTATTCTTCACTGATATCTTCTCCCATCTGTCTTATGAAGCCATGTCCTAGCTTCTGGATCAGAGAATCTCTACAATACAGTTAACTTATCTGTTCTGTGCTGGCCTCATTTCCTTCTCTATGTCAGATGGGCCAGATTTAAGAAAGTGTACTACATAATTTGGCTGTTGAGAGCCATCATTCTGTAGCTTTATTATTAAGTACCTATCATGCTTTGATCACCCAGGAAATTAATCCAATTAATCAGTGCATAATTATTATCAGCACAAATCTTTAGTGGGTTTTTTTAAAAACAAAAATCTTATCAGGATACTTTTTCCAGAAGAACCTTTGCAAGATTTTTTTTTTATTGATGCAAATTTGACTAAAGCAGATCATAAGTACAACTTCAACCTTTTTTTTTTTTAACTAGTAAAGAAGTTCATTCCAGACCCTGTCAATAAGATAGGCAAAATATCATATAGCACTAGTAAGTCAGAAGTGCCTCAATGCCACAAAATAATTTACATATTACTGCAGCTATATCAAGAAGCATCTGAAAGACAGAAAGAAGAGTTCAGCACTAGCAGAATGAACCTACACACTTTAAATACTGAAAAGGCCCTTCCTGTCATGCAGATATATAGGAATTACATCTGGGTTGAATAACAGAAAATTACCCAGGAACTTCTACAGAACAGGCTGTCTAGGGAACAGGAAAGAAAAGGGTTACCTTGGTGTAAGCCTGTCTGGTCTGCTGGGGAGAGTAGGGAAAGAGATAGGAAGACAAATAGGCAGTTAATGGTGTTAAGGATGGAAGGCATTATTCTCAGAAAACATTCTCTGTCATACTAGGAATTCCTCTTCTTTCTCTTTCCCCTTAGGCACACTGTTGCATATCCTGATTTTAGGAAACTTGTCACGTTAAAAAGAACAATTTTGGTTTGTTCTGCTATCACACTTTCCTGCCCTGGCAGGGAAAACAGGTAGATGGCAGCTACATTTCTCTGATTCCTCTGTCACACTATCTCAGATAGTGGGATTGAGGCCAATCACATCAGTCCCTTAAATTCCTGACCAGACTCCAACAGCAAAGCATACTATACATCCTAGGAGCCCTTCCTCACCTTTTTTTTCAAGTGAGCTCCTACTTCCAAGTTTTGTGAATTGAAATCTCATTTGTCCTTTATTTAAAATCTAGAATTTCCTGGTCTTGCATAGTTGGCAGTCTATGGATTGAAAATAAAATTCTGGAAGATTTTGAGTTTTACTTTTGTTGGAAGGGTTCTGTCTAGGTAGCAACATGATACAGAGAATGATTTAATTCTTAAGAAAATCACCACTTTTGTATAGGAAACCCAATGACTTTGAAGAGGCAAGGGCTGTGGCATAGTAAGAGAGGAGGTATGTAATTTCTGGAGTTCTTTGTACAGGTATAGGGTGATTGTACTTCTGTGTATGTCTCAGTGTGCATGAAGTGCAGAACCTCACACTACATAAGGGATTTAAGTAATAGAAAGGAGTGCTGGATACTTAAAGAGTGCTGAATGCACACATTGGATGACAATCCTTTTGTGATATCAGGGGTTCATAACAATGTTATCCTTACTTAAATTCAGGTGCCTGTTTATAGGAACCATTGAATGATTTTCCTGAAATGAAATCTCTCTTGAGGAGATAAAATCCACATACAGGTGGCTCAGAAATGGTTCTACAGCTCAATATACTACTGACCAATATGGTCAATGTATTTACAGACCAGCTTCCACTAGGGTTGTCATGGTTTCACTGAAGCAATCCTGATTGTCAATTTCTATCTTGTTGATTCCCCTGAGAATTTGTCATATTTATCCAATATCATATATTGGCTAAAGAATTTACAATTCTCAATAAAAATGACAGGACATATATTTATACAACAAAATTACAGAGATCCTTGCTTGGGTCTGATTCAGCAGTAGGGAGGATTCAAGCAGTGTGTCCTGTGCTAGCAAATCTGATGGCAGGTTGGATTTTTCTGCCAGGGAAAAGGAGGACAAAAAGACAGATGTGCTGGAGGATGAATAACTGTGTGCATAGAGAGTACTCTGGGTTAGAAGTATTGTCCCACACGATTCCTAGAAACTCTTAAGCAGTTCTTAGAAAGTCCTTGGTATCCTGGGAGTTCTGATGATCTTATTTGCCTCATTTTAAAGATTCTGAGTAAAACAAAGTAATTTATAACATTAGGCATTACTATCCAAACACAGTTATTCATTGCTACAAATAGGTCAGCTAAAGAAATTCTGGTTTTATAAAGGTTTCCATCATCTTGCAGGTGCCCTCTGTTCTTCTTTCCTTGTTCTCTCTCTTTCTACACTTATCATGTTAATTCGTCTCTAGACCAATACCCCACTTTTTCTGTGATAGGACTTTTTGTGACATTCAGTGGGATGATGATACCCTCTCTGCACAGCACACCTCTTCTAATTTGTCTCTCAAGAAAATTTTTTCCTCAAGAAAAGCTCCACTGAAAGGCTAGAATTAGCAGAAGCTAAGGAAAGAATCTCCCTGGAGTTTATTTTTCATGTGTCAAATCTTATCATTTGCATTTTGTTAGCTGCAAGCATATTTCAGATGCTAGCTATTGCATTGGTGAGGACTGCACTCAGTAAAAAATATTCCTGAAACTTCAAGAAAATACTCATGGCAGTCATGGTAGCACACTAGTGGAAGCAAGAGGTATTCATAAGTGCTCTGTTTCCTTTACATTGAATTTTCTCAGTGTACCTTGTTAATGTTGGTTGGTGTTCACTGACAGTTTTTTAAAATGAGGTCTCCTATTAGCTCAGGGATTTAAGTCTCCCTTTTTAAAAATTGAAATCATTGCCACTCCAATTTCCCCCTAGTGCATCCCATAGCCTGGTATATTGTGTACTCAGTTCCTGCAACTGGAACTTGCAGCAGTTGAGCTCAGATTGTGCTATTAGCTCCCCACACCTTTGTCAGTCAAATACTTGCCAGTATATGCCCAGCTGAAGCAAGATCAGGTGACACAGGAAGAAGAGAAATGCTGCTTGCCACTGTAGGGAGAAAATTTGTGTGGCCAAAGCTTAACTGGAGTTGAAGCTGCAATAAACATGGGGGACAATTAAAAGAGATTTTCAAATATTCTAATGGTAATAGGCAGTTTTAAAAGAGCATTGGATCTTTACAGGATGAGTATGGTCTCCTCACAAACAGGGACAGGGCCAAGGCAAAGGAGTTAATGCATTCTTTGCCTCTGTCTTCAACACAGATGATGGACCAAGAGGGTCATAGAGCTCTGAACTGGAGGACCATGATGTGAGAATGATCAACTCCCAGCTGATCCTGAACTTTTGTGGGATTTGCTGTTCCAGCTGGATCCCTACAAATCCATGGGGCATGATGGCATTCATCCAATGTCTCCATTAATGACTCGGGCTCAGGACTGGAAAGGATATGAAGCAACTTCACAGATGATACAAAACTGGGAGGTGCTGTTGACTCCCTCAGAGGCAGGGAAGCCCTGCAGGACTGAGCAATCACCAACTGTATGAAAGTCAGTAAGGACCTGAGGGAATGGCCTGAAGTTGTGTCAGGTGATGTTTATTTTGGATATTAGAAAAAGGGTGGCTGGGCACTGGAGCGGGCTGCCCAGGGAAGTGGTCACAGCCTGACTGAGTTCAAGAAGTGTTGGGACAATACTCTCAAGCACATGGTGTAACTCTTGGGGATGGTTCTGTGCAGGGCCAGGACTTGAGAGTCCCTTCCAACACAGGGATTCTGTGATTCTGTAAACTCTAATGTGTTACAGGAAGGGAGAGGGAAAACCCTAGAGCACTATTAGTATCCAGATGTCAGCAGTGGCCTGGATTTTGCTATGAGTGTGTGATCCCACACAGCAGATCACTGAAATACCTAAGCACACACAGCACCCATCAGACCCAAGGCAACTGCTAGGAATACTGAAATTTGGGATTAGTCATATACAGTGAATGCAATGCAACTTCCTTTGATGTGCCATGACAATATTTAATCCAAAAATTCACATAATGAGCTTTAATTTTTTTATTCTTGAGTTTTTCACTCATCTAGTTACAAAATTCTTTCCATAAGGTAATAAATGTCATTCTGAATCAATATAATTTTATTTTTGGCTGGAAGTCTGTTTGTCTGGAATACTGGTTTGTCTAAAGACCATTAAGCATTTGGAGATTGTGAACTTTATCCAATTTTTGTCTAAATTTTTTGTGATTGATTTTGATCTTTTGATCTCCTGGTGATATTTCACCTTAGGTAATTTCCTGCCACCAAACAGATTCACACAAGCTCACAATCTCCTACCATGCTGCTGTTCCTAACTGTCCAATGCTTTTAGCAATCACTGCCACATTTTAAAGGCAGCTGTGGCAGGTCAGTGCTTTATGAATGTGACTGGTGAGTTTGATACTAGACCTGAGGTTTCACAAGGACAAGTGGTGCCCTGGACAGAGGGGTGTAAGGGTGACCCAGGCTGGCTGGAGGCTTGTCTGATTGTTGATTTGGAACTGAGCTATGAGGACAAGCAAAGACAGACACATCAAGGCAGAAGTAGGACATATTTACCATGGTCTTCATTCCACCTTCTGTGTTGTGTTTACTTGAATAAAGGGAAGATGGTAGAAGGAGATTGGGGCATGCCATTGCAGAATTCAGCCATATTCAGCCATGCAGAATTGTAGCTGCCATAGGGGAAGATCACTGGATATTCAGAGAATGTGCTTTGCATTGTAAAAGAAACACATTTTTCAGAATCACTTTGTTTTGGAGCTAATTTTAGTTTGTGGTTGGGGCTACATGGAGTTGTGGTGGTGAAGAGAAGATAAAATTTATTTGTGTTGTGGAAAAATCCGGGGGCTTCCCTGATCTTTATTATGAAAATAGGTTTACTTCAGCAGTACATTAACTTGATTCTAAGAAAAAGATACTAACAGCCATAACGTGTCCTGTAGGAAGGCTTACATTTAACTCAAAATGTCCTGCCAGTGACAGCTCTTGTATCACTTTTGCCTTGTGGAGATTCGCTGTAAACAGGCTATTATCAGATACTCTCTGGCAGCTTCTTACTGTTGCCAGAATGACTGAAAGACTTTCAATCAAACAAAAATTAAGTGGCAGTCAAGGCTTAGAGTCACCTCTGTATGGGTCAACAGGTTCTTCTCAGTTCTCCCCCATGGAGAAAGAGAAAGTCTGAGGATCAGGTCTTCCACTTCTTGTACGCGGTCTTAATATTAAAAATAGCAGATATACCTCACATGCCTTACTTAGCACAATGGATTTTTCTCAAAAGCTGTGATGGAAAAGACATCATTTTGAATGCATTTTTAGAAGAAGAGAATGTCTCTCTCTGAGCTACTGCATGCCTGTCCCTTTTTGTTCCCAGAGCCATGCCCCTGGAGTGTAAATGCGAGTCTCACATGAGGTGAAGAAGTAATGGTGTGGAGTTGTGAGAATATGGCCTTTATCTGCATTCTGGGAATGGTTTTGTTCTCCACTCTCTGCTACGTGACGAGGAAGGACTAAAAAGCCTGGACACCCAGACAAAAAGAGGGCCATTTAGCCTTTTCTCTGAAGCCTAGGATCCTTGCTGGGGGATTATTTTAGGCGGGGCTGTGTTTGGGCTGAGGGGTCTGGTTTGTACTCAAAGCCAGGCAGCAGATGTCAGGCCTCAGAATTGCTCACAAAATGATGACCTTGCTGGGTCAAGGCCCATACAACCTGCTTTGCCTCAAGCTGCGTCAAACACAAGCAGCAGAAAGACTTTCCCCAGGCACGCCTGTCTGGGCGACCAGCTATTCCCAAGTCTCCCTGTAGATTGAATTCCTTGTGAAATTCTACAGCTCTGAGGAAAAAAAAACGTCCTGACAGTTAACTTGCCTTTTTCTTTTTAAGTAATGAATAAGGCAGTGAAGGTTTTTCAGGGGGTAGAGGTCTAATGCATTATTATGCTTTTTTTTGTTGTAACAATTTATATTGTGGGGAAAGTTTGTTTGGGGTTTCCATGTGTGACTAAAATGTGTTAGTACAGATAGTGTCAAATAGAGAGATAATATGCTTGAAGAAACGAATGCGAAAAAGAGGGCTGTGTATGAAATGCAATCCATGGCAAATTCACATTGTGTATTGGATGTAAATATCTCCAGTGTGATGATTTTAGCGGGGGAAGAACATCTACTGTGATTAAGAACATCAAATTACATTTGCTGTAGTTATTGTCTTATTGGGAAATATTCACAGTCAAGGGTTTAAAAATGTAATATAAAGTGGATCAATATGTGTTTGAGGATTTCATCAATTGCATATTAACAGTACTAGTCCTTCTGACCTCTTTCCTTTGAGCTATTCCCTTGATCAGAGCAAAAACGATCTAATAAATTAAGGGTTTATTCATCCATGTGCTGATTTTTGTTTCATATTTCTATTTTCTTGCATACAAAATTGAAAAAACAATGTATGATTCCTAAACATGGTTCAATTCTTATAACAATGGATGAATGCTGCATTTCTTATAAGCAAAATTTTCAGCCAAATTTCTGCAGAAAAAAAAATAAAATAATTTTGAGTGATATCACAATATATTTAACACTTTAGTTAATACCAGTATAGATTGGGAAATAACAATGGATAGCAGTTTTCACATTGAATTTACCCTTTCTGCACAGGCTGAATTTCTGCAAGTTTTGGAAAAGTTTTGTGGGTTTTTTTCCTTTGGCCCATTTGTGCATAAAGGTCACTTGAAGAGTAATTCACTGGACATTGCAAAGTTGATTTGCCTTCTGTGTTTGTGGTGACCTGCATGTGCCCCTTGCTCTGAACTCTACATCCCAAGGGAGACATCAGGAAGATGTTCCTGAAAATAAAATGTTTTGAAGTGTAGGAAAGCACCAAATAGATTTTTAGGGCTTAATGAAAATGAAGAAGAATGGATATGAAAGATATATCTATTGCCTTTCTGAGTCTCCCCTGAAAAATCAGACAGAAATCACTTTATGTGAATAAAATAATACCTGCTATGAAGTCATCTACAATGATATGATTTTTTTAGTCAGAAGCACAGAGGCAGACAGACATATCAACATCTTTTGTTTCCCAATAATTCATGTTCTGTGAAGAGGATAATTAGCTTGATATAAAACTATACACATATAATTATGATAGTAGTGATTCAGTGGTGAATTGTGCCTTATTTTTGTTCACATTTGTACAGGTGACCTAAGCATTAATAAACTTTTACTTAGGAGTGTTCTGAGTTGCATAGGTACAAGGTCCATTAATAATGACAAGAGGAATTTTTTCCTTTGATGTACATGGAGTCAAGATTTCAGGACATTTTATTGCATGTGTCTTTGCAGTATGGAATAAAACATTTCTAGACAGGGATACTGAGCATTACATCTGTCAGAATAACATACATAATTTTTCTTAATTTACTTAAGTGTGTATGTGAAAATGTATATAAAAATGTGTTTATTTATAACTCCTAACTAAAGAGTTTTTGAAATATGTCATCTTTGCTGTGTGTCTATGCTTTAAGATGTAGTGTTTCTCAGGAAACATGACACTGAATTAATTCTCTACAGTATTTGAAATGCTTAGCTGTCCTAAACCACACTTACCTGTTGCTTCATTTGATTGTGGACAGTGTTACAAACCTGAAAGGATTTGCTGCTGTTTCCTAATAATAAATCTATTATAGAGCAAATGAAATTATGAAGGGAAGCATTTGCTTAGGAAAACATTTTCTTCTTGAAAAAGTTTTCTGTACCATGTGAACTTTTGGAATACTTGCATTTTTTGTGTAATAAAATTTTCTCCTTTTGTGTTTAAGAGCACCTCTCCCCAAATTTCAAGGGTACTTTTGTCAGTTCCTGCTAAGGGCTATTGATATGCAACTGCCTTTACCATAAAACCCATACCCATTTTTTGTCCATATTTCACTCTCAGGTTACTTTACAGTATTACTGTGAAATAGTCCTGAGAAGCACTTATCAAATTTAATTAATTCCACATCTCATTATATACTTTTTGAAGGTGTACTGTATGGAAATTAAGGAAATATTCCCAGACTCTCTAGTCACATGTTTTGTGGATAGATTTATTCTAAAGAAGGTGTCAGTAAAATAAGAATGTTAAAGCAAATACAAACCAATTTACTTCAGGATATAAAAGACACTTTACTTTTTTTTTTTCAGAGTTTACTGAATAGACAGGAAAATAATGCATACCTTTATTTATTCTGAAATTTCTTGACAATTTGCAGTGCAAATCCTAATCTATATTAGAAATGATCATCTCTAACTATTGTGAAAACTTGTAGCTGAAGGTCAGACTCATATGTGCTTATTCTGTTTTAATATCATCTGCTTCAACCAACAACCATATTGATTTCATGAAAATGGTTCCATTAGATAAAGCAGAACTTCCCCACTGTAAGCAGAAGGAAGGTAAAAAGCTATTCTTTTAAAAATCCCAACAGAGAGTTGAGATGAAAACCAGTGTGTAGTCCTGTAACTGTAAGAATATCATGACACTGTTTGCCTTGAGTTAAATAAGTGCTAGACTTGTCCATTCTTGGGGAATATTACAAATACATTTTGGTAGCAAGGTAATATGAGATGCTCAGCTTGAAAATAGATATTCTTTGTTCACAGGAACTGAAGAGCTAATCTTAGTGTTTTGTCATGTGAGTAGGAGCACTGTGATTTGAAATTAAATGAGGCTTTTGAGCACTGAAGTTTTAATGCTTTTTTGATGCACAGATACAAGTGAATATGTCTTACACAAGTAAAAACTATCATCAAGCTATTTTAGTTGAATCTTCCTTTGGTCAGAATTCAGTATCTCAGAGCAGATCCAACATTAAGACTGCTATGTAATATCTCAAGGGATTTATTAGAAGCAATCTGCCCTTTTTTGGTAGCATTTGGGAGATCAGCATTGCGTCAACCCTGAACATATTTAGTTTTGTATGTCATGCTTTAAAAAAACTTTGTAAATGGTAGCTCCTAGATCTAGACTGATTACACATATTCTGGGTGCTTAATGATATGCAACACATGGAGAGATTCAGCATACAATTATAAAGATGTCATTCATGTAGGCACATGCCTGATTATACAATAGAAGTTGTGGTTTTGCATCTACTAACCTCAGAAACTGTGATATTCAGCAGATTGATTTTGTGCAACTCCTGATTATCTCTTCTTTAAATAAGGCTATCTTTGCTTAGCAAGGCTTTAAGCTGATTGGCAGAGTCTTCCATACCTGACAATCCTGAACTGCCCTTGCATCAAAGTTCCAGCTTTCTCCATGTGCATTCATATTGGTCTCCTAATTTCCCATTGGCTAGCATATAAGAAGTTTGCCAAAGACCAATGTCCACTTTAAGGAAAGGGATAACAATTTTCCACTTCTCTACTTTGTTTCTGGTCATAGTAAATATGTCATGCTTGCACAGTGCTCCCTGACAGCTGGGCTCTTAAGTTGAAACAGAATACAGATGTTCTAAGCTACAGTCCCCTTGAAAAAAACTTTCTCTTATGGTAGGTCCAACTGTACCTCAGTTCAAGCCCTGGCAGCTAAGAGATGAGTTTGGCCCTGTATCTGGATCTGTACCTTCCTTCAAAAGACAGAACCACTATGAGGAAGTTAGTCATCCAAGGGTGCCAAAATTTGCTGCTCCAGGAACGGATGATGCCACGGAGGAACAGATAAAAATGAAAACATCTTGAAAAAATTCAATTAGATTAACAGAGACGAGTGAGTGCTTGCCCAGCCATTCCTGAGCAACAATTTATTCCTAGGGTGGTGTGAGAGACTCAAGCCAGCGGTCAGCAAGCTGACAAATCTGTCAGCTTTGCTGGGTGGCTGTCACTCAAACCAGGTGCCTGCTGTGTGTTGTGGCGCTCCTTGTATTAACACCCTGCTGAGATAATTCTTTTTTATCCTTTTTTTTTTGCCACCAAGAGGGTCTGCCACCACACTGCTGTTTTTCATCTTGTTAATTGAGTCATTTATTTTGTTAAAAGGTGAAACTTTATCAGGGTTTATGTGCCAAATGTGAGAAGGCATATTTAATGATACATCAAATGTTAGAAGCATGCAGGTGCCTCTGTGTATGCTCTTTAAAATGCTGAGAGGCAAGGTAGTTCTTGTAAATTAAAATCACCTGATATTAACTAAAAATAGGCATTTTGTTCCCAGGCAACAATGGAAATACACAGTACATATGTGTATATATGTTTGTTACTAAATATATAAAGCACATAGATATTTATATTTAATTTTCAATCAGCAGATTCATCCATATTCGAAAGCAGATAACTGCAGGGATAAACAATACAAGAGCAGAATTCAAAATTATGTAGAAAAAGTCAGGAATTTCTAGGGTGGCTGCTAAAAATAATGTTTGAAAAAAAACTTTCAAGCTTCTCCAAAGATTTTCCTATCACTGATTACCACCACTCTTCCTGGAGTAATTTGTTCATTTCCATTTTCTAGGTATTTCTGAAGCAGTTAGTGAGGGTTTTTTTTTGTAGCCTTGTTAGGAATGCCATTTACTTGTTTAATTAGAGTCTGGGCAAGCCTCCAACGAAATTGATGAGAATCTCTCCACTGCCCTCAATGGCTGTTGACTCATCCCTCCAGGTCTGCTTTTATGAGGAAATGAGTCTGGAGTCAAAGAAACTGAAGCTCTGCTGAAAGCAATGGGCCCCTCTCCTCCTCAGCCATCCAAGAAATCACTGTGGGTTCCTCACCCGGTACTTGGATCACAAGATCAAACTCATCCCCCCAAAATCAAAAGGACAGAATGTCTCCAGGAAAGGGAACTATTGAAATATCAGGAAGGTTGGCTGGTGCAACTACCAATTTCTATGGAGCAGGCAAAACTGGTAGTTGATGGTACTGCAAATTGTGTCCTGGCTTTATGACTTTTACCTCTTATGAGAACTAGGGGAGATTGACAACACCAGCAGATTGTGACTTTCCTTTTAAAAGATCTCTGTCATTTGAAAAAAGAAAAGTTGATTCAGTAATTTTTTTAAACAATCCATTTTACTTAATCTTACAAACATGGAAAAATTGCAGAAAATCCATCTTCAGTAACTGGGTTTCTTTCTCCTGGAATCCACTGCTGAGTTCTACCTCTCTGTTTGGGGTTAGCCACGACTCCCCCAGTTCCTGTCCCCCTCGTGATTGCCAAGCTCTCATTAGTTTTGGAGGACTAATACCATCTGTGTCTCAATGACATACTCCCACATGGTTTACTTAGTCAGCAGCTACCAATTTTGCCCTGCCTTCCAAGGCTGGGAGTAGGTGAGTGGATCTGAGATCAGACCACTGAGATCAGGCTGGTGTTTCTGAACCCAACAAAATGTGTGGGTAGGGTGTGTAAGTAAGAGATGCCTCACTTTGATTTCAGCATCAGTCACTGTGTTCATTTATTGCTTGAAAATGTTCTAGTACAGGTGAGTAGTTTTATTTATGACACAGAATTATTTTGAAAACATTTATCACCTCTTATAAATGTTTTCACCTGTCTCACCTGACATCCTTGTTCCTTCCTCACATCATCCCCCAGATACCAGAACATGCATGATCATTTAGATAAATCTTCAGTTTTGTTGCAATAGCCATCAAGCATATTCACTATGAAGAAAAGCACTGTCATCTGCTTGTGTTTCTCCAAAATAGCTGAACCACAGTTCAACTTTTGAATGGCAACCACTTTCTCAATAAACCCACTCTTGTGTGAGTTCACAGTCCTAGCTCCTCTGTGAGTGACAAAAATAAATGTTCACTGGTTTTATACTCAAACAAGATCCAGGAGAATAAACCAGTCTAGTAACGGATGTTACAGAACCAGAACTTCTACGAGGTGATAATTTTAAGGACAGCAAATCAATCAGTGACTTTGTTGACCTCTTTCCTAGTTCTAGTAGGAAAGTTTCAAGTACTGGATTAAAGTTTTCCCCACTTCAGCACTCCACATTTGATTCCCTGCAGCTGATGTGCTAACAGCCCTCTGGCAATCTGGGATCACCAGTTCTCCTTGCTGGAGAAGGCATCTTTACAGACCTGCCTGTATTCCCATGTGTGAACATGATGCCATTAGGTGTCATTATGGTAGGAAAAGGACTTTGGGTCACACTTGTTGCCACAGTGTCCATTGCCTGTTTCTTTCTGACAATTTACTTTCTGGACACTTTTATAGTGGGTCTGGGCTATTGAAAATGTCTCTTTTTTGAAATTTTTGAACAATATATTGCACCCAAATGTGGACAAAGTTCACATGAACAATACCACTGGGGTTTGCCAAGTCAGAAATTTTTTTAACTATCTGTCATTGCAAACATATTTAAATAAAAATAGTACAATCTCACACAAAAGGGACACAATGACACATCCTTTGCCTCGTGATGATCAGGATTATTTTTCTACTTGTCTGGTTATGCTATTGAAATAGTTTTGTTTTCTTCTCTTTACCAATGCTGTTGTTCTTGTTGTATCTGAAGGAAAACTATGGATCAAATTATTATTGTCCTGAAGAAACAGAATGAGAAAAAAATGAATATCCTGGCCTCCCCAAAATTTACAATTCAGCAGTAAGACAGAAGTTATTGAAACGGTGGGGATGAGACAAAGCAAGCACAAAGAATTGAGTAAAGCAAATAGCTTATTGAGATTGGGAAATAGAAGGAGACTGTAATATTTGGTTTGATAAGCACTGCATAGCTCAGCCTAGGTATGTAAGGAGAAAATCCCTGTTGGAATTTTGGTGTCAGTAGCAACTTGTACTTGTGTTGTCTTATAGTCCTGTGTGACACGATACTTTACAAATGTTAATTCTTACAGTTCTGAGGTATTAGATAGATAGACAGACAGATAGATAGAATTTAATTTTATTTACAGCTGAAGAAACCAAATTACTGAAAAAAATTTATGCATGAGATCAGTGACAAGAATTGTATCTCATTCCTCCAAGTCCACACTTTCCATCCTCTCTCTCTACTTGCCAGTAACCGTGGCCTGGATTTTTCTAGTAGGAAAGGATACAACATAAACACCCCCTTTCCTGTACTAGTACTGTTTAGATACTATTTCCCATGAGGTCCCATCACTCTTTTCCTTGCTTATGATCCTCTTGTATGCATCATTTGGGAGTCAGTTTCCCCCCCAACATCACTCTTTCCAGTAGTCAATCTGTCCCTCCACCCAAAGCCTGGAACTTTCAAAGAGAAGTGTTAGTAAAACTGAGATCTTTTGAGCTTAGCAGAAACAGCAAAAAGGGAAGTTGCAATATTTGGAAATATGTTATGAGCACCTCTGAAACCTGATGCTTTACTTTTCTATGAAGGGCAGAAGCAGTTGCATAAAGGCTCATGCTCTGTCATAGTAATTTTTTTTAAATTAGAGATGGTTGGGAAATCAGTTTCTCTCCTGCGAGGCCTTAAAAAATACAAAAAATACTGATTTTGCTTTAATTGAAATTATTCGGCATTGAAATTTCCTTATTTTCTCAACTAAGAAATTATTTCTTGGTCCCTTGCAATTGAAAAGCAACTGGTAAATTGAAAGCAAGGTGCCATTTTTGCTCCATAGAAGTTTGCACATTATGCAGTGATAAACTGAAAATTTAAACATCATCCCAGAAGTAATGACTGGAACTCTTTTTATTTAGAGGAGCTCATCTTCTCTGTAAACTTTCTAAAAGTACACTATGAGTAAAATATATAAACTAGTGTTCAGCTTGGAAACATATTTTCAAAATAGAAATCCTTTGCCTTATTTACTGTGTTTGACAATCTCCAAATGAATATGATAAGGCAAAATTGGATTCAAATCTGTAATTCATCAAGTAGTGACCAGCAGGGATGGCACTGATTTATACCGCAGATCCCTTCTCCCAGTCTTTTGCTTGTGATTAATACCCTGCTAAGGTTGGGTCGATTTCTTTTCTTCCATCCTGTCTGTATCAAGCTTACCATAGCTTACACACTATAATAAGATAAAACCAGCTTAGGTAAGTAAAGCCATAATCTGACAAAAAGCTGGGCCTCGAGGCCTTTTTCTTAGATTTGGGTCATGATCGTGGTCCCACTTACTGCTGGCCCATCAAGCAAAAACTAATGATTGTAAAATTGCCATTAGTTACCAGGGTGGCCTCAGGCCATAAGATCTCAGCTAATTTTGAACTCTGCTGATAGATTCCTGAGCTTTGTGTCTAAAGATCAGCAGTTAGCTTTCTGTTAAAGGCAAACTTCACAGCAGAGCCACTGACAGAGTAGTATTAATTTATCCTTGTCATCCAATATGTAAAGCTTGGATGACAATGAAGTATAAAGTTAAAAGGGAAACACTTGCACTGAAAAAGTGAAAAAGACCTTGTCCATTGTACCTACACCAATTGCTATGTTGACTAGTTATGAAAAAATGACCTTTATTTCCACTCTGGAGTCCTTTAAGCATATTCTCTACATTTGACCCTAGAGATGGAGGGACATACAACAACACAAAGTCTTTCCCTGGATCTAGCTGCTTTACTCAGTGGAAAAAAACAAAAAACAAACAAACAAACAAACAAACAAAAACACCAAACCAACCAAACAACAAAAAAAACAACAAAAAAACCAAACCAAAACAAACAAACAAAAAAACTGAGATCAATGCCACTACCTTCACATAGCCAGAAAACACATCTTGTTACTGTTTGAAAATGGAAGAGCATTCAGAATACATCAAAATCAGCATATGGACTTTTACTTAATAGACCTGGGTTCATATGATATGATGATATAACAAATCCTGTTTTCTAGATGTGAGGAATTAGTATTGTTATCACTGCAAATGTCACTTTTACCACAGCTAGGCATGTGATCTCCCCAGCTCTCTTTTCCCTCATCATTATAAAATTCAGTGGTCTCTTTCAAAAGGTCCACATTTGTACATGTTTTCACATGCAGAAATGCTCCTCCAGGCTAGTGTTCATTGCTCAGTGCCATGCTATGCAGAAAGACCCAGCTAATTTGAAATGAGTTAACTGGGTTAACCTCTGTGACCACAGTGCTACTATGGCTAAATTACAACCAGTAGCATAGACTTGCTGCAAGACCATCACACATCTGTAACAGCTGTCATCTCCTTCTGCAGGCTTTGGAAGGAAATTTGGTGTCTCAGACACCACATTAATATAACAGTGGGGAAATTGATGATCACTTTTCTTGACTAACACAGTTCATTGTCTTTCTTCCACTAATTTCTCCTTCTCTTCATTCTTTTTCCCCTTTTCTGTATTACAGTAATTAAAGGATCAAAGGACCCAAAAGCTGTATAAACAGAAAATAAATAATTAAACATGATTTTTTCCAAAGGACAGAAGAGAGGAAAAGTGCCCTGAGACAAAACTCTTACTTTGTTTGCATTGCACTGTAGCTCCTAACCTGCAAAGAGAAAGCCCATGGTGTGTCTAGTTCAGGACTGGGATTCATCTCCTTTGCTGGTTACTAGCAAAATCCATTTCTCAATGAAGTCCTTGTACTGGGCTTAGGCATTTGGAAAGGAATAAGTCATGGTTCCTCTAGCATGGCTGACTAGTACCTTAACTAAAACTCTCTGTTAGGCAAGGAAATGTTAGAGCAATAATTTTCCAATGAGGTGTCACGATGGTTTCTACAGGAGCATTCTACAATAAAGCAGAAATATAAAGGACGTAAGTATGCATTATAAAGGTTTTCTTATTAATTTACTCTTTTATATTTTTGGTGCAATATTCTCAGGTATTGTATTTTTGCTGGAAAAAAAACATGACAGATTTTAAAAGCATTTTTCATAGCAGTAGTTTCTTCCTCCCATTGACACTTTTTCCTGTATTTCTTTCTACACACTTTACCTGAAGAAAGAGAAACAGAAAAAATGATTAGCAAAATGGAAGGGAAGGACAAAGAGAAATCCTCAATTCCCCAAAACAGTAATACTAATCTAAGGAAAATGTCTTTCATGTTTCATTTCATATTCCTTCAATTTTTGAAAAAAAGAGAAAAAAATGTAAAAATAAATACAAGGTTTTTCCTTATTTTTTTTTTTCCTTTTTTAAGGCCCTTTTAATTTTTACAAACTTGTAACAAAACATTTATAACACCATGCTTGCATGCAGAATATTAAACACGTAGGTTTTGTTCTGATCATAATTCCAGTCCTTGATTTAAAAGCACATTTTTTACTTGGGAGTAAGTAGTGAGCTGTATAAATTCCCTGTTTCCATAAAGCTACTTTTAAAATATTTGGGCATAAACTTCAGGAATTTCTAAGCACTATTTCCTGTTCCACTAATGATGGGTTGGCATGAAGTTCTTCAAAATAATTTTGAAGTGCATAAAACATATCACAGCTTCTTCATTTGCTTTACTCTTACAGAGTTTCCAACATTTTAAATGAATTTTTTCCAAGGAATGTCATGAAGTTTTAAGATAGAGATGCTACACAAACTCCTACACTGCTCTCTGCTTTGTGAAGGAGGTGGGTGCATTAAGTGGAAGTGGTATGGGGCGCACTGGGAGGAGTTTGTATTGACAGCCTAACGCCTCTTGGAGTTTATCTGAAATGGAACGAGGAGGTGAAACCCCGAACAGTTTGGTGCCCACCCTCCCCTCTCCCTACACTCAGCGCATCACTTGCACTGTGCTCCCTGCACTGAGGAGCACAGGTGACACAAACACAACTTCATATCCCTCTGCAAGCACAGCTGCAACAGCCTGAATCTGAACCTGCTCACATGTACGACTAACATTATTTAATTAAATGTCTTCTTCTTTTAATGGAATTTAAACAGTTTCTGAAAGCTTCACAGATACCTCATGAACACCATGTCAGACACTGCCTTGGTCAATTTATTGTTCTTTTATGTGTTACCTTTGATCCTGTTTTCAAAACCAGCATTTACATCACAGTTAACAAATGATAGATTAGATAAAACACAATGATATTAATATATCAGGTTTGCAAGGGTGCCAGTTATCCCCATTTATTCCTTAGGGTAAGTTCTACACAAAAATGCATTCTTTCCAAAAAACTTCAGCTTTTTCAGTTAATTTTACATCCTGGCATTTTGTTCTGTATTAAGACTGGTCACATTGAAATCTATGAGAATTGTGACTGCAACCATGTGAGGCATTCAAAGAGTAAAAGAAACAGAAATGCAGTCAGGGTATTACACAGTTCAGTTTAAAACTTTTTTTTTGCATTTAATAATTTCACTTAGCTACATACCTGCATTATATGCACTCATACACACAAAAAGTGTATATATTAAATTCAGATAGATAGGGAAAAGGAAATATATATGGTATAAATATTGTATATCTTTGTTTAGAAGCTACCCTCGTTTAATAGCTGCACCTTAACCATGCACCTTTACTATGCAAGCCGCAGGGGAAAGTAATTAAATTTAATAGCTGCTGCCCTCGTTTTGAAGTCGCCCTCAATATAAAGCTGCACAGGGAAGTAATTAAATTTAATAGAAGCTGTGGATTCTAAACAAAGATATACGGTATAAAGTCCATATAGTTCTTGGAAAGTTAATTTCCAGCAGTAGCAGGCCTGTCGCTTGAAATATTCATGGTTTTGTAATTGTTTGAATCAAATCTCCAGCTCCAAAGGAAGTTTCTCTGTATGTGAAATGATGGAACGATGAAGGATCTGAGCATGTACTTGGATACCACCATAACAAGAAAAACAACAACAACAATAATAAAAGAAGGACGAACAAAATAAGATTATAATAGAAGCCCCAAAAGTCACACGTTAATATTCCACTCTCATTTTCATCAATCACTGAAGCAATACCCCCTAGATCAGTGCATTAACTTGTTTATCTTTTACAATGAGGAAAAACTTCATAGCTTCATCATTCATTCCAGAGTGAGAGGAGAAAAAACAAAAGGCAGCCACCGAAATTTGCATGGTGCTCAATTATACATTAGTGAACATCACTTGGCAATCTGTTCATATCAATTTAATTGGATTTTAATACTGCCTCTGATCTTGTTTTCTAATTAACAGCAGTGCCTGGCAATAAAGCAGAACCATGCACCCAGCAACACCTTTGATCTCAACCATATGGAGCTCCTCCGTGCTCTTGAAAAAATTTTTTTCCTTGCCTCCAATGTAGGCCGAGAGAAACTGGGGCCCCCAGATGGCCAAATACCACTCATGAGTGCAACTTCATTGATTATTTTCCTTCCTGATTGATCCTGATTGAAAATAAATAAAACATGCTCATGGATCTGGATGCAAATTGGTGTCACAAAAGCTTTTGGTTATGTTGATGGTTTTCTTTGCTCCTGCTTTAGACGACAAATACTTAAGTAAACATTAATTGACTCCATGATCTGTATTTAGGAGCACAACTTTATTACAAGGACCTTTTGTTTTAGTTAACTGTCCTACCACAGCCACTTTTAAAACTGGAATTAAAGGAAGTTAACAATTCATTATATTTCTGATAATATCATCATAGACAAACTATTTAGGCATGAGTTCAGCTCACCAGTTAGATTTATATCTACTTTTTGTTGATTTGCTCTTGACAGCTGATCTTTCTTTCTTTCTTTCTTTTTCTTTCTTTCTTTCTTTCTTTCTTTCTTTCTTTCTTTCTTTCTTTCTTTCTTTCTTTCTTTCTCTTTCTTTCTTTCTTTCTTTCTTTCTTTCTTTCTTTCTTTCTTTCTTTCTTTCTTTCTTTCATTTTTTTTTTCCTTTCTTACTTTCTTTCAGGACCTCTAAGTAAAAGGCTCTGATCTTCATTTCTTGCACAGGTCTGGCTTCAGGTACAGTATGCTTAAACAGAACAAAAGTTGGCATGTCACTTCTCACATGTTCTCCACAAAGATCTTGCAATAGTTCTCTGAGATACAAGGAACTAACTTGGTAGATTTCTTCCTTGGGTTCAAAGCAAAAATAAAAACTTTCTAGAATGCTAGTTTATGAAGTAGACTTTTATAAAAAAATGTAAAAGTGATGTAAAAATAAAATAAATAATATATTTTACTTGGTTTTGCAAAGAAGTGAGCAACTAGAGGGAAAAACAATGCTGTCTTCTTGTAACTTATGTATTACATAATGATGGCACAAAGAACAACTTTGATTTCTGGCTTTAGGATAAATACAGAGACAAGTCATGCTTTTCTTCCTTCTTCTTTCACTTTCTGTTCTGAACATGCCACCTTAGCTTGTGCTTCGATTTGGATATGACCCATAAGCAAGGTCAGGTCACTCTTCTCTTGAAGAAAAGATTTCCAGCAAACACCCTGATATACTTCTTCAGAAGCAGGTGCTGCTGGTTTGCAGGTGACACCTTTCCCTTTGTGTTAACAGAGACCCACCAAAATTGGCTCCAGGGCAGAGGCTTTTCACCCAAGGTGCAATACCCTGGCCATTTGTGTTCATGATGGAACTTGCAGAGCTCTCCAGCCTTACTTGCAAACCATGTGCCATTTATACAGCATGTGAGCATCACACAGGGCCATCTCCTCTGCTTTCAGCTGGATGCTCTCCTTTGCATGGCTCAGAGCTGTCATGCAGCACTCTTTGTGTGGTGATAACCACTCTGCACTCTGGCACGTACCAGTGGAACTGCACCAAGCCACGCGTCTCCTCAGGCACAGAAAGCACATCAGTTCTCCTGGGTTTGTTGAAGTAGTTTATCTTTTCTGTCTCAGCTTCACTGATTAAATGTCTTTCCTTTTCAGATTTCACAATTTCATCAATTAAACTTGATGAGATGGGGTATGGTCTCCACCTCTGTGGAGGTACAGTAATATGTACTAGCCCAAGGACAGAGCTTACAATAAGTAAAACAGCCTGATAGCTGGGAGAGAGGCAATGAATCCATGGACACACCTACATCCCATATTGATCTATTTTCCACATATACTGCATTTCACTTCTGCAGGTGAGAACTTCTGAGGGGAGAAATCACCCTGTCTGCTCTGAAAACAACTTTAATTTACTGCATGAATAAAAGGTAATATGGAAACTGCACTCCAGAAGGATGCTGCAAAGGTCCCCCAGCCTGATTGTTGTGAGCAGATCTTCAGGCAGATGAGAGGACTTTACAGGTCAGAGTGTCTGTCCTATTGAACTGATTCTTTAAACAGGGCTTATGCCTGTACCAAACATGAGTTCAATCTGGATTTATCTTTTTCTTCACTTGCTTTCTAGAATTTCAATCTACAAATATTTTCATTTTATTGTGGAGGTTAAAAAAAAAATAAAGGAATGAAGGAAATAAATTACTCAAAAGAAGATAGAAGTTGCATTTTTATTCTGATTTGCTGATAAATTAACACAGTTCTAGCTTCTGTGGGGTACATACACTGATGAGGAAGCAGAGCTGATAAATGTGAGGGTTTCCTGTTGCACCCTGCTAGTAAACTGCTGCTGATTGGATATGTTTCACCAAGATTACTGCTGTGGTCTTTTTGAGCACTGAGACTTAGAGACATTGTCAACATTATTATGCTGGGACAGCATTTTGATCTTTGTTGCTGATTCCCTTGCTCTGATAACATGCTAGCTGCTGTCTTGTTTGCTTCCTGAACTGCCTACTCCCAGTTTGGATGAAAATTAGGGTTATTTTTGTTGCTATTGTAATGATTTTTTTCTTACTCTTTAAGTTGTATATTCAACTCATTTTTTTGACTAACCACTCTACTGCTTGCATTTTACCTTCAGAAGTTAGAAAAGGGTTCATGTGTGCCCCACCACATCCTTTATTTAAAATAAAGGGTGCTTTGCTAGATTAAGGGTTGAGGGACTGGGCCTTCTTAAGAGAGCACAGTTTGAGTAAATTTTGTTTAACCATCACCCTACACCCTTACTATGAAGATCTTTATAAATGGATATAAATTTGTGATCATGCTTGTAAACATATGTAAAAAGCTCAAAACATGTGGATACAGGTATACATATAGCTTGTATATCTAGCATGAAGGGTAACTCTGACCATGTTCTCATATCCTACAATACAGAAGAGACTGCTCAGTGAGAAGAGGTGGATAGAAATGTCCTGTAGAAACCTCTTATATTTTTTTTCTTAAAGACAAATAGAAATAGGGGTATGCATGCATGTGATTCATCTTAAAGATGAGC
Source organism: Lonchura striata (assembly GCF_050655825.1). Taxonomy (NCBI): domain Eukaryota; kingdom Metazoa; phylum Chordata; class Aves; order Passeriformes; family Estrildidae; genus Lonchura; species Lonchura striata. Next base: position 61,254,263 of record NC_140707.1, on the reverse strand, counting down.
TGTGGGAAATGTGGATTCCTGAGCATAAGAGGATTTGGGCTGGAGATGGGATCTGCAGCTGTGCAGCACAGCACCCCCATGCTGGAGGACTCTTGCTATCCAGAAATGGACAGGAGATCATCCAAACCAGCAATGAGATTTCTCCAAATGCATGGGACATAATCAGAAGGTGAGTGTAAGCTGGAATTTGGCTACTTTTTCATGCTCATTGCTTTAGGAATACTCCATCTTCAGACTGTTGTGACTGCTTTCCTGTGGCTCATTATTCAGGTTTGCAAAGCTGACTCCTCCCCAAATAATGTGCATGAGCTTTCCACCCTACACTTGTTTGGAAATGTTGCCTATTGCTGAATGCATAGAATAAGTAATTTAGTTTCTTCATATTTCTGTGTATGTGTTCTTGTGAGTATCAGGTACATTTTTAATATGATTTCTAAAAAATGAACATAAGCTTTCTTTTTCTGTTATAAAACAATACTTGGTAGGATTATCACAATTGCATGAGATAACAGGAGGAGGTTATTCAGCTGCTTTATTGACTTTAAACTTTTACTGATGTTACTACTTCTTATATTTAATGTTAGACACACCTCAGACGTGTCTAGGATGGCAAGAGTGAGCCACATAGCTGAGTCTCATAGCACCAGAAATAGTCTAATTTCTGTCTTTTCCCATTCTCAAAATGTCAACATACTAGTTATTTGTGCACAGACCAAAATGATGAATTTGCACAACAACCACTTCTGACCAGTAATATTTAATGTATTTTTTCTTGGTTCTTTTAATTTTTAAATAGTGTTTCCTGCATTTATTCTGAACTGATTCTTACAGCATATAGTGTTTTTGTGACATTTCATTACATTATATGCATTTAATTTTGCCTTTTTCCTTCTGTCTGGAGCAAGTGTAATGATTTGCTTATTATTATTTCACACATTTATTTAATTTGCTCTATTGTTCACAGGAAAAATTAATGACTGATGGGTGGTTTCTTCCCCAAAGTTTTTTTCCCCTCTTGAATTTAAGCATGAAAGCCTTCCCCAGCAGTGAAACTTAAACATACATGCAGATGATGACATGGCATCCTGTGAATGTACCATTGTGAAATAGGCTAAATTCTCCTCCCAGGACTTGTCATCACACTAATACCACTTGTAAAGAGCGGCAGCTCTGGCAGCTGGCATTAAGCATATGGGTTACTCTCTGCATTTGTGCCTTGTTTTGCTGATCTAGGCTCATGGGTAATACTGAGTTTTCAAAGTCCTCTTCTTGCCTATTGATAACTGAGGAAGACTCAGGCAGTATCTACTAAGATAAGAGAAGCAGCATCTTCAGAAGTCTACTGGCCTATTGCCTCACCTTTATACTTACTAGATAAGGTGACCCTGGAGGCTACACAAAAGACTGAATTGTTAAATGTTGTTGATTCTGCTATGATATGAAGGTTATCTGTAAGGTGAGTTACAGCATTATCTGATAAAAAGATACAGTTAAGGGATCTGTAACTACAACAAACATACTAAATTAGTGCAATGGCTTTGAGACTCTATCCTCAGCTTCCAAAAGTCCTGGAATATAATTACCTTCAATATGCTTGCCTTGTCTCATACTTTCAGGTTAGTACTTTAGATCTACCATTCATGACAGAGAATTCTTCTCCCACCTTCCTGCTGTTGCCCTCAGTTTGCAGTCAGTAGGATTTTTGGGCCTGACAGATTCCCATGCATCTTTGTAATTCTCACTCCTCCCCTCTTTTTTTTATTTAACCTTACATGACTTTATCAGGACAATACCTTCACAACCCAGGAAATGTGGAGTTATGAGTTTTCTCTCTCTTGCAGACACTGTATGCTAGCTTTATATTTCAGAGATGTTTTTGTTCTCATTTCTCTGTGAAGACTAAAACATGTGTAAGACAGTTTCTCAAAGACACATCTACTCCAAGAGTAGAACTGAGATTGTTTAGCTCCAAGTAGTATGGGTGGTATGGACAGCTTCTGCAAGGATAGCTGAGAAGGCTCCTTGTCTGGCAAACAGGGAATGACCACTTCCACCTCGTGGTGTCATCTTCTTTCCAGGGCACGATGCTACTAGCTAGGCTTTGTAACACAGGTGTGTAGAATGACACACTTACCCTGAAGACAGGATTTGTGTTCTTCTAAGACTAGAAGGAATGCTTTTGTGTTTCTTTAGTTTTGTCTTATGATTTATTTCATTTCTTCTGTTCGTCCATTGAGCCATTTGCCAAGGGGGAAGAATCATCACTCTGCAACATTTCCTCCTTCCATCCAGGAAACATACAGCTGAGCACACACGGCTTCTTCCAAATGGTGTGCTTTGTTATCCTGTTCTGCTTCTTTTACTTTCCTTTCATCCCCAAGGGAGACGTAGTACTCCATATGTGTCAGCAAATCCCCTGGACTTTTCAGGTGTTTCCTCAGGGGGATTGTTTTCCAGCTTATTGCAGTAAAAACCTGGACACTCTCTTGGCTTTCCCTCATGCTCTTTTTCCCAGAATTAGACTCTCCTTTCTGCAGGTGGAAGTGTTTGCCTCTCAGCTGCTGCACGTGCAAAAAGGCTCAGGTAGAGAGCACTGATTCTTCCATTTCCCAGTTCCTCCTCTGCTCAGATCTGAACATCTTGTGTCAGTTTGTGCTATTACTCCCTTGCTACATTTTTTTTTACTGACAGAACAAGCCAGCCATGACCCATTAAGCTGACCAGAAAAACAAAAGTTTTTGTGACTGTAATACCAGTGTGACTCCAGAAGGAGAATATTTAGAATGTATCTATTACTTATCTATTATATGTTCAATGCATCTATTGTTGCTTAACTGCCAAGACTTACAGAAGCTCACAGAATCACAGAACAGTCTGAGTTCAAAAGGACCCAGAAGAATCATCAGGTCCAGCTCTTAAGTGAATTGCCCATATGGGCATCAGACCTGCAGCCTTGATATTGTTAGCACCAGCCTCTGACCAACTGAGCTAATCTCAGGGGTAATTCTTCATGTTTGCAGCACACACAGCTACTGGAGTGACATTCTGAGTGGATGGGTTAAGATTTCAGTGCTGTGTGTACGATGAAATAGAAGCTAATCTGCCTCTGTATAATTCCCCTACATCACCCTGGTTTATAAAAAATAAAGGTAATATGACTATCTTTTAACTTGAAATATGATAATATATCATTTAGCTTCCTCTGCTGTCCAATAAAAGATGAGTCAAAGTTTTGTCTGAGTGCTAGATATGTGGTGTTGAAAGGTAGGATACAAAAAAGTATAAATAAAAGCATGTACTAAAATTATATGTCTATAACAAGCAAAAGTTTTTTAAAAAATTGGATTACTCCTATAATACAGTGGCTGCGGTTATGCTATAATTAGAACATAATTACATTGTCTTTATAATTCTGGTTACTTGTAATTAACATTAATGCATATGAGGAAGTAAACTATGTATCTGAATTGCTTATTAGTACCCTTTTAGGACTGGAGCCTACAAACATATATGGAAGTTTACTCACCAAATATTTTCATTGGCGGTCACTGAATGACTCATGTGACTAACGCTATGAATGGGTGTTTGTAGGCAGCAACCCTTAGATTCTAAATAAAATTAACATGAAGTTAACTGCACTAACCACTTTGGATTTACCTGCTGCAATTACCCTGAAGTTATACTTTGATTGTTTAAAAAAATTTATTTATGGTAGGCATGAAAAGAATGGGTTCTGCTAAAGTGCTAGTCCTCCAACCATGTGGAAAATAGTAACCACAATGCAAGTAAAGTGGAATTCCAACCAGTTCAAACTGTGCCATAGAGTAGATTGAGCATTTTTTTCAGCAGATACATTTGTTTGTAACTGAAATTTAGCCCAGAACTTCCTAGTTCCAGAAGCCAACTATTTTTAAAATAGCTACTAGCAATAGCAAGAGCTGTGCATCCTCCATACAAGGCAAGGTGCATAATTTTCAACCTTTCTGTAGGAAGTGGTAGGTAGCAGGGCCCCTTTCTGTCTTGACATTCCTAAAGGGAATGTAAGTAGAAGAGCATATTTGTAATAAGATGTCTCACACAGATAACTGGAGCTCAGGAGGGAAAAAAACATACTGGTCTCTAAAAACAAGACTACTTTTTTCCTTCTCCTTAAAATCTTAAATGTTATTGTACAGAGAAAGAAGAGGGCTTAATCTTTCATGACACATGGAGGAGGAAGTTTGTGTAGAAGTATGTATCATCTGAGTTTAAAAAATCACATCCAAATGCCATCCATTTCCAGCTTTTCTGCTTGTCCCCAGTATATATATAATAACCTTATGATGAATGAATATCAGAAATAGGTTTTTATAGATTAGATGCATGATAGACTGCAGTGCTTCTGAGAGTCTATTGTGGCAATGACCATTGAACTAAAGAGAATTTACATGACCAACCATTAGAATCGATCCAGTCTGTATTATAGATAGTCCCTAAATACATATCAATGTGACAAATGGAAATAGCTGTACTGTACAGGCCAATAAGTTGTGATTCAAGGAGAACAAACCTATTGACACATAGGCTGCTCAAAATGAACCTTGATTTAATGAACTAGAAATGGGATTTTTGATGCTGTTAAAAATATTATATTCTGCTAATTAGAGATCCCATTAGGTAATTTGCAAAGTTATTTTGTAGGCAGAAAAGGCTTCTTAATGAGTAAAGTCCTGTCACATATATGGCCAGTATTATGATTGCATACACTGAATGGTCAGGCAGAAGTGAAGCTAAAGGAAGCCTTTACAGCCATTTCTTCCTTACAGCATGAGGATTTATCAGCTGTGACATTTATTGTGTCTTTGTTCCCCCTGTGGAAAGACACTGAGAATAGAGGGCATCAGTAACACAGAAGTACCATGTGAAATTTCTGCTGTAAGTAAGAGATAAGCAGCATCCCAGAAGGCTCTTGAGTTTTGCCTCCTAGTTTTCTCAGGGGAACTGCCTTTTTATTTTAAGGGTACAGGGTGAGGAGGGCAGGGGATACTATGATCTTATTTACAGCAGCCCTGTTTGGACAGAGCAGAAGAATGGAGATTTTGGCACTGGTTACAGACAGTAAATCAGGGTGCACTAGATGTCAAGAGTCTTCTGCTCTCTTAGTGTTATTTTTATCTCAAGGCATTTATCACACACATGTTATGCTGCCAGAAGATACTGATTACTGATATTGATTACAATTAATGCTATCTGTTATCAGTGACACAGAAATTTACACTAGATATGGTTGTAACTTCTTGGGTCCAGTGGGAGATACTTAGTCACTTAAATCTTAGTACATTTTAGCATGTCAGATGCCTTAGGTATCTAACACACCTTCCTGGGACTAGCAGGACCTTCATGAGACCTTTTCCTTCTCGAGTGGCAGCTGCAAGCCAGCAGGGAAACTCTGAGCCATTTTAGCTGCTTTTTAGGCACTAGTCTTTGGCAAATGAATCCCATCTTACATTTCAGATTTTCCTACTGCTGTCCACAGCCCTAAGGGGGTGGCAGGAATTGTCAAAGTGACTTCCAAACTACTTTTACTGTGAAGGAGCAGGTGACTACCTTCCTTTCCCAGCAGTTGCTCAGTAATTACAGTCAATGCACTTCACTCCTTTGCACTGAAAGAACCAAGGAGTTTCCTGCAATGAAAAGCAACACCCTGCTCAGTGACTATCCCAAGTATTTGTCTCTGCATGAGAAGGAGAAGGCTGCAGTCAAGGTGACTGCAAGACAGGTGACCTACAGGAAGGGTGAAATTTGAGGATCTCATTCTTGATTGTGTCATCATCATTTTTACAACTACAAAGGATGTATCAAATTGTGAATCCCAATGAATCTGGTAGCATTTTTTCCTCCAATATGCACAGGTGAAGAGCAAGACAGAAATGGTCCCAAAGTCTGAATTTTTATCTTGTGTGATTTTCAAGCTAAAAATTCAAACTTTTAACTTCCTAACACAAGTCATGTTTTGTTTGGTGAAAAGAGATCCCAGGTTTAAAAGTACATTTAAAATTCAAAAAGTTTATATTTTTTTTAAGACAGAAAACAAGGAGAATTTGTATGGCAGTATTTTTTTGTTTGTCCAAGCTTTCCACCATAAATGAATAGACAGGGTACTTCCTCTTCTTTCCTAAAACCAACAGGCTCTAGCATGCAGTTCTTCCTGCAAAGAGTTAATTGAAGCAAATAAAGTTCTTACATTGTTAATAATCCTCCCAATTTGATCTTGTTCTTTTTCCCCCTCAAGCAGTAAGAGGATAAGTGCGAGTGATAGCCAGATTTATAAATTATTTCTTGCGAGCTGAATGCTTTAAAAGGGAATATAAAAATCTGCTATGTGTCAGGCGATCCATGGAGGCATTAGCAAGCGTGGCTGATTCTCAGTCCCCTGAAAGCAGGAGTGATAATTTGTAAATCTAGGAACTGTATGTGGAGAATGGTAATTTGTCATTAATAAGATTAACATGATCAAGGGAATAGAATAGATTATTTACATATAAAATACAGAAGATCATTGATGCAGCAGTGATGAATAAATACATTTTGATAAAATTAAGTCAATATTTTTGGGAATAAATGCAAAAGTTTTTGGTTGTCATATAATATTTCAGCTTATGTTTTATTTTGTATAAAATGTACTGTTTATTTGAGAATGGTTACACAGATGAAGTTTTTTGCCTGGGCTTCTTTGTTTAATCTACCTGTAGAGCAATACTTTGAAACACTGCATTTAGACACAAATTAGTTTTCTTAGTTCCTTTAGAATAAAATCCCACTTAAAATGTAGAATAACCATACACTAAGACACTAGTTAAAGGGACATGACATTTTTATTATTACAGTTTCATATTCCAGTTAATTTTTTTTTGTTCAGATAGATTTTTCTTCTTGCAGAGAGAAACTATCACAAATAATTTAATGCATTTTGATCATGTTTTCAATGCAGAGTGAAATACAGTTGCTGACATGGTTCATTTACTTAAACAAACTGTTCTTGTGCTCATTCTGTTGCTCAAAAATTCAACACTATCAGGTAAAAAAGAATTGAATGAAGATAGGAAGCCATTATCCTGACCACTAAGTAATAAGGAATGAGATATCAATTGGAAAGTTGTTAACTCTGATTTTCAAATACAACATTTGCAATGACTTGTAACTACCTACAATAAGTAGATTTTTTTAAATTTTCTGAAAGCTTCAACAAACTATGCTATCATAGTGTTTAAAGAATTTAAAGCAAATTACTTAAAGAATAGTGCTCAAAGCAAATGCTATGCAAGGCAGTAAGTGACTTTTGTGGGTGACTGAGCACTGAAGTAAAGCTATGAGGTTTGCTAATGTAGACACTGTTTATTTGCAGGAAGATTCCTTTGCCACAGATGTTCTCAACAAAACCAGTCCTTGATCTTGCCAATGTGAATATGTGCAATGCTACACGTGTGTAGACCCTGGGAGTGCAGTGGGATTGCTCATGTGCATAAAATTACTTCTGTGCCTGCATGTACAAGGCTCAGGGCATTGTAGAGATTTAATCATTAAAAGGTGAAACACAGGCATTTTTGTTATACTTTGTTATGCTGTGAAAAATCACAAGTCAGTCTTAGTTACAGAATTACTTTTCTCACAGAACAGGATATAAAAAAAAAAAATAAAACAAACCAGAAAACAACATTGTTTTATGGCAATATAAGCTTTGAACATTCTCTGCCGTAGGTTGCTCAGACTTCCATTGACATCATGAGGGGGCTGTGTTTAGATGAATAATTTTTTTGGCAAGGGCAAACAAATGAATAAATGCTCAAGGGAGAGAGCTAAGCTAAAAGAGGAGGAGGCCAGAAATTCAGGACTCATACATGTAAAGTTACTATGACTTTACATATAACCACAGTATTTCACTCAGTTATATGGTTTTGCTTGTAATTAGAACCAATTTGCAAATGCAAATCTGCAATAAGCACCCATTTGCTAACCCAAGTGTTGGCCATATTTCTGTATTCATGCAAAATGGCTCCTTTTGCATGAATACCAAGAAATAAATTGAAAGGAGATGGATGGATGGATGGATGGATGGATGGATGGATGGATGGATGGATGGACAGGAAACCACTCCATAGAACACAGCTTAGTTGAGAGGTATGAAAGAAAAAGAAATAATTTCCTATTATAAACTTTCAGTTGGGGAGTCTTGACCACCTAGAGATTTCTGCCCTTGTCAAAATGAACCTTAAAGTCTTTAGTGGTCAGATTGATAAGTAACTCCATAAAGACTGGAGATACATCTGAGCTTTACATTTATGATTTAAAATAATTTTGGATTGTAAAGGCTGCGTATTTCCTTAATAGGAAAAAATGAACGGGTTTATGCTCCTGTTATTTCCTCCCCATTTTGAAACCTAGATGAAGGCTGGAATTTTCAGAGAAAACAATAATTTTGCAAAAGATGTTTGACATCTGAGGTCTGTATTTCTTGCCCCTGAGCTTAGGCATTTATCCAGGGATAGAATTTAGAAGCACTACTACCTGAAATTTACCATATAATCAACACAGAAAATGAGATCTCTCCATTAATTGTTTATACAATTAATCATAGGGCAACTGTTTGTACCAATTACAGACCTAGTAGAGGGATCTAATATTACTTAGAATAAATTTGAGCCTTAAATGCCTTTAAAATACACAAGCATGGTTTTCACTCTGAAATTAATGTCCTATAAAATTTCTAACAAGATCTATTGCAATCTAGCTTACAGATAAGGATCTGCAGATACCCTTCAAGCTAAACATCTCAAATGAATAATTACTTTCCTAAACTAAAGAGTTAGTTTAATAGGATATTTATTGTGTGCCAAGATTATTAAAACAATATTTTGGAGGGAGCTTAATAACTGTATAAGAATGATAGTATGAGACACAAAAGATAAAGATCTTATGTCTTCTTGCTAAACCAGTAAATATTGGTAATCATTTAATACATCCTTCAAAGCTTTATATTATTTGAGTTTTTACACTGGAGAAACAAAGGAGTTAAAATAGTGCAATTTTCACTTTAGCCAATCTCATTACCTAAAACGATGCCATCATGCATAGTAACTGGCTATGCCCTCCTAATTGGAATAAGAAGTTCAACTTAAAAATTAGAGACAAAATAAAAGAGAAAAATGATAATTTTGAATTTTGGGTATTAAAACTCTCTACAGGAAAAGTGATGGTTGCTCCATTATTATAGGCAACCAGTTCCATGAATCACTTCAAAAAACAGTTTTAAAATACACCTTTAATATATCAATAAAGAAACATATAAAATATTTCTCAATCAGAATGACAATTGTTTTGTATCTGATGGTTAAAAAGTACACTGTTTACTTTGATGTTATTGGAGTAGTGGGATTGTCACTTCAGGAAGAGTTTCATGTATTCAACCTTTACGAGCCTGAGGCTCTAGCAAATCTCATGGTAAGGGCTAACCATGGTGCTCTGCATTCTTGGGAAAGGTAAATACTGTCTCTGCAGCAAGGCACATCTACACCCTTTGCTGTGCCTCCAGGACTCCTGGCTTTCCCTGTAGGCCCTTGTGCTAGGACCCCATAGAGCCCTCACTGCAGAGTTATGCAAACATGGACTTTGAGTCTCAGGAACTCTGCAGGAAGTGAATTTGGCACACAGTAGATCATATGAAACTTTCCTCTGGCTTCAGAGGAAGACGGAGTTTTGCTTTCTGTTTTGTATTTAAACAGACTCAAAATCTCAAATCAAAACACTGTCGGACCTACTGACTTCCACCTGGCTCATGTCAAATGCATGTAACACCCCAAGTTTTATATGGTTTAGGAAAAAACCCCATAAATCAAATCAGAATGACTTGAAAGGCTGAACTTTGGTGAACTTTAGGACAAACTGGAGCTGAGATACAAGCTTTATGAAATCTGAAACCAAGCAGATCTTGCCTGGCTTCTTTTGAGGTTCATGAATTTTGAAAAGACCTATAGCATTGCCAGTATTTATCATGAAACTTGCCCTAACTAGTGTTTTCATTAAGGCCTCTCTTCTTGAAATGAAGTGACCATGTGAAAATCTCATCTTTTACTTAAAAGAGAGCGGAAGTTTTCTATCCCTGTGGTTCTGGCAAGAATCTTGAATGTATGCCCAAGCTCACAAAGAGTTCAAAACCAAAGGTGACTCCAGAGACTATAGCCTGCATGGGAATATTTTAAACTCACAATTTTAAGATCTTGGCTAATAGTTTTTGAGAAAGAAATCTAGCCTGCTATCTGTAACTCTGCATTCTATCCAGAGGACATTAGGGTTTTTATTCCTTCTTAGTGTTATGATGCTTTAGAAGACAACTTCAAAGCATTTAGGTATTGGCAAGTCTGGCTCCAGATCTGACAGCTGTGGCAATGTCTCTTTGCTGAAACCTTCCATCCCTGTGTACCTAGGTTTTGTGTAACCAGTGAGACAAAATCCAGAGAGATGCTTAAGTTCTAACTCAGCCCCATGTTTAGTAACCTAATTCCTTCCAAGCCCCAGGTTTATTTTAACAGCATCATTTTCCATTGAGGGCTGTAGGTAATTCAGTCCTCTTTAACAATGTGCAGATGGTTTCTGGAAAAGCCCCTTTGTTCCTTCAAATAAATAACACAAAAAGGCTTACTGATTATGCCCACGTAGGGCACTGTGTTGTGCCTTTCGTTTATTGGTTGATTCTGTCATTTATTTTGGCTTGTGCTTCTTTTGTACGCGCTAAAGACTTTTCTTCCTCACGCTCAGAGAGAGTTTGTTTGATGTCAAAGCCAGGGAATTTCCTTGGTATCAGACAGTCTTACAACTTTATATTAAATACATTTCATGGACCAAAAAGTCCACCTAAATGGACCACAACACATCTTTCCTGAATTTAGCTCAAAGACATCATAAGTGCTTCTGAAAATTCAATCTCATAGTAAATCTTTAAGACAACAAAAATGTTAGTCACCAATACAGAATATTTTTGTATCCCATTAGCATAAAAATGTTTTGACTGAGAATTTTAGTCATGTTTTCATGTTATTTATTTTGGGAGAAAGGATAAGGCTTTATCAGGGAATTAGCTTCCTTTTCTGAACAAAGCTAGTCATCAGAAAGTCTAAAGAACTAAAGGCCCAGTAACCTGATATTTTGTTGTAAAATAGCAGTCCAATTTATTTAGGAACCATGAAGCTCTGATAGGATTATGGAACAAGATCTCCTTGTGCTAACAAAAGTGGCAAAGTTATAGTTTCAGATGTGGTATTTGCTAAAGGTAATAGACATTCCTTTAATTTCATATTGTATAAAATTTTATCTTTTCTGGAGGCTTATTTTAAGAGCTTAATAGGACTACCTAGTCTGCAGTTCAGATGCAAAAATATCAGGTGTGTTTGCCATGTAGCAATGACACTGCAGATGTCCAGAAAAGGTATGTTCTGGTTAACAATCATGTGAAACTGATGCTTCAACTGGCAACTAGTTTGTGAAGAAATGGCTCAAAGCCTAGCATATAAATAAAATCTTGTAAATCTATAAATACATAAATTGAAGCTTTTTCAGATAAAATGTAATTTCTCTGTCAATTTTTCCTGCTATGTGAAGTAGCTGGAAGTAGTTGGGCAGTCAAGCTGGAAATATGGACTTCAAATTACTAGGGTTTATAAACAGTGACTTAGAGGGCAGTGATACACATTAATTTTCAGAGAAGCATTTCAATTTCCATTAGTTTCACTGAGAAATGTAGATAATCTGCACTTTGGAAAATCAGGTCAATACAGTATTGTAAAGACTACTTTGCACATAACCTCTTATGTTTTCAGAAGCTTCATAATAGCACAAGTTCTTCATCAGAAATGGCAAGAGTGATCTTTTCTCTAAGTATTTTACTTTGTTTTTCTCTGAAAAAGCCTCATGATGTTAAAACATACAAAGAAACAAATGTCTGTGTGGTATACACAGTTAAAATTGATCTCTTTATCTCTGTAAAGCAGATACGGGGAATGATATAAGAAAGACTGGGCAAGTGATTAAATTGCAAACCTTTTCATAGTCAAATATTTAATCATAAAGTGTGATATAGACTTAGATGAAAACAAATTTTCCTAGGGTGATTTGGTATATGCTTTAGGTAATGTTTCTATACTATTTTTCCTTCAGAAAACAACATATGAGGTTGAAATACTTTGTCATGTGCAGATTAAAGACAAATTACATATATATGAGGTTACATTTAATTACCTGAAATAGCTTTGTATGCTGAGTGGAAACCACAGTTTTCATCAACACCATATTAATTATTGCTGCCGAAAGCTGTAATTGACTACTGTGTTTTTCGGCTCATGAGTCAATGGTGACTAAATGTTTACTTTACTGCTCCTAATTGCCTAAAATGTAGCACTTGTTTTTCCTTGGAAAATCTGCGGTCTACGTTCTGCTCTTGTTTTCATGCGTATAACCCCACAATCATTTACATGTATAGCTGAAAGCACAGTTGTCTTCAAAATTTCTGGCAAAAAATGGTGAAGTGAGTGGGCTGTAATTCTCTTAGCATCCAATACAGAGAGAAAGGAAATGCTGTGTCAATACTGCCCCACTTCTGGATTCATTCTTCCATATGTCCTGTAGAAGACCTGAATTTGCACTTGGAATACATTTTCTACAGACCTCATTTGACCTTGTGGTGAAAGCACAAGCTCATCTTCTCAGTTCTACCAAGCATATAAGGGGGTATGGTATACATGAAGGTGATTTGGATTACCATCAGGGTTTTCTGCCACAGGAATTGCTTTGGAGACACAGAAGTAGTAAAAATGAACCTGACATGAAACCACATGCTATAAAGTCACAGGAATTAGACTGTTCTCCATCTTTACAGATCTCTCACAAGACCAAGAAGAAGCAGTGTTGTTCCTGTGAGAAGGTGTACAGAAGTAAGAGGCATTTCTGCTACAGGAAACTTGAGAAACTGTGGAATGACTAGCCTTGAAATGCATAATCTCTCCATTCAGAATAGCACTTCATCCTGTGGAGAGGATAGAAATAATGCAGAAGATGGAGTAGAAAATAAGAGGAAAGAAGTGGCCAACCTACTATAGAAAATCAAAGATTAGCTGTCGGGTAACAGAAGAGAAGTAATTATCTTTTTCAACAAAAAATAGGTGGGGAGGAAAAAGAAAGAAGATAGTAGTTCAAACAGATTGGAGATCACTGCCCCTCTCCCTCCATTCTGTCTTTTACTGACAGTGACTACTGTCCTGATAGGAAACGTTCTCCTCTAGGAATGCCATCATTAGAGTCCAAGTTGCCCTCAGCTTCACATGATTTGGGGAAATACTGCAGATTTTCAGGAACTTTGGCATCTCTGTCAAGAGAATGACAACTACTTTTGTATTATTCCATTTCACAAGCCTTCCCAAAAAGCTGGTAGGATTCTTTTTATTTCCAGAACGAGTATTTTGAATTTGGAGGGAACCAATCCTACATTTCAGCAAAATTCTATCCCCCTAACAGCCAATGAAAAGATTTTTACCACAGGGTCACTCAGATCATTGGGCAATCTGATGATTACTACTAGACCTGTCAATGTTGCCAATAGTCATCTGAGTTATGTGGACTAAGAGGCTCCTCAGGCATGAGGCCTAGGACAAATGGACATTATGGACATATTTCTACTATTTTCTCTGTATTGACTACCAGTCTGTCAAAAATGTCATGCATTCCCAAGAGAAGCCCATCAGCCCATTGGGAACTGAGTGGTTGAGACACAGGTTTTGTATTCAAACTTGTATTCAACTCAAACATAGTTGAGAGGTGTAGCTGAATGGAGAAAGACTTCTGGCTCCTCTAGGAAACTACTTCAGTGCTGAACCACAATGACAAAGATTTGACAAACAACTCAGACTTAAAGAAAACAAACCTGTTAAATGAAGTGAGTGTCATGAAACCTTTCTGAAGTTTAAATAAATCACTTTTATGGGGTTTTTGGGAAACGTGTGTATATGTGGTGCACAAAAATAATGATATTGCTCTATATGCTTTTAAAAATTATTTTTAAGTGATTCTACCAGTCAGACTACATTTTCAGTAATAAATGCTTTCCATAGCCTTGTAAACCTAAACCTCTGGCATAGATTTTATTCATATTATCACGTTCTTATTCTATTTACTCACTATTTTTAACATGCCTTGTATCATCGAGGTTTTTCTCACAATAATGGGAAGGATCTTTCTTTTCTGGTATCTGTGTACAGCCACTGTGCTCATTTTTTGTTGGAGAAACCAGTCTGTGCTCAGACACAGATTTTGTTATTGCTTCAAATCTCTATATATATTCATAATGATCCTTAACCTCCTTTTGACACTTCTGTCTTTGCTTTTTTGGGTCTATACTTAGACAGTTATTCCACAGGAAAATAAAAGATCTTTATTTTGTAGTGGTGAATTTATGATACACCTGCACAGTTCCACCTTGGATCTGGCATGTAATGTCAACAAAGCACATCTGGCAATACATGAATTCTTCATGGGGCTTCTTTTCATTGAAGGCTCTACTAGGGGAGGGATGGATATACATGGAGATGTTTTTGTCCGAAATTTGTACACACAGAGACATGTACACAATTTGTTGCTGTTGTCACCTCCATATTGGGACTACATATTAATTGATTTTCAGTATTTGCAGAACTTTCCTTTTAATATACCAGGTTAGCTTGAGAAAACTGGAGACATGGAAATGTACTTCTGTCTATAGAGTTTTTCAGAAGTCTACAGTAGAAAAAAAAGAGCAGTTTCAAAATAGGAATATCACAGGAGAAAGCATAGGCATGAACTCAAACCAAGAGAATACTAGGTGAAGAATATCCTGTCTTTAGGTGTCAGAACATTTCCTGAATTTTTAAGAAATATGTAGGAAATAGTTCTCAAAATACCAGAGGGGCCTAAATGCCCACTTCCTTATCTTTCAGTTTCTTTCTCTAGTTGGCTCAATAGAAATGTAGATGGTTGCTTATAAACATCTATATCTTGAAACAAGGCTCTGCTTTTGGGGAGAAGGAGAAGCTGTATTGTATTAGATCAGATTTTTTAGACAGAATCATGTGATGTGATTCTTCATCAGTTCACAATGAGGTCAGCTGGCCTTCTCACCTTCCTTCAACTTCATTAGAATGGCAATATATGACTTACCACATGAAAGCTGCATTCACTGCCAAGTAAATTAAATTCTTATAATAAGAAGCAGAGTGGTCCAGTGGTCGACAAGCAGGGCCGGCAGCCAGCAAGTCCTAAATTTTAATCCCAGTGCAACATAGTGAATAACTTCAGGCAAGTTACTTAACCTCCTAGTTTCCACCTCATAAAATTGTAATACTAGAAGTGTTTTTCTGAGGACCAATTAGTTAATGCTTGTTCTTCATCTGAAGAGAAAAATGCAAAGTACTGTGGGGGTACTAAGCCTAATTAATACTTAAATTCTAATCACATCAAAGTGTCATCATGACTACCCCAGTTAAGTAAACTGGTAAGATCATCAAAAGTATAGAGCCAAAACATCCAACATTCTTGATTCATAGGATGTGTAAGGGACCCATCATCCACATTGACCCAGGGGTGACATGCAACAGGTTGAAAAGCCAGCCCGTGGCTCCCCACGGGGTTTGCCAGTGTCTCACAGCTCCAGATCTGCTCCCACCCCCTTGTACAGGCTGCTACACTGTGATATGAGCATTTTCAGAGCAAAAGGGTGCTGCTGTGAGTCAAACATCCAGATGGCACTGAAGTGTGAGGCTGCTGTTTAGATCTCACATTTTGTTTAGGCTGGATAGCTGTTTGAGGAGGATGAAAAGCAAAACTGTTCTTTCCAAAGCTCCAAATACAACTGATGCCCACTTAAATAGTTCCAGATCTGCTTTGTATAGACAGAAACATAGGAGTAATTTAAGTGTTTTGAGAGAAATATCCACTTCTTCCCAAGCCTCCTCTTTGTTGGAGACCCGCCATCACAAACATGGAGGACATGCAGATCTGAAGATCCATAATTTATGGAAGAGCGTGGAAAACCAGTCAGATCAAACGTCTGGTGGAGTGGCTGCTGTCAAGCCCTCAAATGTTTAACTGATTGCACTTGTCAAAGAGCTGTAGGATAGATCTGAGGGGAGAGTTTGGCCCTTAGTGTTGCTGCTTTTCATCCCATAATTCTGAGCGTGTTCTTTGTGCCTTGTTTACTGCAGAATATGATTAGATTTTAATTTAACAGGCAAGGAATGTGTCTTTCATGTGGCAAGTCAGAAGGGCCTTGGAGCTTTATAGTGGGGATGGGGGGGATGGGGCTGGCGCTCATTGTGAAGCACTGGAGAGTCCTGCTACATTGCTCATCTTAAGATGCTGTTTATAAATAGGTCCCACTTGTCTGGGGCATAATGATTTCAATAATTTGTGCTGTATAAATAAACAGGGCATTGTGAGCTTACTTGTTCAGGAATTGTCCCTGGCTCTAGTTTTGGCCACAGACTCCCAGAGGCCTGCAATCAATCTAAGCTGGAGGATTGAAAGAAACAATCCATTTGTGATCCGAAGCCACCAGGGGAGAAAGGAGGGCCAGTGGGTCTGGAAGGGGAAGCAGAAGAGCAGGAAGGAAGAATCTTCCATGGGGTCCTGGGGAAGGACAGCCTGGGAGAGCCTCTGGCCAGCCCGCCACGAGCATGAGGCTGTCCAAGGCTGATGGGATACAAAATGGGCTCTTCATGGTCTGGTGGAAGACAGGAATGCCTGCAGGGAAGAAGACTGCTCCCAGCCAATGTGGTGTGATATCACTAGAGGACAAGCAAGGACTGTGGCATGTCCTGTGTGGAAGGCACTGAGTGTGCCAGCCAAGAGGTAGATTGGAAAGGGCAGCACTGACTCCCTGCAGGCTGTGCCTACCCAGCCTGTGCTCCGTTTGCTTCCATGGGTTCCTCTGTGTGCATGAACTACACAGCCAAGCTCCCCTCTCCACCCCTCGGCCTTGCTGCCTAGTTTTTGTCCCTTCTTGCTATGGGCATGCAGACTTCCAAGAAGTAAGGGTTGGCTTGGGAGATATAGGAAATAAAAAATTAGAGTTTCCCTAGATGACAGTAAATAGTTTGCAAGTTTCTGCTGATGCACAGTGTGCTTATATTTTCTTACACAGCACTAAAGATGTGGAATTAATTTAGTAGTCCTGCCAGCAAATCCTGCCCCTCCTGTGTAAGCATTGCATATGTGGGGAAAAGCTGTGGTAGTCCCATGGTCAGAACTGCTCATGAGGAGACAGACATGAGGTTCTCCTGAACTTACCAGTTTTTTCCTAAATTTTGGACTTTTTGTACCTCAACTATCAGCTTCCTGTCTTATTTAAACATCCTCTGCAGCACGATGGAGAAGGAATGGAGAGAACCCAGCAGAGCATAGAACGTCAGTCCTCACACATCTTCCTCATTCCTCAGAGTCCTATACATGGGCTTTCTGGGTTGATTCCACAGCCCTGCCAAAACAGGGATGAATCTACCAATTAAGAAAAGCAGAAAAATAATTTTTGAGAAAATATGTAAAAATTGTTCTAGGGCCAGCCAGGAAGCTGGAATTGATGCCATCTGGTCTATATAGTTATCATGTCTAGCAGACAAAGTTTAATAGCTGATTAAGAATTCATTAGAAAACATTTCTTTGTCTTCCTGATATAAAAATAAAAATCCTCACAATTAAGTGAAGTTTTCTAAGTTGTTTTCAGTATCACTGAGTACCTGGAAACCTAAAGAAAAGCAGAGTAATTAGAAACAAAACCTTGTTTTTGAATGGCCCAGATACTTCATTCTTCAATTTACCTTTCAAATTCTATGTACTTTATATTGAGAATAAGATCTTTCTTCTTTTCCCTGTTAACTCAGTTCAGAAAATATTAAGTGCCCTGCATCTCCTTTTGAATTCCTGTCTTGACAAGGATGAAGCTCTAAATACTTCATTTGCATTGGTATGTCTTAAGATCTGCTTTTGTCCCAAATATTGTCGCTTGAAAGGCTAATTAATTATAACTAAAATGTTGCCATTTGGAAAATTTTAAATTATAAAAATTAAAGAAATTATTCCTTTTGTGTGTATAAAAAAAATTATTGCACTTTCCATTTAACAATTTGGCCTTAATTTTCATTATTAGAATCATAAAAAGTTATTGAAGTGATGGTTTCCTTTTAACATGCAAACTGATTCATGCCAGAAGTTGTGAGAAATTAGATTTGCTTTTTCTATTTGCAGGTATAAAAGGAATTATGCCTGCTTATTTTATTTTGTTTTTTTTTTCTTTTTCTATTTTTTCCAACTCCATTTTATTCCACTTTTCAAATGTTTCCTCTGCTGTTTACAAGTGAGGAAAAAAATCACTACAATTATTTTTAGTGAAACAAATAGAGGGAGTGAAGAAGTTCAGATGAAAAGTTATATTTGTAAAGGCAGAGTAGAAAAGCAATTCACATTAATTCAAAGCAGAGTCTCTTTATTGGATTATAGGCTGATTGTGTTTACAAATACACTGCCAAGAGGGTTTTAATTTTGGGGCAATTTCATTGTTCATAGATATATATCTATATATAGATATATATCTATGAAATTATGTGGTTATGTGTTTTAAATGAGATACAGCTCCTTACTGCTTAATGCAATATATGCTTCACTTTATGACATAGTGCAAAAGCAGAGCAATTTCAGAACAACTTAGTTGAAATACCATCATAAATGAAAGATGTAAACAATGTTACATTTATAGACACAGTTTAAATTTGAATTCATTCGAACTTGGTGATCTCTTTATTTAACAAGGATGGACTTTATTATGAAAATACAATCAAGCCATAATGCTACCCCTTTGATTTCAGGCTTTGCAGCATTTACTACAGCAAGGTAAACACAGGAGTTTACATCCTCAGGCAGACCAGAGCTTCATATAGTTCAATATTCTTTCCCAAAGAGAAGTCAATAGCACACATCCAGAGGAAAACACAAAGAAACTAGTAAATATAGAATAAATTTTTTCCCAGTCTCTACCTTCCAATGTGATTATTTTCTCTCAGCCTACCCTGTGTCGTGAATAAGTGTTTTAATACCCTTATATGTGGTTATTATATATAATAAAATGTGGGGTTATCCCCATTTTATAGAGTGATGATTTGATGTACGGAATGGTATCTGCAACTTTCAAGCTTCAGTGTTGCAATAGAGATATCTGACCTAGATTTAAAGAAATCTGTGGTTGTTGGAAAAATCTATGGCACTGTTTCTCCCCACATAGTATTTGGTGGGTTTTATCCAGACTTGCAAAAACAAGCTTGTTTTGTTTAAATGACCATGTTCACCTTAAGCCAAGTTGCCCTGGATCAGCGAGTAGATTTCAGAGGAGTGTATCCTTGGAGGAACCAGATCCACTATAGGGAACATTAAAAGCAATGATCCCTTGTAACTCAGTAAATTTTATCAAATGGTAGGAGCATAGACATGTATGAATAATCTCGGCCTGCAGGAGAAATGAATTTGTTGAGAACTTTTACAGACGGCATCTAAAGGAATTTAATGTGTTCACAGACTAGAGTAAAAACCTGCATGTAAACATATTATTTGGATTGTTTAAAATAATATGTGAATAAACCCATCCTCTAAACAAAGTTGAACTGAAATCTTGGGTCTGAATGCTTGGAACCCTATGATGGGGGAAAAATCCACACTTATGCTTTTCATGTGTATATCCATTACTCTCATTAGTTCAAGTTTCACTGTTGATAAAGTAAATTTAAAACAAAATTTCTACATAGGCTATGATAAAATAGAATTGCTATTATATAGAGCTCTTTTTTCTTTTGCTGTGCTATGGTCTTTGCTAATATTCCCTATCATTTTTGATGTAACAATAATAATAATAATAGTGGGTAACACAACCATAAAGCTTCATTGACAAGGTAAGTTAAAAAATCATTGCATTTACTTTGAGTCTGTTTTCCACTTCTTTTGAATACTAAATTTAGCACTTTCCTACTTCTTCCTTCAAATCTGTCTTGGGTACTTTTTGACCTAATAATCTGGCCATACATGGCATCACAATCTGTTGCCATGGAAAGGACTATCCTATCAAACAAGTAAGGTGGCCACAGGTTGCCTTATAGCCTTTGAGGAGTGACAGATTCATAGGAAAAATCCATTAATACTTAAATATAGAGCAATGGGAAATATATTATCTTCACACAGATCAATTACATAATTTTAAAAGGAACCACTTAAGTTGGCCAAGCTCTTATCTCTTCTCAGAATCCTCCAGTTTCCAGAGGTAATTTATAAGATGTTTATACATATAAACAAACCATAAACTGTGCATGCTATGCAATCCAGTGCAAGCCACTGAGTCTGTTTGCAATCAGATTGAAATGTGAGAATTTGATACTTTTGCAACAATCCTAAATCTACCATAGACTTCCTGAGTGATGTAAATGCTCTGTAAAATGCTAGGCTTGCTGATAGCAAAGACTAAAGTTGGTGCTCAAGAATTATCCATAGCATACAGAGCTGGGTTTAGGCTTCCACCCCTTCAGAGGAAGTTGAGGGAACAAAAACAGGTCAGTTCTGCAGTGAAGAAAAAGAGAAATGAGGCACCAAGAGGAGTCACACAAGGTCAGATCCACTGCTCCTTCTGCTGCCAGGGGATCAGATGTCTTGGAGCAATGATTTGTGCCTTTGGAAGAGCTCCCACCTGCCCCCCTCACCTGTGTACCATGAACCTTGAGGCAGCTGCAGCAGTGTGTCTGGTTTCCTGAGGCTGTGGTATAAACAAAATAGGCAGCAGAGCCATGGCTGGATTTCCTTTCTGGAAATTTGCTGCTCAAGTTAGTGGCTTGTTTTGGTTATGCCTAGAGCTGATCCTGTCTGCAGAGCAATTACCCATCATTATGCCTTTGAAATTAGGCAATGGTAGGATACAGGAGAAGTAACGCTGCTTTAATGGTTGAAAAGCTTTTATGGACCATAGGTGTGGCTGTTTGTTTGTGTTTATGTTCCTAATTTGTAGTTTGCAACCTCACTGAGGTACTAGACCTCAATGAGCACTGAGCCATAGAGAAAGGTTTTCTTTTCCATTTGTTGGAAGTTCTATAACAAAAAAAAAAAAAGAAGGTGAAAATTCTTTAAAGAGAAAAAATACTTTCTCTCCTTTGATTTTATCACACTCAGAATGGTTATCTTTGAACACTATCAAACAACATGCATCAAGCCTGCAAATGGCTGACAGGATTTTCTTCAGGCTTTCACAGAAATCTTCCTCATGGAGCATAAGAATGAGATTTCAGCATCAAAGACTCAAAAAAATTAGGGATGTCTGAAGGCAGAGTATTGTTACTGAAACTTTTTTTTTTTTCAGTAGCATTAAGGAAGCTCAGTTTATCAAGATTTGGACACTCTGTTAGGGAACTGCCCCTTGCATATTAAATTAGCAATCCCCTACATTTTCTTTATGTGATCATTTGTGCAGCTGGTGTAACTAGACCCTGCCTGCTGTTGGCAAGGATGAAAAATACATCACTGCTTCTATCTCCAAGGTAAATTATTCTTCAGGGAAGTGTGCCTCTAGGGAATATTTTCTTAGGAGACCCATGAACAATGAGAGATTTTCCACAGGGAATGCCTTCAGGGTAAAGTGTACTTCAAAGGGAGAGATCCAAGATGAAATGAGACTCTTCAAAGGCCAGCTCCACTTCCCCTCTCAACAAGACAAATGACTTCAAAGGGGAACCCACCAAGGTTGTAAATAACTTTTCCCCATAATACAAAAACTTCATTGAAGACAAGTTCTCTCAGTAATGTGATATTTTTAAAGAAATCACCCAAAGCCAGGTGAAGTCTAAATGCATCCAATGACCATCAATATAAAACATTTCAATTCTTTGAGTGAATGTATGACCATCTAGAGATCTTAGGGAATTGAAATGT
Organism: Lonchura striata; assembly: GCF_050655825.1. Taxonomy (NCBI): domain Eukaryota; kingdom Metazoa; phylum Chordata; class Aves; order Passeriformes; family Estrildidae; genus Lonchura; species Lonchura striata. Next base: position 61,232,261 of record NC_140707.1, on the reverse strand, counting down.
GCACTGTTTGTTTCCTTCACACTTTATATAAAGTTATAGCGGGCTTTAAAGCTTACAGGTCTGATGGCCTAAGGAACCAAGTAAGTCTAACAACAGCTTTAGGAACCCTAGGGACCATTTCTATCCTGTGCAGTTTTTCAAGTTAGCAACAGTTACCAAAAGTCAGTGAGGGACAATACCCTGCTTTTCCACAGGACATTGCATTCCACAGGAACTATCTGATTGAAGTGTCTCAGACTCAAAACTATATTAAAGCAGAATCAATTAAAGGTAAATTTTCTTTGATCTTTCACTCAACTGGTATCTTATGGCAAGGCAGAGTCTTCAGGCATGCCTTTGTACAGAAAGTGAATTTAAAAGACCACCAGAATCATTACAAGATTGAATAATTCTGACTGGAAGGTGGTCTCTAGTCCTGCTTAAAAGAGGGCCATTGGATTCAGACCAGGTTTCTCAGGACTTAGTCCATCTCATTCATGAAATCCTCGAGGGATGGAGCTGTGTTTCAGTCTCTGTTGACTCTTTTTCATTCTGCTGTGCCCTGCTGTGAAGAGTCTGGCTCTATCTTCTAACAACCTTCACAGTGGGATTAGTTCCCTCTTACATCATCGTTTCTCCAGGCTACACAGCAGCACTGGTAGAAGAAACAACAACAGCAACAGCAACCCCAAATAACCCTTGTCATTAGCATTTCAGAGAGTCCTGAGAGAAGAAAGCAGCTACTGAACCCGTTGCCAGTGAGAAAAATGGTAGAGGAGGTCCAGCTAAATAATCTCTCAGGGTAAAATCCAGTTAAATGTCATAATAAACCTGAAAATAATCCTCTGATCAAGCCACAGAAAGATAAATAAAACCCTACTAATGTTTGTCTACCCCTAGAGATCTACTGTACAAGAAGTTAATGCTGACTTCACCAGATATATCATGGAGAAACAATCCCCACTACTCACAGCCACACACATATATATGCACTCTAATGGAAAGGAGCCATACACAGTGGCACCAGACTATTGATATTTCTACCCTATTGTTTAAGTAATGTACAACATTTAATATGTCAAATGGCATGACCGTTAAAAAAACAACTAATTACGAGGTACTCTTCTCACAAATCAATTATGTCATTTAGAATTGGCCTGGACAAAACAATGAGTGTTGTATACATTAAGAGGCAATGCTGCATTTAATGCTGGAGGTCTGGAAGAGTCTCAGAGGATCTCCTTCTGTGGGCTTTAGCCTGGCTTGCTGAGGAAAAGAAATAATTATGATTGCACCATGTGCATGTGTGATCAGTACATCAGGACTGGCTGGCTAAACTCAAGCAAGGGTAGGAGACAAAGCTCTTTTGGATTTTATGGGAACAGAAAGCTGTGCAGAGTAGAAAGGAGTTATTAACATTCTCAAGCCTCCCAGAGGAAAGAGCCACTGTGTGGATTAACCATTGGCTGAGTTCAGAGAGTCCACTCTGAAGCTCCAGATCCAGCTACAGATTTGGAGACATGTTCTGTGGCTCACATGAAGTTGTTAATTCATTGACTCCAGTCTGCATACTCATTCAGCTGAAAAAGTTCTGGCTGCAAAAACAATGCATTGTGATGCAGTAAGTATCTGTCACAAATATTTGAATCCAAATATTGTCTATTTTTACAAAAGCTCATCAGTTATCTGACACAATTAGCTTTTAATCCTTTGTGTGGCTCTTTATGAAACCATCCATAAAAATACCACTCCAGAGCCAAACTTCAAGTCCCTTCCTCCCTTCTCTAAATAGGAAGCTTGACTTTTGGAAGGAAATGTTTCAGTGCAGTTAAGTCATGAAGTTCTTCAAGTCTTGCTCTTAAATGCAACTGAACTGTCAAACTGAAGTTTCCTATGTATTGCCTGTGCCCAACAAACTTGATCACACAAACAGGTAAAGTGGAGCAATGTTATGACTGAATAAAAAATAGTTCTCATCAAAGGTTCCACGCTGATTTTAATGAGATGTGTATGGTGTCTGTCCAATCCCAGCTCAATCCAAGTCCACCACGTAAAACTCTGCAAGGTGGACTTGGCTTTCCCTCCATGTACCTTTTTTGGTACTATTTAATCAGACAATATCATAAGCAAACATTAATCAGAAATAAGGAGACAGAACAAAAAAAAACCCATCAGGAATATGCCTGTACTTCTTTAGTCATGTATCCTCTGCTGGATTTTGCTGTGTGTTTGGAACAAAGTGTGGTGCCCATGAAAAAAGCACAATGGCTTCCTTCATCAAATCCAAAATCTAAGACTTATTTGTGTTTTGGATTTGGCATTAGGTCTTTTCAGACACCAGCTCTGAGGTGAGGGTCTGAAGTGATGCAGGGTCCCCAGGCAGGTGCAAAGGAGAGCTGCTTTATTCCAAAACCCAGCCTTTTAAAGCCATTATCTGGTCATCAGTTACATTCTTCCAAATCATAACAAACATAATTCAACTAACCACCACGCAGCACGATGTGAACTCGTGATGGTAATGTACCATGTTGTTCTACCCCTAATTCAGCTGAGTCTCTCTCCCATACTCCCCCTTCTTGCTTAGCTGATGTATCAGGCCTGAACCATGATTTTACAAGGCCTCTTTTTTATAAAGCCTGGGAATGGTCAGTAAGTAGTAACCTTAACCGCACTTTCTGAGGTTCCCCAATCAATACATTCTGTGCACATATAAATATACATTTCATTTAAATATCATGCTGTCAAATCTTTGAGAAAACTCTTACTGGAATATCAAGAATATGTTGGTTTTTAAAAATTTTTAAAATAGATTTTTCAATTTTTTTGTCCATCATAAGATTTTATTTAGATAACCAGGTTAAAACTGCTTTTTTTTTTTCAGCATGGATGGAATGATTATCATGAATCTTAATTTAGAAAACACTTAGCACTTACTGTTGTAATGAAATTAAATAATCACAAGAACCAGAATTGATAATAATGGGTCAGGGTACCTGAATTATAATATAAGCAGCTTTATTGCTTATGGATTTCACTAAAATTTCATCTGCTGTTTATGGACATTAAATTGAACTATTAATAAATAGAATGCTAAAACCTGAAAGCTTTGCCTGAATTTTCTTTATGGCAGGCATTCTAAAAATTGAAAAATATTCACAGTAATAATAAATCTAAGAAGAAACTTTGAGTATCATTTTCATCATTACTCTCTCTCCTCTGAAGTTTTATGCCCAAGAGGTATCTAACCAATCATCAGGTATTATTTTTCACTTTCAGACACTTATGAATGACAGTAAATAAATGAAATGAGCTCAAAATTGGAAATAACTACTGTTGCAATACCAGCAGTGAATTACCATTACAATCTATCCAGCAAGTTGAAAGCTGTGAGGTTACCTCCAAAAAACTTGTGAGTTTGCTGCAAAGGCCTTTGGCAAAACCCCCCATATTTTGTGTAGTTTACTACAATAGTGACCACATCTGGTAGTCTTCATCTACTTGTGCACCTGGAACCTGCTGCTGCATGTCAGCACCAGCTTAGAGCACACAGGGTTCATCCTCCCCGCGTCAGCTCTGGGCAATCCACGCTCCGCTGCTGGCGTGCAGCGCTCAGCTGGGCAGTTCGCAGCCTGACTGATGGATACGGGATCTGGGGCTGCATGAAGGTCTGAGACCATCCCTGTCCGAAATCTCTAAGATTTTCCTTTCTGAGCCCTGTAGTTTTAAAGTGCTAAAGAGGTTTTGCTGTATGTTACTGGAATACAGAAAACTTTGGCAGTGTTAGAGTTTAGGCTGAGTAGGTTCCGAGCTAGTGACAACCTGGGTAACAAGAAAAGACTTTATGCTATGTAATGCATTTTTTGCTGGAATCCAATTTTTTTTCCCCCTTACAGCAGCAGAGTGACTGTCATGTGGCTGAACAGAGGTCAAACACATCACTTACATACTGTTTAGAAATTATGTTTATTCCCTTCTGGTACTCACTTCTTTTTCCTGAAAATAAATCCCTTGAAAAATCAAACGTCTAAACTGGTTTTAAAAATAGTAAGAGTAGATATTAATGAATACATTTATTTATTTAATTTCTTACCTTGTTTTTTTTCTCAATTTTGCATAACAAATGGGTAATATTTTCAAGTTTTCAAAATAATGAAAACAGATTTTCACCTATTGTCCTGATTAAATGCAGCAAACTCCCAAGGAAAACATAAAAATCTGATATTGCAGAACTTGTGATGTGATAGTGACCTTGTGACTGCTTGAGTGTGTTGGGGAAGCAGAAGGGGATTCATAAAGTTTGTGGGAACTATTTTGTCCTTCACAGTTTTAGTATGCATACTACTTCCTTGGTACTGAAGTACCACAAGATGACCTTTACCACATGCAGGGGGAAAAAAAGAAAAGTATTTTTTCTGAGAAGTCATGTTGGGGCCAACCATAAGCAAAAAAAGCAGACACATAATATTTATAATGAAAAGCATATTTAGTGACAAATAATATTTAGTGACTCCCAAGATGCACTACCAGAAAATTGTATCTACCACTGAGGTGCAGGTGAACCTATGTGAACATGGTAGCCCCTGAATAACAAATTCCTGCATCAAGTTCAGGAAGATGTGAAGGATACACCCAGATTAAATAATAGCATCTTTGCTCACTCATTTCCCATTCTAATTTGGCTGCAAGGGCGGGTGGGGTGAGAAAGCTATGAAATGCAAACCAGCAATGAAGAATGTCCAATGTCCTGCCGTGGGCAGGATGAAGGAACCACAGATCATGGACACATTGCCAGGGACCTCAGAGAAACATCTTGCCCATCTCAGCATGAAGGTATAAACCACCATGAACTGACAAGCAGCCAAATATTTTGCAGTGCTTTGGCTTCTCTTTGGATTCTGCTCTCCACTTACAGGCCAAGCTCTATCCTATTTAGTTTCCAAAACCTCACATTATCAAAGCCTGAGGCTGCAAGGCTGCAGTGGATCCTGGGAAACTTGTTTCAGCAAATCTCAAGTCAAAAGCTGACCACATCTTGGACAGGACAGAGCACTGCCTGGCTAACAGATGTTGTCCATGAATGCTGGCTGAAATTTTGGTAAAGCCATGTGTAGTATCTGACATGTTCCTGTTTTCTGTTTCACAGAGTGTCTGTGAAACATGAATATTTTGTGTGAAAGGTTTTGCTACTTTTTTTTTTTTTTTGGTGTGTGCGTCTGTAAAATGTTTGGATCAATTTGAGTGTTCATAGGAGCTGGTTTGTTCTAGAAGCAAGGGAGATGAGAATTCCTAAGTTCTTGTGTCTAACTGGGATTTTTGTACCATGTAAATCAGGTGACTCACTATTTTACTTACACTGCTGAATTAAATGGAAGACATTCGGTTTTTGCATAGATGTAAATGCAAAGATACCAAAATATATTTTGGCAAATCTGTATCAACTGACCTGTATATACAAGTAAATAAGGTATTTCCTTCCATTTTTAATTCCTCTGTCTATTAATTTACCTCGGTATAGCTTTCATTGTTTTGCAAAAATTATGTTTTAACAAAGCACTTTCACAGATGCTTAACTTGAAAGATATAGAATCTGGTCACTAAATCAAAGCTGTAGCATTCATATATCCCACTAAACTGGTGGATGAAGAAGAAGATTTGAGCAGGTATGGCTCAGTCTTACAATTTTTTGTTTCCCAGAGATAAGTATGGAGATGATGATCAAAGAGAAGCAGTGTAAGTTTTTATTTATATTAAAAAAAAACCCAAACTAAAAACCTAAACTACAGGCGGTCTCATGTGAAATAATATCCAATATTAATATCCAATTTTGCTAATATACAATACACAGAATTCTGTAAAGTCCCAATCAACTCACTGAAAGGGCTTACAGTCCTTCATGTACTCTGTGTTAAATGTGTGGCAGTAATACCAACCAGATATCCTCAAGAGGTCAAAACAAGACAAAAGTTTACGAGTAAACTTTAGAAAAATTATGTAACCTCAGCAAAATTTTAGTACAACATCCAATCAACATAAAACACTTCTCACAGCATTAACTTCAACCATTTAACTTAGCAAATTTTAAACTCATTTGATCTTAAATTACATCTCAAAATGTTCAAAGGAGAGGGAATTAGAAGAGAAACAGAAGATATAAAAAAACACACAAATAGTTACCTGTTCCTGGGTTTCCAGCACTATTCAGACAGGAACTCCAAGACACAGGGTTAAGAGGGATGCTGAGTGCCTGCTCAGCTTTAAATACCCCTTAGCCTCCATGGGCCCTCCTCCCAAGTGGGACTTCCAGTCATTTGTCCACTCAGGAGCTGGGTTAGGAACTCCAGAGAGGGAATGTGGGGCATTTCCTGAGTTTTGCCAATGATTGGCAGCTCTGTCAGGCAGGGATACTGGCTCTAGAGGGTGTGGGGCAGTTCACTGGCTTTACAGGGCAAGGTGTCACCTCAACACCCTCCCATAAGTGTCCCAAAATGTCTCAAGACATTAATCCTTCCAGGCTTTGACAACTTATTATTCAAGGCATACCTATGAATGTTACGCAGGTGAGAGATTGTTTCCATTCTTACAACCAGGAAAAAAGGAGATCTTGCTCTCACTAGTATCATACAATCTATTGTAACCAAAGTCAGGATGGTAAACATTCAAAAATGTCCTGCCTCATATTTTGTCAAACCATGTGGTTTTTGAACACACTGCCTTGAAATTCAACAAAAGCATGATTTTCAGGGTACTAATGGACTTACATGGGGTAACTCTAGATGAATTCCTTTGAGAACTAAATAGACCAGAGAAAATACACTTTACCTAATAATTATATTTACACTTTTTCTTTTGTGTTGGGATAGACCATATTTTCCACAGAATAGTATTGTGGCCCCACACAGAAGTCATGAAGGACTTGAAGTTAGGAGAGGTCAGCAAGGATGCTGGTGAGTGAGCAGGGGATAGCAAAGATTATTAAGGTACTGGAGCATCTCCTTTATGAGGAAAGGCTGAGGGAGCTGTTCAGCCTCGAGTGGGCTGAACAATGTCTGTAAGTACTTGAAGGGATGGGTGCCAAGAAGACAGACACAGGATTTTCTTGGTGGTTCCAGGCAAGAGGACAAGAAGCAACGGGCAGAAACTGATGCTGGGAAATTCCACATGAATACAAGGAAGAACACCTTTCCTGTGCACTGGAACAGAATGTCCAGAGAGACTGCGGAGTCTCCCTCACTGGAGATTTTCCAGAACTCTCTGGATGCAATCCTATGCCTCATGCTCTAGGATGACTGCTTGAGCAGGGAAGCTGGACCAGAAGACCCAATGTGCTCCCTTCCAACCAACCCATTCTGTGATGAAATATGAAAGTACAAAGTTATATATTTTTTTAATAATTTATTTGAAGCATTCTGGCCCTGATTCTGGTATGATAGACACTGGTGTATCAGTTAGTGAGTGTAAATCTCTTGGCTTCAGATACTGATTGAAATGAATTCTTGAGGAAGTTTTTTGACTACAATTTTGCATGGGTATATATAAGACAGGCTGAAAACCTTTCTTAAAAGGTTTCTTAAATATAGAAAACAGAGAATTAGAAACATAGACAAGGACAGAGGAATAAACCTGAAAAGGCACAGGAAAACTGTATGTTAGAAAGGAGGAAAAGTGAACTAACCGTGGTGTGTAAAACAAAAGAAAAAAGATCAGAATGTACCAGAGTCAATGGAAAAGGGAATAAGCCTGGATAGATGGCAGGAAGCCTGAGGGAGGCCTGAAGAAAGAAAACTACAAGAAAAGGATATCAGAAAAAAAAGGAGGTGCTGAAAGAAGAGCAATGTAGGACTAGAGATGCTGAAGCTTATGAACCCCCCAAACACAAAATTTTTATTTTGGTTTTTGCATTTGGATTTGGGTATTCTCATTAACTCTGCTTAACAGAGGCAAAATGTTTTTTAACTTATGGGCATGATGTTTTTAAAATTTATTTTTCTCTGTTTGAAAACCTGTGGGTCTGACTCCTGGTAAAAGACTCTCCAGGTACTTGTGGAACTAAATTTTCCTTTCAACACATGTACTTCCCAGAGTAGAAAAACAGTTGGTTTCCTTGTAATCTTGCTTCATGAAAATATGATCTGCAAAGAAATGGATAGAGAATTGCATCAACACATGAATACCCATGCATGTGCACAATTGTTTTTCTTCAGACAGGAAGAATGCACTGCTTAATTTTAACAATTTAAATTAATTTAGCCAGGTTTAATAAGGTATTGCCAGCTGTTTTTGTTACAAATAAATATTTTAAAAACAATTTTCATATACAATCAAAGCTTAGGAAAAACATCATTTCAATATGCCAAAATTCCTTTCATTTCTCGGTCTCTTGTCTCCCCCCTTGCCCTTCCATCAGTGGCTAGCTATTAAAGATAAAATGGTTGTAATCATTATTATAATAGATCCCTCTGCATGATCTTCTAAGTGGGCCTAATCCTCTGCTTTTCTTTTTGCATTGCAATATCCTACTATGGGAATGGAAGAGATGATACAAAGGATTATGAGTCCTGGGTATGAAAAGGAAGACCAGAATGAAAGTTACTCTTTCCACACAAGTACTTAATAAACATTCAGGTTTCACACATGGGCTGATAGGGAAAAAAAAAAAGCCACATTAAATGAGCCTCTTTAGCACAATGATTTCTATTGCACTTTTACTGGAAACACAAGTTAATTAAAATACATGCACACAAAATAGCCTACTTTTGAGTTCTAACTATCAGACAAGGCCATACTGTATGCATACAAACTGCAAGAAATAATTTATAGGACAAATTCCCCACAAGACCATTCAGGGAAAGAAAAAAAAAAAACTAAAAGAAAGAGAGAGAAAAAAAGACCTGGCTCTTGACACTAAAGGCTTAACATCAAATGCGGCCAGAAATCCATTTTCACAGTTTTATTGCCCATTCTGGACGCTTCATTTCAAAGGGAAAGAATTTGAATTCAGACACATAAAATTCCCTTTGTTCTCTTGCCCTCCAGCCTTTGGTGCCAGTGTGGACGGTCCTATAGGGAAAGGTTGAGATCAAAAAAAAATTTGCAGCTCAGATACCTGGCCCCAAATGATGCCCCTTGGCATTCTTAATTAAATCAGCTTTGCAATAAATTGACAATGCACTGTCAATTGTAATCATTTATATTAGCAAACTGAGTATTTTTAACAGTTTGGAAATAACAGAAGTTTGGTAGACCTGGGGGAAAATAAAAAAGATGCTATAAAATTGTACCGCATGATGATCACATATAGTGCATCGGATTGTAGGTCACGAAACATCTTATCTTAACATTGAATAAAGTTGGTGTGATTTTCCATATCTTTCCCTATCTGAAAGGGCACTCCCACTTAGGTTAATGTGTGTTGTTTTTCTGTGAGATTCAAAACAGAGCTTAAGAGTACTGTAAGGGGGTAGAAGAAGGGGACATTGCAGCCTTATGATGGAGGGAACCTTTGTTCTAGAGAAAGGCCCTGATCCAGAGTCCACTGCACTGGAGGGAGTTATTCCTATTGATCTCTGTAGGCTTTGGACCAGTACCTGCAGAGATTATTTTCACTGAGAGTTCTGAGGTACTTTTGATATTAAAATTGGCACAGGCATATTTTTAAAAGGAAGATATCTCCTTTGCTCGCGAATAGCATCCCTTCTTGTACTGATGAATAAGGTACTTTCTGCTTTCTACAGTGTTATTTCTTTATGTTTTAGCTTCATGCTTCTTTCAATTCCACTTAATTTGGAATAGATACACATCAGCTCTCAGGCTTCAGTATAAATTGATCACTTGGAGAGGTCAGGAAGGCATTTTTTCCTCTCCACATATAGCGCTGCACAAGAGATTAGAGGTCTGTGTAACAATGCCCGCATTTCCACTTTCTGTGGAGTTTATAGCTACTTTTTTCTTTCTTCTTTTTGGAACCCACTGACTCTGATATTCATTTCACTATAGTGGATTAGGCATGACTTTTGCTTCAAACGTTCATTTAAGTTGATTCTGATTTTCCTGTATGAAATACATCTCTACTATTGGATGTTAGTATTGGATAGCAGTGGACTTGCATTTTAGCAGTGTTTGGTGGCTGTTAATGGACATTTCTCTACCAAACCTACAGACATAGAAAAAGTTTAATTGCTCATTGGACTGACTTATAGAGACACTGTTGCTGTAGCAGTTAAATAGAAGCTTTTTGCGAACCTTGGAAAACATTTTTTACCATAAACTGTCCATGGAGTAAGGAAGTTTAATTTTTTATGAGATTAAAAAAAGTTGTTCTAACTCAAATATACTGATCAAGTGTTAGAAATTTTGCCATAATTAGAGCACTTTTCCAAGCCTTACATCTTTGAACTTCAAACCCAGTTGGGAGATTTTGATATTTCTCTTAACCATTCTTAAGTTCTTGAGCATTAAGGACCTCACATATATTCTAATAATTCATTTTTCCAGAAAGAGGAGGTAATGTTAAAAGACAAGAAAGAAGCTGAAAAAAAAAAAATTCTGAACTGACCTGAATTGTGGAAGAACCAAGACCTGAAACTTGAGAACTGGCCTTCAGAATGACCTGCCACAGGTCCCTCAGAAAGTATTCTTGTGAACTGAGATCAAGAGTTTTCAAGTAAAGATCCATTCACCAAATATTATACAGAAAAGAAAGTGGCATCTCATTTGGTGAGGTCCCTTTTGAAGCATGTCTTGAATGTCAGATTGAACTGCAGCTGCAAGTGAACAGGGGGAGATTTTAAATTCACATATTCTGCAATATTTTATGTCACTGTGGTGGCTAGCAGGTGGAACGTGCTGGCATTTGCAACAGATTCCAAATAAATGCAAAGTTTATGTCATTACAGTAGTTGATCATTAGTAGACATATTTTGACATGATTTAGATGTTACATAATATTAAAACCAGATCTGTGCTGTTATTGCTCTGGTGACAAAAACATACTGCAATTCTTCCCCTTCACATTTTCTTTTCCAATTCTATTTTTCTCTTTAATTGTTTTTACCTTTCACTTCTCTTTCTTTATACTGCACTTTTTCTTCTTCCTAAGAATGTATATATTCAATGCAGGATGTATTAGTTCTTGTTTAAAGAGTCAGCTGTTTCCTCTAAATATGCTTTGTGTAGACAGTGGTTGAAATCTGCAGAGTATTCATTTTCTGTTCTTTCACCAGCCTCAAATCCCTGAGCAATACCAAGCTTGTATGTTGGGCTTCCTTTTCATTTTAGTATCAGTGGACATTGCCAGGATTTCCATTTTGCTTCTAGAAATTCTTTCTGGTTCTTTGATAGTTCTTATTTCCCTATTGTAGAATTTCTTCAACCAGACTATACCCTTCTTGCAAATCAGTAGTGTTTGCCAATAGGAAACCTCTGTTTTGCTCTGGGAACTTGCAAAAAAAAAAAGTGAGAACTAGTCTACTTTTATATTTAAATAATTACTTTCCAGCTACAAGGAAACTGAGGAGCCCAGTAAGTGCTTGGTAGTCCAAATAGCCATTAACTTTGTGGCACATATCAAAGTGGAGGAGATGACAACTCCTCAATGGCATCTATTCTGACATGGTCTCTTTTCCCAGATTACACAAGGCAGAAATCAAGCAGTTTTCAGTTAATTTCTTGGTACATTTTGCAATCTTATTAAAATTCTTAGTGAATTTGTAATTAATTATTTGAAGATAATTTTTATGGTTATTTTTACACACTCTGTGAAGGATTAGTGACTGTTGACATAGTTAAGTCCAGTGAATAATCAATACCTGTAACTTCTAAATGTCAAGAAATCATGGTGCTGCAATGAATTAAAAAGTATTGTACCCTGTAATTGTGCTAAATGCACTTAATTTTGGCATATGTTTTCAACTGAGAAAGTTAGATTTTTTTTTTATGAAGCCATTTAAAGAAAGACAGATTTTTGCAGATAATTTCATTGTAGAATAAAAATATCTAACATCTGAAAACTTAAAATATTTTTTACATTTATGGTTCAATATTTGCAAATCCTTGAATTTCAGGTAAAAATATTGAGATTTTGGCTGACCCCAAAACAAAACAAAACCAAACCAAAACCACAAAAACCAGAGTACAATAAAACCCCCAGTAACAAATTGTAAAATATCTGCCATCATCCACTATCCATTACAAGCAAAACCTTTACTGAAGTCTATACAAGAAAAAATGCAAAATTGCATCCTGGAACAGGACAGCTAACTTTATTTTAATTTTTTTTTTTCCTTTCCTGTTCCAAATGTATATCTGTGAAGATTTATTTCCTATGTAGGCCCCATGGTAATTTAGAATGATAAATTTCTCAGAGACAACTCTCTGCAGCCTTAGTGAAAATGTATGCCTGCAGCTAATTTTCTGCAACAAGTCTGGCTTTTCCTTTCCCAGTTATATTGGCTTCTGAATAGTCCAGTCTTTTGTTTTCCAGGGAACCCAACAGGAATATTGCTTCTCAGGAAAGACTCAGGGTCTTACTTGTCAGGGCATCCATGAAAATAATTCCATAAAGGGATTCCTGTGAATATGATTTTAGATGGATGAATATTCTCATTTAAGTGCTTTCTAACACAACTGTAATAGAATTTTAATGTACATTTTTATGAAATAAGTTGGAAAGAGAACTAAAATGCTCAGATCTCTGTCTCCCAGAACAGAATGAACTGTACCTAAACTGGACTTGTCATCTATATCTGACCTGCTCATAGGAATTTCCAACCATCTCTTTAGATAACAAAATTTACAGTTAATATTTTCTGGCTCAATATTTTTTCGCCTGGTAGCAAACAGGTGGTGAACAGGTGATTCCATTCTGCTTTGTAATGTCCTTTTCTGACTCTCCACTGTTTTTTACTGCCTGTTCCACAGTATCTTCAATGAATTTACATCTTTACAGCTGAGAGGACAACTGGACACAACAATATTTGCTTGTATATTACTTGTGTGCCTTGTAGATGGCACTTTTTTGTACATATTGTTTGCATTTTGCCACAACATGTCATACCTTAATCCAGGTAAGTATTCCTAAACCTGACTTTACACTTGTCCTTTTTGTAGCCTACTTTTTAAAGCCATTATTTCACCCAATTCTGAAGTCCAATCCAACATGTCTGAAGTATGGTTTAGCTGCATGTCATCTGTTCATTTACTGCAAGTACACTTTATTCCATCTTCAAGTCATAAAAGAAATACAAATTAGTGCCAAACATGACAGATCCCACAGAACATTCAATGAACCCATTCAAGATGAGAAGAAATCACTAAATATATCTGCTTAAGTTTCACAAATATTTTATTTGCCTGCTTTTCATCACATGCTGTATGTATTTGGGAAAATGTAGCTATTATAAATTGTAATTGAGAACTCAGATGCAGAAAAAGGGAGATGGATCAATTCATATCAGCAAACATCAGTTTGTTTTAAACTTAATTTTGGTCTGAAGGACAAAAATTATACAAATTTCATTTAAGTGAAAATTGGACTTTATTGTAACAGCTGATCTACATTTAATTATCTTGGTTGTAATTTAGAAGCATATTCAGCTTGTTGGTTTACATGAATTCCTTTTCTCTTGCCCTTACTCTCCATCCCCCTTGTTTCCCCCTACTAGCCTAGAGTGGAATAAGTGAATGTCTTAGCAAAATAACTGAATAATTGAAAAGTGGCATAAAAAAGAGCACATCTTATGACTTAAGCTGTATTTGTTTTGGAAGAGAAATGAGGTCTGGATGTCTATTTCTGTTCCAGATAAACATAATAAAAACCTGAACTCTACCTATGAATATAATCCCTTATTTAATATTATTAGTATCTAAAATACTTCATGGGCCTCGCTGTTTAGTATTTTCAGTATATACATTTGATCTCAATTCAGCTTTATGCTCCATTTGGCTCTTTCTGCCCATTTTTTCAAATAGAGCATCAGACAGCCCAACTTACAACTCAGCACTGAGAAAACTCCACATTGTTCACATAGTTTCTCAAAAAAAAATTGCAGTGAGCTCTGTTAAAAACAACATTTACCATGGCAGGGTGCAAATATCTCATAGTGGAAAACAGACTAAGCAAGGAAATATTGTGGTAAAATCAATAGCCCGGAACACTATTATGCTCTCTAATGGCACCCAGTGTTTGAGCAAGGCACATGTACACATATTTCCAAGTTTCTTATGTCCTTTTCATGACTACTGGAATCAAATTACAGTTAGGTCTGCAACAAATACATAGATTTATATCCTAGACTCCAGGCTCCTCTGAAGCAAAACTGGTCTGGGGTCTGGAATCCAACCTCAAATCCACTGAATTTGGGGTAGATTTTCCCTCTGACTCAACCAGCTCTTAGACAGGTGTGAAGGGAACAGCATCCAGCTCAAAGTGTCTCTGGGTCCTGCACAGTGCTTCCCTTTGGGATGAGAGGGAGAGAGAGAAGGGTGCTGGATGTGGCCGGGCACTGGGAGCAGAGGAGAACAAGGCCCCAGGGATCACTAGCAGAGGTGTCAAACCCCATCCCCGAGGAGTGGCTCCCCACTCCTTGGATGACATGACTCATTCCTGTTGAAGCAGGGAGTGTTTTAACCAGGAGGAGGAATACCTTGAGCCCATTAAACATCCCCTGAGCTGCAGTCTGTGTGGACATGCAGATCAAAGGTGGTGTCCTGCCTTTGGTGACTCATGGCAAACCTCCACACCCCCAGGCAGTGGGTGTCAGAGGGATCCCTGTCCTGGAGCGCTGGGCTGCGGCAGCCAGGAGTGCAGTGCAATCACAGCTGGGATGGCAGCCCCTGTTAATCCTTCAGAGCCATTCTGTTTGGAACAGCACAGAGAGAGATGCTAATGGTGCTGAGATGAAATTTAGATTTTGAAGGGAAAGAAAATGGTGTATGCATGTGAGAGCATATATACATTCTAAGAATTAAATTTGCCCTTATTTTCAATATATCACACTTTTGAACATAAAACTGGTTGCTTCTCTTCTGTAAATATTCTGTCTTGGGGGATTTTTCTAGACACACATAGGAATGATTCTATACTCCCTAAGAAATGTAAAATTGTTCAATATATTTAGCACAAGTCTCATTGTACAAGACAAATTAACTTTTGTCTGTTGGAAGGGAAAGTGATTGAAACCAATCTCATGTGTTTTACCATTTCCTTGGCATTGTTATTTCTAAGAACTGAGCCTGGAATATGGCACATGAAATAACAAAACACTCTGTTAACAGCATTTATGTGCATTTTTTATGGAATATTCTTATATATATTCTTTGATTTTTGTGGATAATATTTAATAAATAATACTAAATATCTGTATATTTGCAAATAGTCCATCTTTATGTGCATATGAAAGCAAACACATTTTAATTGGACAAAAATAATGAAACTTTTCATAGTTTAAATCTTTAGCTTGTGGTCAAAAAATTTAGCAAGTGGGAAGCTAATGACCCAAATTACAAATAAACCTGTCTTTAAATTTGTGAATAGTACAGATTCGTTATTATAGAGACAATTTGTATATATATATAAATATATATATATTAAAAAAATAATACATATATATAGGTTGCATGCTTAAATGCATTTTAGAAACAGTATTTTTAACTGGTCAAGGGTGAGGAAAGGTGGAAATTAATAGGTAAAAAGGATTCCAATGGCTAGAATTTCCCCTCACTTAGATTTTTGTCCTTTTCACATTATAGTATTTGTAAGCTTGACTGAAGTACTTTATACAAGACTCAGAAGCAAACCCCTCACATTGTATATATTCTGTATTTAAATAATTGAATGCTGGTAGAAAAGTGTAGTTTTGATGAGTTTGCAGTTTTGCATTGAAATCAAATATATTGTAAGCACAGGGAAACACAGCTCAGTGCCCTGTGAAGGTCTGGTGTCATGGTCAACATCTGAAATTTGCATAAGAGGTTATTCAAAAGAGAGGCAGGAGACTTCCCTATTGTATTAGCTCGGTAATGCAATTCTTTGTGGCTATTATCCTGACCGACATCAGCTCTGCTATGCACAGGGTCTGAGTTTTTATGAGCTATTGGCTTTTATGCTGAGAGATTTTATTAACCTAATTAAAAGTTTTATAAAAGTAAATTATATTTATGTTTGTGTGTCCTATTTGCAATCATTAGGGAACCCAGACCACCTCCGGTGACTTCAGAGAGGGCTGGTCAGGTCCCATCTGTGTAAATCTTGTGAGTTGTCATGGAGTCATTGCATTTGATTTACATGTGAAACCTGCGGACTGAGCACAAATGCTAACCAGACAGCTGATAAATAACACAATACTAAAGCAACACTTTTGCATTTCTTTAACTCCTTTCTTACAGGAACCTCCAAGTGTTTTTCAGACTTTAAAGAATTACCCTCCTGAGTAAAAAAGAATTACTTACAATTTTATCCACAACACCAGAATACTAATGTATTATAGACCTTATAATGTTTATCAGTTTGGTGCCTGGTAACATCAGTAATGGACTGAGGGTCATCACACAAGTTTTTAAAACACAAACCTGTCCCAAACATCTCCCATTTTCATCGATTGACAAAGGTAGTCCTTTAAACTCACCACTTATCTGCTGAGACATGTTTATGTAGGTCTAATGCATGTGAAAACCAAATATGCTCAAGTTACCCAGGAAGTGGCTTAAATCCACTGTGAATTTGGTTTTAGGCAACCAGTTTCATTCTTCTTTGCAGCAGTCTAGAAGCATGTATACACTCAGTTATCAAGTCTGAGCTGAGGGCTGTGCCTCAGCTGCCTGTGGTTGACTTACTCATACCCTAAATCTTGTACTGCTTTGGGTGATGAGCCTTAAGCCTTAAAATGAGGTAGCAATTCCAGCTTTACAACCATAGACAAAGAGATGTTGTACAGCAAAACAACTGGATCAGATGTAAAATACAAAAATTTCCTACTGCTCATTTCCTACTGTATAGCCATAAGTCCTAGGAGACCTGCAGCATGACCCAGAAGAAATTTAATGTGAATATTTGGGAAAAAAAAGTTATACAGAAATGGGTCAAAGTTTGCATGTAAAAATCACTTGGTTCAGCTCCACTGTCCAGTAATGCTATGGGGAAGTTTTTCAAGATCTTTCTTCAGAGGTACATTGGGATGAAGTAAGATTTCTCTCTGAGACCATAAAGGGAATAATGTGGTTAGTGATGGCACAGAGGCTGTAACAACCTGCTGCTTGCTGCAATGCAAACAGCAAACAGGCACACGGATTTACACAGCTGATAGCTCTGGTCCTTCTGTCACTGTGCCTCTTGATGCACTTCTGACAGTCTCTAGAAAATACTGTCAGTATAACCTGTCTGTCTTCCTTATATGCTTTACTTTGGCTTGTTTGGCCCTAAGGAACTCTATTAAGACTTCAGTGGCTGCTGGATCAGGCCTTGGGTTCTCTCTAAGTGTTATGCACCTAGGTTAAGCAGCTTCCATGGGGGAAGAAACAGATGCCAGGAGTGTAACAGAAAGAATCTTTTGAAGAAAAAGTTGTGAACCTATTAGCAACCAGTATGTACAGGGCTGAAAGCCACCTTGATGGTGGGGGGACAGGGACAGCATATAGGGTGACATCAACCATGTGCTGCACTGGTTGTTGTTCGTGGCTGGGCAAGGGAAACACATGCCAAATTCCTGTCTGTTTTTCAGCTTGTGATGTGTTTCTTGATGTAGTTGCTGTTGATTATTTGGAAATATTCACTTTAAAAGATCTAATGGTTGCTGTAGCTATTCTAGGAGCAGGGTTTTGATGGTCACTGCTGCAGAAATATAACCTCTAGATAGTGTTACAATAAATAAAATTAAACCAATATGTATTCAGTATTGCTATTATTATTGTTATTATTATTATTATTATTATTATTATTATTATAGCAGTGTTTAACTACTGAAAAGTAAACCAATCAGATTTAGATATTTTCAGAATTAAAGCTGACTGTTTGGCTTTAATTTTAACCCACTTATGAATATGGTTTCTATTAATATTCATTATGCAATTGCCTTTTTGTTTTCCTGTAAGATCCAGGGTTTATTCTGAACAGAGAATGGGTGGTGCTTATTGAAAAAGCTGCTATTTCATATATTGTTCTATTTCCATTATTTTATCTGTGCAATTTTAATATATTTTGATCAATAGGATGGATTACAGCTTCATTTACTTTACAAAAACTTGCCAGTTTTACCTGAAAGTGCTTTTTCATTTTGTTAAGGTATTTCTTGAATGTTTCTGTAATTAGGACATGCAGAATGAGTAATTCTGCAATCCCATAGAGGTGCTCCATAAACACTAAGAATTGTCAAGTTTCTTATAACACTCATTAGGGTGCTGTCAACACCATGTTAATCAATCAAAACCAAATTTTGCCAGGTTTTATTTCCATCACTGTTGGATCAAATGAAGCCTGAGTCATCATTAAACAGAACTTTTTGCATCTTCTGGTTGCTTTGAGCTATGATGTGAAGTTAGGTGCTTTTCAGCCCCAGTCTTAGACTATGCAGGCTTACATCCCAGAATCCTATTTCTCTGGCTCTAGAAGTGTGTGTCCCCTGCTTGATGAGTGCAATGCTGAGATACTGCCTGGCAGAAAAAGGATACCCATGTTATCACAGCCAGGGTGAAGTCTGATCAAATTAAATGCTGAGTAACAGGATACATCAGCTTAGTGGAGTTGTGTGCTAACCTGATTGCTCTGCCTGTGATCCTGACTCGACTCACTTGAGTGTCCCCCCATGACATTGCCTGGTGGTAAATGACATGTATCAACTAACAACAGGACTGGCAATCCCAGGAAGGAAGGCAGGGCTCAGCAGTGACATGGTGTGATGGAAATACGTGGCAGAGTTGTTCTCCAGGCCGTACTTTCATCATGGTTGTAGATCGTGGTGGATTGTGGTACCTTCTAACAATACAACTTCTTTTGGTTTTGTTGTTAACTGAAGTAGGAGATGACTTTCAGAGTGAAAACAGAGCCATTCTTTTAAGCAAGAGACAGAAAGGGAGAATACTGACTGTATTTGGGAAAGGTAAAACTTTTAAGTGTAGTCTAATACCTTAGGGAAGTGCCTTTGATGCAAGAGATGCTGTGTTTTGCAGATGATTTCCCTTCCCCTGCTTTATCATACAAGGTGACATCCTAGACTGCACTTTCTGGGTTTCAAATTTTTGGACAGTTATGAACAATTATATACCTTTTTTTTTTTTTTTTTTTCCTGCTGCAATGGGAAAAAGGGTGAAAATCAAGTTAGAGAATACCTGAAGATGAGTCAGGAATGTTCTGTGTTCTCCTGTAGAAGAATGGGAGCAGTTACTAAACCAGAGCTTCACCTTCTGACATTAAAATAAAATAAATCAAAAAACCTCCTCTGGTGCATAAAGCCAGAGTCGAAGGATGACTTGGAGTCACTTAGGTTTTTCACCCACAGGGAAATTTCAGCCCTGCCACTAAAATAGGCCTTATGGAATTTTTTATGTTAAAAAAAAATTAAAACAAGATGTTTAGCAATTTGAATTTTTCCTTGCAAATTCAATAGAGTTGTACCTCATTTTTAAATAGAAAATGGAAAACTTGAAAAAACAGAACAGGAACACAGTCATTAAAAAAAAAAAAAAAACAAACTACTGTACATAAAGGTTGTATTTTTTGTGAGAATTGGTCACAACATGCTCACCAAGAGCTGCTGGTACTTCACCATCAGGTCATTCTGATTCATGGGCAATTTACATTCCTCTCACAGTGCTTTTCAATAAACAGCTAACTCTGATCTATATTATAGTTAATTCTAACAAGCCAGATTTCTAAAGGTTTATCCATCTAGCTTAAATGAACTTCAGTAATCTTTGTGCACAAAACACCCACATAGGCTATTTGTCTTGGATTTGACTGTTTGGCAAAAAGCCTCACTTAAGCCTTGAGCATGAGAGCTTAGTGAAAAATGCTGCCACTCCTGGGGTGGGGGTTGATGTCCAGGGCTGACCTCACCCTCTGTACTTAGCTCTGAGCTCCTTGCAACAGCAGAGAAACCACAATGTTTGTCATCTGGCAAACCTGTTGCTTGAAAAAGAAAATCACTTTAGTAACATACTTCAACAATTATAGTACATTATAATTAGATGTATATCAAATTGCAGTTCAATTTTTATTAGTATATAAAGTTTCCAAAAGAAACTCAAACCAAAATCCCAACCCAATGCCATTCACTGTAAGAGTTTCGGGAGAGACCCTTGCTAGTAGTGGTCTGTCCTCCTGCACCTGTGGAATATGGGTGGGTTTTGGCTGTTGGAGCATACTTTGATTTGATCATCAGAGAATTGGGTTGGCAACTAGACAACAGGCAAAAATAGGCAAAAATAAACATCTCACTGCATCCCACTGTCACATCAGAATAAAAGATAAAGGATTTAGACTGTCAAAGAGGAGCAAGACAGCGAAACAGGCAAGCTGGAAGAGCAGAACCTGCTACCAGTTCAGGGATGGGACAATACTAACATACAGATGCAGTGGAAGAAACATTTAAAGCAGAGGAAAATGCCAAGCCTGGTGAGCTGTACCTGCTTCAGACAGTTATCAGATGAGTCTGCTTTTTTCCTTGTATTTTGGCAAGACTTACATAGCTTGTCTTGCCAGTAAATTCTCATCTAATTGAATTGACAAGCATGGACATTTTTTAAATGAAAGTTTCCAATCTGCCACAAATTCAACTGGTTATATTTTATTGTAGTGTAGTGTCTGCCATATGAGTTAATATATTGAGTCACTTAGAGCTGCTGAAGAAGAAAGCTGATAAAATATCTTTGCACTGACAGAGAGAGTAGACCTGTGATCTTTTTAGGTCATTCTTTCTGGTACTGTGCTGGCTTTAAACCCCTTGTGTTTGGTTTGGCATGAATGTCTCCTTTCATTATTATTCTCATCCCTAATTCTTTCCTCAGCTTTAGGCAGTGAGTTCTTGGCTGCCAGTTCCTCCCACCCATTTCATTGTCTCTTTTGCTGATCATGAAGCACCAAGAGTGTGTGTTCAAAGAGGTGAGTCCTACCAATTTTGAGAAGTCCTGATGGGCGCTGGTCAGCCTCAACTCCAATGGAATTTAACAACAGTGACGGTTTCTCAGTGCTTCTGCAGTCGGCAAGATGAAACTATAAGTTGGCAATTAAAATTAAGTAATTAAGCATTAGGTATTATGAAGTATCTTGAAACACCTCTATCTTTCCCTCCCTCTTCCCCCCTTGTTGTTGAGACATTTCCAAAAAGCCTAATTTTCTACAATTTCTATTATGTGTGAAATTGTAAATTTACCTTTTATGCTTCTATTTCCATATTTCTGAAGTGTGTGCTTTCAAAATGTGTGTCTATGTGAATATTATTTATTAAGACTCCTTTTGGAGGGATTAGAGTCTATTATGCCAGTGAATATAAAATACTAAGTAGTCTTTTGTATGGAAGGCACATCCAAAATCACAGAATATGCTGAGGTGGAAGGGAGGCACAAGAACCATCGAGTCCAGCTCCTGGCCCTGCACAGCACCACCCCCAAGAGTTGCACCATGTGCCCAAGAGCATTGTCTAAATGCTTCTTGAACTCTGTCAGGCTTGGGGCTGTGACCACTGCTCTGGGGAACTGTTCCAGTGCCCAGCCACCCTCTGTGTAAAGAACCTTTTCCTAATATCCAACCTAAATTTGCCCTGACACCACTTCAGGCCATTCCCTCGGGTCCTGTCACTGTCACCAGAGAGCAGAGATCATTGCCTGCCCCTCCTCCTGCTCTCACAAGGAAGTTGTAACTGCAGTGGGGTGTCCCCTCATTCTGCTCCAGGCTGACCAGACCAAGTGACCTCAAACACTCCTCACACGGCTTCCCCTCAAGGCTCTTTATCTTCATTGCTGTCCTTTGGAAACTCTGAACAGCTTTACATCTTTCTTATATTGTAGTACCCAAAATGCCCCCAGCCCTAGAGGTGAGGCCAGTGCAGAGCAGATCAGGACAATCCCCTCCCTTGCCCAGCTGGCCATGCTCTGCCTGATCCCCCCCAGGACAGGGTTGGTCCTCCTGGCTGCCAGGGCACTCTTGGCTCATGTTCAACTTTGCCATTGACCAGACCTGCAGGTCCTTTTCCATGGCACTGCTTTCCAGCACCTCACTCCCCACTCTGTCCACACACCCAGGGTTGCCCCATCCCATGTGCAGAACCCATCACTTTCCCTTGTTGAACTTCACACGGTTGGGGATTGCCCAGTCCTGTAATTTGTGTCTCTGCAGGGCCTCTCTGCCTCCAAGGGAGACAATAGCTCCTCCCAGTTTTGTATCACCTGAGAACTTGCTTAGTATCCCATCCAGGCCTGCATCCAATGTTAGCTATTCTGAAGATTTCCTATGTGCTGGGAAATTATATTTGTGTATTTTGTATGTTAGCACACACATGTATGGGAGTGTGTTGTGCCAGTGTGCATACCTGGTGTATTAATACTTGCAAATAGAGCTGCTGTATATACAGTTTTAGAACAGTTTGCCAAGTTTTACTCAACTGAACTATGATTTTTAAATGACAAATATTTGCTTGGAGGCTACATCTATTCCAAGATTCAATCCTAATTGCCACTGCAATATCTGAGTTAGGGAGCCATGAAAAATGAAATATATACTGCAAAGCAAGAAGAAAAAAGTTAGCTTTTGCAGTTTTGCCAGGTAAGTACTTAAATAGTTGATTCTAAGCTTGCTACAGTAATTTACAATTACAATTACCTGCTACAATCTGTATATTGAATGATGCTGTTTAGGAAAGAGTTTTATCTGATTGCAAGGAGCACTTAAAAAAAGGCACTTTTACATATCACACCATTTGGAGTTGTGACTGTCAGGATCTGATCCAAAGCCTACTGAAGGCAATGGAAAGAGACCTGTTAACTTTAAAAACTTCGAATTGGACCTGAATGACAGCATTAGATAGATCTTTTTTCTCATCTTAAAAGTAATGCGGACTCACCTTTTAAGTTTTGAAGGTTAAATTCTATCCGGATTATCATGAGCTAAGAGCTAAGGATCTTTCGTGTGCCATGAGCTATATGATATTAAACCTCTTCATAACATTAATTCCTCATTGAAAATTCTTCTGTTCTTCAGTGGTCACGGGAAGCTGAGTTAGAAATAGAGTCCACAGTCTTTCAGATTCTTTGCCTGCATAGAAAAGGAAATTATAGAAATTATAGAAAAGTTCACTTCTTGTCTCAGTCACACCTATGTCACCTCAGTCACACCTATGCTTGGATAAAACAACCCTGTAATTGTATTGTTGTAACCCTAGTCTTTTACCCCATATGGCTCTTATCAGAATTTTTTCTACGATAGCAAAAATACAGAATGAGTCTCTCTTGATTATACCATTGCACCACAATTATCTCCTTGCGGTACAGAAGGCACTGCCAATCACCCCTCTTGGTAGCAACATTTAAAGGTTAGGTTTGGAGCACTTAGAAACCAGGGACTGTATGTCCTCTGCCTGCCATAGCACCTGCAGTGAATTGATCATACTTGATTACAATACATGAAATCCCAGCCTGCAATACAGCAGTTATATTGCAAAGCTTGTATGTAATCAGGGGAAAAATCCAAGTATCTTGCTGTGTCACAGTAGGGTTGGAAGGTAGAATAAAAAATATGGGTTGTCTGGAGGTACAGAGGGAAGCTCAGAGGTTATGATAAGCTCAGGAAAGTGCCTTTTATTGTGTCTGTCCTAGCAGAAATCCCTAGACAAGCCAACAGCTTGAACCTGTGCAATATCTTCCAAGAAAGGGAGTGTCCAAGGAAAGACATGATGTGAGGCAGCAATACCACCCCTGAAAAGGGAACCCATGGTAAGGAGGATGACCATGGTGGAACGGTTGTAGGATATCAAATACACACACCATGAGACAGTTCTGTGTAGCAGTGGGGATTTTAGTGCTGCACAAAAAAAACACTGAGAAATTAACTGCTGCAACAGATTACCTTAAATCCCTTTAAAGACACAGGTAACATCTGCTTTCACAACAAAATCCCAGAAATCTTTATTACCATTTCATCTCCAGGTTTATTCTTCTTCTTGACATCCCTCATATTAGCATGGGGGATGCTCATTAGATCCATAGCATGTCCACAGCCTGGATGTGAACTGTTTGTGCAGCAGGTGTAATGTGTCCGAGATGTTGGAGTAATTGCTCAGGCATTGCAAAGTTGAGTCAGACATACCATAGGGTATTTGATCCTGAATGCCATGAGATGCAACTCCTATTGGGCTGACTGATGTTAGGAAATGATGAAAATCTCAGTATTCAGAAACCTCCAATGGAGTTTCCTCAGATATGCTCCTGGAGATAAACCACAACTCAATTTAGGCCAATGAGTGCCTACCTTCATCACCTGCTATTATATTTCTACTCTTCCCCTCTTAGGGCCCTTTTCTTGTACCTTAATCCGGAAACTACACAACTTAGGTAAAACATCTGTTTCTCTAGCTGAAAAATTGTAGCAATAATAAAATCTCTGACATGATTTCATTCTTTTCTTCAAATATGTGCCAGAATCTTAGTGTATGAGGAATTTGTGCAAAGATTTTGGTGATAATCAGTACTTTTTCTATTCTAAACAAGATCCTCCATAATGATAATGGACACAATGAAGACAAAATGCATACATTTTAGTCCATTTAATTCTTGTCTTTTGCAGTTTTGCTCACTGAATTTACTGGTATGATGAAACGCCTTTCTGCTAAGTGTAGAAAAATACTTGTCATATTAAATACAATTAAATGTGAATATAAGCCATATTAATTAATAAAGCTAAGTTATCTATGCAAATGTATGTACAATATTGTTAATTTCAGTTTGCCATTACTTAGAAGTTAATCCTTGACTATATAGCAAAATACAGTCATACAAAACCCAGTCCAGTAAGCTGGATGGATGAATACTTCATTATTCTGGGCGTTAGTGTTCGTAGGAAATGAAGCTGCTAAACATCTTTCAAGACAAGCCCCTGGTTTTCCAGCTTCTGTCCCACACAACCTGCAGCCTGGTGAAAGATCTGAATCACAAAACAGAAGAATGCATGTAAAGCTGGAACCACTAATTGAGAGTCCTCTATCACCTGCAGCCCAGCTTTGTGTCTTGTTAAAGGTCAAAGGGCAGAAGATCTGAAGGCTTTTCTGCAATGAGTTGCTGGTTGACACAGAGCAAGCTTAAGTGCAGTTAATAAAGTTTGCTCTGAACCTGCACTTTCTGAGAACCTTACATAAATACCATATATCTACTTCATTTTGTTGAAAGCTTTGTCAGTGTTGGACTGCCCAGGCAAGTGCCAAAATACGTAACCAGTTTTACAAATGAATAAGGTTAACAGGTATCTCCCTGCAGAGCAACAATTTCTCTTTTATGAACCCCACCTGAATTGGCGAGTGCTGCATGGACATACAGTTTTCAGCCTGCAGCCAACGTTTAAGCAATAATCCAAAGTGACAGTTTTATGACAGTTCTGAGTAACTCAGGATCTTTTCCTTCTTTTTTAAGTAAGATCCACATACAAGCAATTTACAGATGCTGAACAAAGGGAGGACTCTCCTCAAAGAGCAGTGAGGTATAACGAAATGACCAATCCTTCAAAATGTTTAAGAGGTTTAAATCAGAATGCCATTTCCAGGTTAACACTTCTGATCTTTAAAGTATCAGCATAATAAATGTGTTAATGACAATTGACAAAGTTACCCTTCCTGGGCAGCTAATTACATCTTAACTCACAGAGCTAGTATCTCTCTACATTTCAGTCTGCAATCCTTCACAGAGCTCAGTTAAAGGGATACATGTGTTGTTACTATGTTCGGGTCAAGCTCCCCTACTATTAAATACAAAAGCAATTTTTAAAGCAATGATATGGCTGACATACAAGCCCATAAAACCATAAGAAATACCAGTTAAATCTACAACTGTCCCCTCTGCTCAACTCTGTTGTGTCTAAACATTTCAGTCCATGGGGACCAATAAAAGAAACTCTGCACAGTAGATGATATTACATGATCCATGTGGTCATTTGTAAATGCTGTAGTACAAAAAATGCACCAAGGAATTCTGAGGTTTTTATATTAGTATCTTGTTTGGTTTGGTTTTCTCAGTTGCAAAGTAATGGATCACCATAGATTGGATTTTTATTAGATTACTGTGCTGTCCTTTTAAGGAGGTGGTCCCCTCTAGAGACTGTGGCAAAACACATTATAGAAGATAATCTAGCATCTTCAGGGATCTGACTAGAAAAGAAGGACAAAGTCCTCATTTAATTCTACATCCGTAGAACACTTTAGCTAGATCTTTGTCGGCTAAACAAAGGATTCCCAATTGTGGCAACAATCTCACTTATGGGCTTCTCTAGAATTCTTTAGCTAAACAAATGAAAACACCATGAAAGTGCATGGTGTTTGCAACAATTTATCTGCAATGCTATGAATAAAGCTGATTGCAAGTGCTTACTTATACATTTCCCTGTGGAAATTTTTTCCTAAATGGAAATGAGTATCTGCTTTCCTGTAAAAAAAGGAAAACATTTAAGAGCCCTAGGTCTCGAACTAACATTTGAAGTGTTTTGGCAGTTGTACCTTTTGTTTTCCTTTTGACCAAATGTACAGTATTTTTCACTACAGAAGAAAGTACAGCAAATACTAGGTCATACGGGTTAACAAATATTACTGTAGAGTTGCGCAGGTCCCACTAAAACCAGTGCCCTGAAGCATGTCCACAGTAGCATTTCAGGTATGAAAACACTGCTTAAGTAACCATGCTTGCAGAGCTAAGAGAAAGTGGTTTTCTACAGCTACACACCAACAGAGAATTGCCCTTATACCTATTAACTTGTTTTTTCAGATGGAGCCAAAGGCCTGTACACTCCTTGCCTCATGCTGACGGCTTTTCTTTCTGTGCCTACAGCCAAAGTTCAGCAGTCCTACAGAGGTAATACACTTTTGCTTTTTAACTGTTCCTTTTATTTCTGTGATCACAAACATTTTAATTATGCTATAGCAATGCCTGTATTTAAGCATATAATAGGTATATAATGTTCTCTAGAACAAAAGATTTGAAGTCATATAATGGTATTGCACAGTATGTAGCTCTCACGTTGTTACTCAGATTTGCCATCTAGAAGGTTTTTGTTCCCTGCTGTCTCTGATTCAACCTTTGTGGCACAACAGTTAAAGAGGCTTTGAATACAGTGTCGGGAATAGACAGCCTGGCAGACAAGCAGGGGTCTTTTCCTTCTCAAATACATTTCAGCATGACACAAATGTGAGCTTTGTATTAGCCCTGTAAAGGTTTCACAGCCCCTGGTTGCAGGTGCAGGAGGAACATGCCCAGGACAGAGAAGAAGGCTGAGCAGAGCCCCGTGCACATGGGGGGCTGCATCTGGGGACACACCACAGAGCTGAATTTCACCAGCACTGCTTTGTACACCCTTCCCTGCCACCATGCAGGCTGCCAGGCAATAGCTGATGGTGCAAAAATCCAGAGACAGCTTTTCTCTGCCTTCACAATCCTCAAAGATGTATAAGTAGCATGGAAAAGACTTTACCACTCAATTACTACTGTTAGTGTTGGGATGCATCAGATTGTGTATTTTAACTTTCATAGCAAATTTGTTGTGTCTGGTTACAATCACTTAGATGGATATAAATTTTCTGTGTGTAGCCACGTAGGAAAATTGTGAGGTATTGGACCTTTTTCTCATTCAACTGTTCTCATAAGGAAGAGTTAGAGTAGAAACTCACATCTCAGTTTGCTAACTGTTTCAATTAACTCTTTGTACACTACTGCAAACTAAACAATTAAGGGAAGTGAATCTCAAATAAAATGTTGAAGATTTCTTTGTGTACTTTTTTAGGTTTTAAAGTATTATAGCAATTTTTGCTGTGCATTTTTGAAAAGTGCATCTGTTAAATTAAAACATACTATTATTTTTCGGTAGTAAGCAATACTAGAATGATATTATGCTTTGATTATTTTATAAAAGTGTTTGAGGTTTTTTTGTTTCTGTTGCTGAGGTTATCCAAATTTCTCAAGTATTTTGTTTAACATAAATATGAGAAAAAAAATCTTTGTTAAAATTTTTCTTCGTTTGGCAATGGAGAGCACTCACTGTCTTCTGTAACATCTCATGACTGGTGAACTTTTCAAACCCTGCTCCTATGTGTAAATCTTATTGATTTTGTCAAGTGCTTGTAGAATGGAGTTCTGTGAGCAGGGTTCATTAAGAACAACAACATGATCAACTGTTGGCAAATACTTTCCCTGAATGATGACCCCTAAACTAAGCTGATATTATTTAATCATGAGCTTAAATTAGTAGTGATTGATGATTCTGCTGTGAAAATAGGAAATGGAAACAAGAGGCAGATCACTAGAAATAGCTGAGAGAGTTTGGTGACTACATTTGTCTCAAAAACACTGTTTTTTGCAACTTGGTTTGAGCAATGAGATTTTATAAATATAGGTTAAAGTCTTCATTAGTATACAGATTTAACTCAGTCTATACCATAGTGTCTTTGCTGTTCATTATTTAGTAGCTAGGAAGATTTGGTATCAGTGTTAAAATAGGAGACTTTTGTTCTTCATGAAAGGACATTTTTCACAAAGAAGGATCATATTTATTAAAAACACAGTACTAAATGGATTTTAAAATAAAATGCTCTGTCTTGCCTTTTATATTTAAAAAAAAGACAAAAAATAAAGTTTCAGTGTTAGTTGTAAATGTGGCAAATCCAATCCTGCAATGAATTCAAATCTGCACATTTCATAAAAAGGCTACTTAGGGACAAGATAGTTTTAGATCTAAGAAACACGTAAAAAATGACTCATTGTTAATAGGGTGAGCTCTTTGCATTTGGATTAGGGTTAACTGACAGTATCCAGTCACCTTTTATTCTCACATATTCCACCCAAGGAATGCTTTGTGCTGGTCTGAAAAAGAGAGAATTAGGTGTTCCATTTATACTATTGATCTTAATAACCTCATCTCATAAATACCTACTTTATGACATCAATAAAAAGAGAATAGCAGCAACTCCTAACAATAGAAATTGTTACTTTGTAATTCAAGTATTTCATTGAGCATCTCAAAGAGACTCCATAGTGGTGCAGTAGTGATATTTTATTACCAGTTTTTAAATATGTGCACAGAGAGACCATTTTTTTAAACAAGAGAAAATTCTAATTAATTGAGTGCACCATAGCTTCTAGATCCCACAGTTATCAGAGTTCTTCTCTTTCATCTCTTATCTTCCTCCTGTTCTTCATCTCACACATTAAAAGCAGCATATCCCTTTAAGGGCGTTGGTGGGTGTAAGACTAATTTTTCACTGGGATGATTCAGATGAAATGAAACAGAGATCATTGTATATGGCAGTCTTGCCTCCCTGTTACCCTGCATTAGCTGCAGATGGGAGCTATTTGCTCCGAGGGGATGGAACAAAGGGTGCTCCAGAGAGACAGACTTATTCTCAGCCTCCAGGGACACCTTTCTGCAGCTGTGCCAGACCAGGACTGTCCTGGAAATTTCATCCACCAAAAAGCCACCAGCAGGAGGAAGTGCACTGCTGGTCTCCCTCAAAAGCCCTGATACTTTTAGCTTCCACCTAAGGCAAAAGAAGGAAACAAGCAATCATAAGTCATCATAAGGAAGAGGAACCAGAGCCTTTGCCACCAGCAACATCTGGGACAGAAGGTTGCAAGCTCATTTTGCAGCCAGTGTCCACACCTCTGCACCTGAGAAGGGACAACTTTTTACCACATCTGGTGGAATAGCAGCCTCAGATCAGACCCAGATGTTCTACAGATTACAATGCAGACAGAATGTTGCCAACTACCTGAGGAATAAATGTGAAACATTGCCTCTTGTTCTTTTAAAAGTTATTTTTCTTATATTACACATTGATTTATCTCTATTACTATATTTAACATTCTTGTAGCATATTCTTCCTGGTAAATCCCAGTGGCGTCCTCCCTAAAGACTTGGAAATTTTTTGTATCCTGTCAGAAAGTTAAGTATATTTTATGTTTCCCATTTGCCTCATCGGTCCCCATAGAGGATCATCACTTGATAGAATGAAGTAGAATAGAATAGTTCCAGTTGGAAAGGACATAAAAGGATCATTTAGTCCAACTTCTTGACCCCTTCAGGACTGACCAAAAGTTAAATCATCTTGTTAAGGGCATTGTCCTAATGGCCCTTAAAATTTGAGATATTAAATATTTGAATATTTGAAGATTATACAAAAGCCCAGAAGCATCTAATATTTTACTCATTAGAGCTTCTCTTATTTCACAGGGCAATTTATCTCACAGTTCCTTTTCCTGTGAAGAGCTAAGGAGAGAAGGCAAGTCTGTAAGACCTAGAAATATTATCCTTTTAAAATATTTTTCTTTTGTTCAAAATGACAGAACAATGGTGTGGCCCAGAGGGGAAAAATAAAACCAAATGCTCAGTACTGAACTCCTTTATCCAATATAATTCATTTCTCCCAGACCTAGGAGGCCGTTGTTTTAACTGCCTTTGGATTTTGGAGCAGCCCTTTGTATTGGCAGCTTTAAAGTGTAAAGCTCTTAAATTTGAGTCTTTGCTTCTCCAAATTCTACCACTATGGCATGTCAGCATTTTAATCAATAGAAATAGCCCTAAGTTTTTGTCAGTTTTGAGAATACTTATTAAAAAATGGACTAAAAACATTTTATTTTGAGATCTTTATAAGAAAGTACACACATTTTTAGTTTTGTAGCTCTATGAAGCCACTGAGTGCATGAGGTGCAATTATGTCATCACACAACAATGTCACCCAATTTTTACTACATTGGTGAATTATACATATTTTAAGAAGGTAATCTGGTACCTGGATATGTATCTCAAAATTTGCTTAAACGTATTTCTAACTCAAAAACCTTGCTTGACATATCAACAACTCTCCAACAGGAAATTCAAGAGAACCTAGCACTGAGTTTTCAAGTGCTCAGCACCTTCAGTGAGTGCCAGATTTTTAATAATAATCAGAATTCCTAATGAAGCACAGATTTTCAGAAGGGCTTGGTTCCTGTTTGTGTCCCAAAATAAACTCAATGTGTTGTAGATGGAGCTCTCGGAAAGTCTGTCCATGGTTTTGGGTGCTACTTGTTTGCAAGCTGCCTCACAAGCACTCTTAAAATTGGTGCTGGATGGTTTTAATAGGCCAGAAGAGGTTTGTGAGCTCGATAGCTCTTTAGATTTGCAAATAAATACAAATGGAGATAATTTGTTTTTAACCTGCAGAATGCTTAATGAATCAAATCATTTCCTTTCAGGCATGAGAGCAGGACTGAAAGATATAATCATTTGGTGTTTATGGTCTCCAATTCTCCAGTTAGAAGTCTGTCACAGGCTCGGTATTGAACAATAAGCTACTTCCTATTTTACCTTCCTGTAAAAGGCAAAAATCCATCAGTACACTCACAAGGAGAGATCCCTTTGGGATGCACATTGGCTTTAACAAATATTTCTATTTGCAAATGTTTATCATGATTGCTCTTTGAAGACGTGGCCCACTGAGAAGAATCAAACAAAAATGTCTTGGCACTTGTAATAAGTTTCTAGGAGTTGAATTCATCTGGGAGACAATAGTATGAAATAGAGAGGTTGATTATTATTTCCTGTATTGACATAAAGGCGCTGAATCATCAAGACATTTAACTAGATATCTTACTTTAGGCATGTGTCCTCTTTTTTTTAAGAAATAAGTCAGTGGACTTTTATCTACATGTTGTAAGTAAGATTGCATATAAATATCTTATGTTCACACACCTAATAGGTATAAAATTACCTTCCTGACCTTAGCAGGTGATGTGTAGAGCTAAAACTGTCTGATTAGTTTCCATGCATAGTCAATTGCCGCGCTCCCGCCCCAGATCCCTGTTCTCAGCCCCGGCTAGCTCTCCTCCTGGGGCGAGGGCGGGCGATGGAGGCACCCTCCGCCGCTCCCAGCTGGGGTTTGGAGAGTGCCTTTGTGGGTTCCGGGCAGCGCTGGCACGCCTCGTGGTGATAAATGAAGAGCGGATCCTGCTGGGGGCTAAGTCCGAGTTTATTGTAGCCCAACGGGGCCAAATATCCTAGAACGGTGCCAGCCAACAGGAACAAGCACAAGGTGCTTGCACCGCCTTATAAACTGTAAGGGAGGGGTAACCGGTAACCAACAGGGATAGAGGTAGGGAGTGGCTCCTGGATGGGGTGATGCACCTGTGGACCAGTGGGAGAAGGATACGGGAGGGGCCCCAGGCCCTCACCCAATCACCCGGTGCCCTGAGTAGAAGCTTCTGGATGGATGGGAAGGAGCACCGAGTGATAGACAAGGCACCTGGGAGGGGTAAAGGGAAGGACTGTGCCTCTTCCAGGGTGATGGACAGTTACTGGAAAGGTGGGAAGGGGGGACAAGGTGGGAAAACTGGGAGCAAACCAAGTTGTACATGGGGGTACAAAGGAATAAACCAATACATAATATTCTGATAATAAAACATACAAATAACGCAACTCCGCAGTCAATGAGAATAACCAGAAAATGAGACAAGAATTTGAGATGCTGAGGAAAGAGCCGCAGACAAGTAGATGGTACCAAGTAAACTCCCAGTGCAGTTTCTAGTTTTCTGCTGCTTTCTGAACAAAGAATGGTGCTTTTTATTCATTTATTTTTTATTTTTATTTTTTTAAAGATCATGGAGCATGAATTATTCTTCTGGATGTAAGCACCTAGTGACACTATGGCAACATCTGCTGTGAGGTCCCTACAACTGATTTTCCAAATATGTTTTAACTGAAAGGAACTGGGCTTTGGGAAGACCCCATGCTGGTAGCTCTGAGAGTAGCAAATGGATGGAAATTCCCTCCAAAATTAGCACATAATAGTCACTGCTTTAAACTTCATCATCAGCCTTGAAAAATCTGTAATTTGGTAGTCAACAACAACAAGGTTTAACAAGAATAATATAGGGGTAGCAAAATCAAAAGTTTATTTTTTTTGAGTCTACTTATAAAGATTGATTCTGTGATGATAGAAGTCCAAGTACATATTTTAAATAATTTTGACATGACTGAATTGGTCTTAAATATTTTAAAATAATAAATATCTCTTAAATACCTCAAAATATTTGCTTAAAATGTTACTTAGAATTAATTTCTGTTTCTGAGCAGTGGTTACTTATAAACAGAGGCAGATCAGTAACATTATTTTCTATCTCTAGTAGGAATTCTTCTCCCGCATTAACTCATTTTCTTATTTATATTACAATTCTGCTAAAATCAGAGAACTCCTGATCTCACAGGACATAGAATATGAAAGATTTATATTTATATAAATAGATTTTTGGAGAAGAGAAAAGGCTTTTCTCAGCTATATAAAGCTTTTTATGTTGTTATTTTAAGCAATAATTATGACTCTGCCTCTGTACTTTTCCAACCATTTATTTACTATATATTAAACTTTTCATAATATTCAATGATTTACGTAAATCAATAGGTTGGGTAAAACTTTTAGTAAGCTTCCTAAAAACTCTGTTCTGATTTAAAAAAAAAAAATATTTCATGGGCCAAACCTTCTAATTTTTTCTTATATATATACATACAACATACATATATATATATACACATGTATATATGGATATAGATTAGATATAGATATAGATATAGATATAGATATAGATATAGATATAGATGATATAGATATAGATATAGATGATAGAGATTATATAGAGATAGATAGATAGATAGATAGATAGATAGATAGATAGATAGATAGATATAGTTATTATTTTATTATTGTATCATGGATTCCTTGGCAGATTTTATTTCTGAACAAGCACCTCCTGCCTTTCTGACCAGCTTTAGCAGGATGTGGAGTACTTTTAACAATAATGAAGGCATTCAGCACCCGGCAGCAAACATCCAACAGTGCACAAGCTGGTATCTCTTGTTAAACACAGATACCTGTCCCATAAATTAAGACTGAAAAGCCATTCTTCCATACTGACAATCAATCAATGCATGTATTGTTAAAGTGAACAGGAGAATGTGATTCTTGAAAGCACCCAGAATCTGTCCAGCATAATTGGAAATTCCACAGTAAAAATTGATATCCATAATTCACTTATATGTGAAAGTCTTTCACATTTTTGATATTATTTGTGATTTCAGTAGGGGGTAAGAAGTTAACATCTCATTTTACAGCAGAATTTACCGAGAATGAAGCAGCTGGTTCCTTCAGACACCTTTTAATGTTCATTTTTAGGAACTACCCAAAACCTGTGTGAAGCCATGATATCATTCCCATTTGTTTCCATAGGATTTCCATCAAGCCCTTATTCCACAGCTGAGTGCTATTTTCTGTTTTTAAGATTTCTCATTATTGTGTTAGATTTCCAGTTGGAAGCGGTTGCTACTAAACAATTTATTCTTTCAAAATACAGCACAGAGAGATGTTTAGTGGTTTACAAAGATGTGTTCATGGTATCGGGCCAGAGCCTTAGCTGATACAAATCAGTGTAGTTCCATTCTAGTCAGCACAACTGTGGTGATTACAACACCAAGGACTTGGCTTTCAGGATTCTTTCCTCTCCAGATCATATTTATTCACCTAAGTTGAAAGCAAACAGGGATTTTCTCCTTTAAATAGAACTCATCAATTGAAACTCAGCAAGGGAGAGAAGGGATGAAGGGATGCCCTACTGAAATACCCTCATAGTTGGCAAAATGTTTTTAGCAAGGAAACAGAAATACTCCATCCCCTCTGCCTCTAATAGCAGTGGAAAATGTCCTGGAGAAGGCAAAGATATTCGTCAGCTCATACAAGGTAGTTTTGTTTCCCTGCTGGAAGCATTTCTGTAGAAATTAAAATTATGCTCCATAGTTGTCCATCCTAAAAAAAAAAGGCTGCTTTGATGTGCAATTGGATCTTATTCTGTCTGGGACCCTGATGTTCTTGTTGAAAGGGGATTAAACCTCTGGGGAGCATGGCAGCAGAAACTGTTCCAGAAGCAGAGTCAACATACCTATTCTCCCTTGCTGCTGCTTTTTCCATCAGTAGCAGGGTCATTCACTGCTCAAATGTCTGATAACTCTGAATATAACAAAAGGTTTCGTTTCCTTGGGAGTCCAAATAGCCAAGTATGTGGCTGCATGTGCTGTTCTTACTCATAAATGCAAATGCTAACCTATAAATCTTTCCTTTTACAGTACTGTAATAACATTCTATCTATTTAGCCTAGTACAATACAATCACAATAGCTTTTTCATTGTGCTGCATTCATATTAGACTACTATAATGAGATGCTACCACAATACCATGAAATAAAACGATGTTCTTGACGTATTTCCAAAACATTTGAACACTGTTTCCAAATCGACCTTGTGAATAAATTAAATAATAGCTTGCAAAAACGTCCTCTAGCATTTTCAGAATGTATGCAAATGCAAGCTCGAATGTTTACATGTTTCTTACAGTGTCTGGGATTATACAGCGTATTTGTGCGCATGGGTATTGTCTCTGGGTGTATTTGTCATTTGTGCTCAGTGGCTTGCACAGAATTCTAGCATGATTTGCCCTTCAAGTTGTCCAATTCTTCCTCCTCTCCCTGATGACCTGCATATTAAACTTCTCTTCTGTAAGACTTCAGATTTCAGTGGCCCTTTCCATTTGTCATATGCATTATTGTCACTCAGAAACCTTTCAGTGCTGTTTCTTCTGTACCTACCCTGAGACAGTTCTCCTCTGAACCATTTGGAGTCTTTGACTGCAGATTTCTAAAGGGTACCTTCTTCAAAGAAGTTATATACATATGTATAAAAATACACGTACATATGTACATGTACATGTACATATATAGGATTCTCACATTGGAGGTTCAGAATAGTGAGGGGAGACTGAAAATTGGAATAAAAGCCCAGGGACTCATTTTCCTGGAAGATACTTCTGTAATATTTGTTTTGTTTAGGTTTTTTTTTCTTTTTGTTTTGTTCAATTGATTTTAATGTTAAGGTCACTACTGACTGAAAGACCAAAGTTTTGTTTATCTGGGAATTATTATTTGCAGGTTTCCAGTAGATAACCTTCTGTTATTGATAGACCCATAAATATATTCTTCTGGTATGTGCCCCTCTCCTTTAGAAATTTCCTAACCATGACATGCTATAAAGAGAAAATGAGCTTGATTTTTGCCATCTTATTTCCCATATCTGTAGATATCATTTATAGATGATCAGAGATGCACAAATCACGTGCTGTAAGGTGTGGTATAGATTTGTGGTTAATAAACTCTGACAGATCATTATGACAATAGAGTCTATTATCCTGTATAAAATAGACTGGGGAATTTCATCCAGCAATTTATGCTTCTAACACATAACCTTTGGCTGAGCTGCACTGTCGTTTTTTAGAAGATATCTGCTGATTGCAATAATTTCTGTTTCAAAAGTGAATCCCTCTAAATGGAAGGATCTCATAGAAAGGCTCAAAAGACTTCCATTGATACACTAGCACATCTCTTTTCAATACTTCCATTGAAGCATCTAATACAAACCTCAATGATTTATCTTTAGTGACTTTATTGTGCCTCACAAAGCTAGTTTAAAGCAATGGATTGTGAATTTCAACCAGTGTGTTCTTCTTTACACCATAAAAATCCACAGCAGACAGAGACCCAGTTGTCTTTCCCCAAGATACACTAGCATCATTTCTCTGAGTAGCTATTGGCTGGCAATAACAGGTGGGTTGCTTCTAAATGCTCCTCTTGATACTATTTTACTTGACCTTTCAGAAGAGGAAATGGTGCATATGTTTATGAGAAACACTCTGACACTGTTTCATGGGAGAACGTGCATTGTTTGTACAATGACAATGGGAAATTTTCCACTAAGCACTTTGCCAAAAAGTAATTATTTTGGTTGGCTGTATGACTTGTTTGCCTGCTTTTCCAACACCATGGAAATTTTCATCTTTCTGGTGGTCACATCCAGAGCAGAAAATGAAAAAATCTTGTATCATTTTAGAGAGCTTACTGCTTGAACCATGTAATAATGCACAACTAAGGAAGTATTTGCAGCACATAGATTTAGAGCTGAAAAAAAACCCCAAACCATGGCCAAAAGCAGTCATATGATTAAAACAAAATTGGGTGGTTTTGTATTCTAACTTTCTGTAAACTTGCATTTAACACAAAATGAAATCAGGTAGTAAGTAGGTGCCTGTCCTGTCTTGTCTCCTACCAGAGATGCAACTGAGATTTATTGGTATGAATGCAAAACTAAAATCTAGAAACCTTCAGTTAATTTATGATTTACGTTATGACCTTGTGCAAATCACTTGTCTACTCTTCAGTTCTAAGAGAAGAATGCTTAAAGCTTATAGAACACATAAAATCAGTGGGATGAAGGCATTATGTATACCTATATTCTTGCTGTTCATAAGACTGGGGATAATCCATGGGCTTTGGTTCACCTATTATATTTGGAAAAGTGAGTAGCAAACCACTTTTTTTGCAGCAAATGTATCTGGCTGGACAGCTGCTAAAAATGGTCTGCTTTTGGAATGCCATCCTTGAGTCCAGGGACAACAATTGGTCTGCTTGGACACCTGCTGTCTTTTTCTTCTCCTCCCTGCAGTTTCTGTTTGGGATCCATACCATCCAAAGACAAGTCACTGTTTTTCCTCTGTGTAGCAATTTGTCATGCACCAATGCATTAATTACAGAAACAATGGACAGTAAGATTAGATTGATTGTGTCCTGGTGTGACAAATGCCGGGTGGAGGCTACCAGTGCTGTGTCTGCAGGAACAGTAGAGAAGAGACTATAAGAACAGATCCAGCAGCAAGATAGAGATGGAGCAGAGGGGAGAAGACAAAGAGACATCAGTCCTGCTACTTGGTCCTTAAAGTATGATAGACTGCTCTGTGCAAGCAAACCATCCTGGATATCAGTGATGCTTGAGTCAACTGCGTTGGGCCACCCACACACATGCAAAGTGGAGAGAGAGGCTGCCAGCAGGGAATAGAGGTGATAATGTATGATATATGGGTTGACAGTGCTACAGGCAATTATGGTGTGGGCAGCAATCCTGCTCAGTTACTGCTCCCTGACTTGCAACAAGGAGGATTAACTCCCTGGAAAAACAGAGCACTAATGCAAAAGCTTACTGTCCAGTAAATGCATTCTTGAATGAGTGCCTGTAGACCTAAAGGAACAGAGAGCAGCAATTAGCCCCACATGCTCCAGACCACTTTATTTTGTTCACCAAGACTTCTTTCTCCCAATAAAATCTCTTTTCCAGAATTTCTCATCAGACAGGGACAATACTCTTTTTTCATGAAAACAGTCAGGCCCTGATTTCTGCTTACCCTGCAGACCCTGATCTGAGAGCAATGTAGACTCTAAGATTCCTTTCAAAGAGCTGGCTTCACATTTGAAGAAATTATGCCCCCTTATCATTGATCCAGACCAGATTGGTTTTATTAAAAACAGAAGTTACTCCCACGGCATGTGGCGATTATTTAGCACTATGCATTTTTCCTGTAAATACCATGAAGAGCTGTTAGCCATCAGTCTGCACATGAAAAATGCTGGAGATCCTGCAAAAAATAACAAAAAAAGCTGTTTTTAATGTAATATCATGAAGTCCTTTAAGTTTGAGAGGATTTTATATAATGGTTGAAAGAAAACCTATGCAATCTCTCTCCTTCCTCCATGTATACTAACATTTATTCGAATTACAGTAGCATCTGGCAGTCCCAACTGACTTCAGCACCCCAGTGAGCTAGACATGGCACACACATAATAAAAGACAGTCCTGTGCTCAAAGAATGTAAGAGCAAATCTTTGCTCAGTAAAACTAATGGCAAAACTCCCATAAATCAGTGGGGCTGGGATTCAAACTTACAGCCAAATTAGAGAAGACAGACAAAAAAGGTGGACGGGAAAAACCGAGACCTGCAGAGATCTGAATCTGAGACCTGCACTGAATCATCTATATCAAAACATAGCTGTAACAGAAGAGCAACCATTCCTCAGCAGAAGAACAACCTTTCAAGTATCCTGTCTCTGGCAGGGGCAGTAATGAAAGCATAGGAAAGCATAGGGAAAAAGCAACTATTGAAGAGATCTTTCCTTGGTACATCCTTTCAGTTTCTGTACTGAGATTTGATGCTGTTTGAAAACCCTCGGGTCATTCAGACCGTGATGTTTAAAGTAAAGTCTCTCTGCATGAGTCAAGCCCTCTCTGGACCCATAATACACCTCTGTCCTCAGCACCTTCCATAGGGGAACTTTGGCTCCCACACTGAGAGGCTGAGCTTAAATGTGCACAAGGTCAGATGGGAATTGGTGAACTAGGCTGGAACTGAACTGCCTGAATCGTAGGAATAATTCTTTTCCTTCATCACAAAGGCATCCTCTCTTTCATCTCAGTTTCCAAAGCAATACTGGCAAATAAGATCCAGCTCTGTTACATCCTTTTAATGGTAGAACCTCATGAATGGGTTAAAGGACTCAGTGCTTTCAATTCCCCAGTGCATTTCACATCAACAGTTGTTTACAGATGGGGCTGGGCAAATAGGAATTAACTGTTTTGCTCCAGATAAAAATAATCTTATAAAACTATTTGCATCAACACTTTTTGACATTAGCATTATCTTCTTTCCAGCCTTCCAAATAATTAATGAGTTTAATTTCATGGAATACTTTTTCATTGTAGAGGAGACCATCACAGCACATTTTCTTTCCTCCTGTACACAATTCTGATTTTACACTATCCTATGCCACTGTTGTTGATTTTAGCTACATGTGTAGGCTACATTGCACTGGAAATTACAAACAAATGGAAAAAATGGGTATGGCACAGGAAGCCAAATTTGAAAAAATAGATTCACACAGCAGGCTCGTGATAGGGCCCAGAGTAATTTGAGTATCTCTGAGTTATAATCCAGTATTTTTTCCACAAGATGCTATTTCTCTTTGTCTTGGTCTTCTCTGCTTTTCTTGGTCTTTTACTGAGTAAACAGGGTGAAAGAGATGACTCTTACTGAGTTGAAGACACTGCTTTGTCTAGTTGGTGTTATCCAGCATGTTCTAGCTGGCTAACATTAATGACAGAATATTAGAATCATAGAATGATTTAGGTCGGAAAAGGCCTTAAATATCACTTAATTCAACCTCCCCCTGCCATGGGCTAGGACACATTTCACTAGACCAGGCTGCTCAGGGCACCATCCAGCCTGGCCTTGAACACTGCCAGGGATGGGGCACCCACATCATCTCTAGGAAAACACTAATTTCTTCTTAATATCTTAAGTAAGCCTATTCTCCTTCAATGTGAAGCTATTCCACCTTGGTCTGTCACTACATTCCCTTGTAAATATTTTTTCTCCATGTTTCTTTTAGGTTCTGTTCAGGCACTAGAAACTCACCATTAGGCCACCTTAAAGCCTTCTCTTTTCCAGGGCTCATCAATGCCAATTCTCTCAACCTTTTCTCATAGAAGAGGGACTTCAGCTCTCTAATCATTTTGGTGGCCTCCTCTGAACTCTCTCCAGCAGGCCCATATGTTTTCTATGCTGGGGGCCCCATAGCTGGATGTAGTACTCCAGGTGGGGTAGGTGGATATTCCAGGGAGTATTATCTTGGACTATATTTTGTTCCCATCCCCTCAAGCACAATGCTTATATTTTAAATAGATCAGGCTTTACCAGGATCTGGAGCTGCCTCTTTGAAGCCCAGGGAGAGAAGGTTAGGTATCAGTTTTGATATTTTAGGATTATGGTATCTTCTGTCTTTCATAAAATGATTTACTTTACACATTTATATATATATATATTTTTGAGGCCATTTAATCAGACATAAACAGGTGGGCTAATCTTCATGATCAGCTGTATGATGTGAATATCCTTGTGATCTATGTCTTGCCAGTTGTCTAGTAACCATTTATCCTTTAAACTATACAGTCCCTTTTTATTTGCCTTATTAAATGCCTTCTTGTCTCTTGAATTGAGACAAGTGCCCAAACATGGAGACTTTCCCACTGCAGGAAAAGGCAGTTATGCACAAAGTTGGCATTGTTTTACCATGCCACACATAAAGTGATATAATATATATTCATATAATAAATGAAATTTTCTATAGATTTAGGGGGGATATGGGCTAATGTCACACAGAGCATTTGCTACTATGTTTTTATATGACTGAGTTTGCTGATATTTCCATTGAATGACCCATCCTATTTAGCTATATGACACTTAATAATCTCACTGCTTGAAATAATGTCAGAAGATTCTGTTAACGGTAGAGCAGTCCTACATTGTAAGTTTGAGACAGCTCATTTGCTCACAATCCCTGCAGCACACTTCCATCCAGACATTGCCCATTATGTATAATCATCTGGGAGTAAAGCAGGCTCAGTGCAATATTTGGGATAGTGCAATGGGAAGTGAGAATCATATGGATATATTACTAAAATGCTCATGTACTTGGACTGCATATGGAAAGCTGGCCATCATCAGAGGAGAACTATAATCAGCAATTTATACTTGGCCACCACTTCTTACTTTCACTGAGAGGGAAGATCGAGTTTAAACCTTGTTTCTGTGCTCATTAATACCAGATATGTGCACACCTGGATCATCCTCCACACAAAACATGATCTGGCTTAGGTATGAGAATTTGACAGTATTTATGTCAAATTAATCAGAGTACACACTGCAGTGTTTATCCTGGCCTGATGACGGCTGCAGGAAGAGAAATGATAGCTGATCCAGCATAAAATCATGCTTTTGAAATATATCAAACAAGTGTGAATTGGCCAAATGAGTTTGTACTAGTTCTGCATTTTGCCTCAAGAGGTAATAACATTTTTGATCTATTAAATATGCCCCTAAAACTGTTTTTGCTGTCTTCCCAACTGTAGTTTACAAAGAAATAGATTTTTCCATTTTTAACTTATGTATATAGAAATGGAGCTATGCAAAAAGAAATATGTATTTGCTGCCTTCTAATTAAGTGCAAATCCAAAAATAATCTCAAGTAAGCAAAATTTAAAAAAAAAATATTTTTATTCAGGCAATTACTGTTTTCTCCTATCTTTACCTAGTAAATTCTAGTGAAAAAAGAAATTACATGAGAAACAATCATGCCTACCACACTCATACTGAAAAAAATTAATTATTTCATAAGTAGTAGAGCAAATTCAGTGGGAATTTTAATATATAGGTGAATAAAAATCCTTTGTCCTGCAAACTTCCCCTTCATTGGAAAATGGTAGAACGTTCTCCTACAACCCTTGCTTTTTTTTTATATCTATTGAGCAAAATCATCACACTCTGTCATTGATTAGCCTGTTGACCTTTGTCAAACAGAGTTGACAAAGAACTATTTTTTTAAATTTTTCTCTTCAGTAGAGGCATAATTTTATTTTGCTCTACCTACTGCTTTTCATAAGCATAATGAAACTTTACTGCTTTATGATTGAAATTGGTCAATGGATTTATTCAGGGAAAAAAATATTCAAGGGTGGGGACAGCAAGCCAGCCTTCCCACATAATCCCAACAATCTTCTTTCTTCAAGGAAAAAAACTTTAAAAAAGAAAAAGATGTTACAGTGGCTAGCATAATCGCCTAAGTTATGAGTGGAATGAATTCAGCTAATAACTTCTATGACCCTGGGAAAGATTCACAAAAGTACTTAGCAAGGTATTTTTCACATAACTCTTGGTGTCAAGTTCACAAACCTGCACTGTACAGCTTTTGAAAAGACCCAGGTACCTCAGGACTGGACTTAGCAATCACACACTAAGGGTCTAACTAGAAATGTAAGAGATTTAGAAGCACAGCCAATGTCATCTTCCTGTGTGCTCAGGGGAAGGACAAGTGCAGGTGTAAAAGGCAGTTTACCTCCCAGCTGAACAAAAGTTGAATTTCCCTATGAGGACAGTCAGCTTTTTTCATCAGTTATGTGAGAAATCTAGAGTGACACTGCTTCTGACAATCAGTTAATTGCTTAAATGAAATAGGTTGGAGCCGATACCAAATGGGACAAAAGAAAGCAGGAAGTAACATAGATTCACAAAGGAAAAAATAATGGCAGATAATTTGAAATCCTCTCTCTCTCCTCAGTTTTTCTGCCCACCTTGCAAGTCTCATGAAGCTTGGATTCATGGAGCACTATTCTTTTCTGCCCTTCCCTTCTCTGTGAATGACAGGTTTGCTGTAATTTTTCAAACTGATCTGGGAGTGGTGATAGTTTAAAGGAGTTAGAGTAATTGCTAGTGAGCAACAGAGTCTAGAGCGTTTGTGTCCTGGGGAAATTCAACCTCAAACCTTCCATCAGAATTGCATGTTTCCTTACCAAAAGCAGCCCTTTATGAAGCCCTCTTGACAAGACTTTTCCAACCTGTTGTGTAAGGCACATTTGCATAACAATTTTGGAGCACTGCAATCTGAGTTAAAAGGTGATCTTTAAGGAACTGAACTGGGTTGAGATTTTACATATGCCTGACATAATACTTCCTGTGAGTCTTATATTATAATATGATATGAGAGAAAATGATAAAATATTAACACTCTCTCCTACTGCCATTCTTTAAAGTGACTTGAAACTTTCTCTTGATTAATCCCATTTGTAAGGCTTGTAGAGCTGGGAAGGTAAAGGAGCAGGACCAAATGTAAAGCGGGACTATGGAAGTAAACCACTGGGTTATTTCCTTATTTTATCTTTTCCAGATTTACCTTTTGACTTGAAGGCATGCATAGCACTGATTAAACTCAGTTGTCATTTACCCTCATGAAAAATGTACTTAAGCAGAATTATAGCAGAGCTGCACGAATTGGGGAAGGCAGAAGATTATATATGGAGATGTTTGGAGGTAGGGCATTAGGTTGAGCTTTGTCTTCTTCAGCAGTGATTCAGAGATTAAAAAAAACAGTGATACACTGTTCATAGGTCTTATTTATCTTTTCCACATAATTTTTTGTTCTGCTTCAACAAGAATTAAATGTGCTCTTTCTTTTTTGTCCTCTGTTTCTGTCAGTTTGAATTGTTGAAAGGTGCCAGAATGACTGTGTTGGAGTTTAAAATCCTTTAATTACCCACCAAACAGATTATGTGTGGACAGCAGAAATGTAAGCTTCCTCATGCCACCCTGACAGTGCATGCAACAAAGCTCCCAGAGCTGGAGAGAGTCTGCTAATCTTGCTAGTGAAAGCAAAGCACAGGACCAGGTCTGCACCTTGTGGAAACTGACACTGCTCCAAAAACCTGAGCAGCTGTAAGTAAACTCTGTATCTCTGATTTGATCTAGCTATTCAGGTGAAAAAATAATCAGTGGAAATTAACTCTCTGTAAAAATGATTGGTTATTTGCAAGTAGAAAACTGATTGATAGCACTTAACTGCATTAGGTTCCAGATAGTCTTACTGCATTTTCTTAAATATTAATGCAGCATGT
The DNA here is from genome assembly GCF_050655825.1 of Lonchura striata. Taxonomy (NCBI): domain Eukaryota; kingdom Metazoa; phylum Chordata; class Aves; order Passeriformes; family Estrildidae; genus Lonchura; species Lonchura striata. The sequence goes on along the minus strand of NC_140707.1, from coordinate 61,187,722 downwards.
CTCTAACATTTGAATATGAAGTACCTTCCATCTTTGTATCAGTCTCTGTAAAATAGTACTTCCTTAAATTCTTCTTATATATATTCCCACTTTACTTAAACCTAAATCCTCACGTTCTGGTATCTTCAACAAACTCAAATAGATCATCAAGCTTAATTTTGTAATAATCTTCAGCTAGTTTAAATACATCAGTCCTGTCACCTCTTAATCATCTTTATTATTCTTCTAAGACTAAGAAATTCTCTCATCTGTAAACTCTTCCATTCTATTTATCACCATAGGTTTTCTGCATTCTGCTGCCTTGATTTCTGTTTTCATTCATATATATTGACCTTATTTAGACAGCATGGGCCAAATTCTAATCTCAGTCATGGCATTCTAAATCCAGAGTAACTGACTTTAGTGACTGCAGTTTTGCTTTTATGTCAATGGATTTACTTCAGATATACTGTGCTATAACTAAGCTCACAATCTGGCATTCTGGTGTTTAGCTGGCATTCTGGTGTTTAAAACTCACATCCCAAAATACCCTTGTGTTTTTTGTTATTCATTCTCTTTTGAGTCCAATTATCATTCTCTTGGCCTCCTTAGGAAAATAAAATCATATGGGAAATTTAAGTGGAGGTACCACCCTGCCTTATTTAATGCTTTTTCATTTCTAGAACTCTCTACTGGTGTATGACCACCTTAAATCATGTGAGTATATAAGATTATGTGGAAGTTAATGTCTTTTCATTTGTTGTGAGGATTTTACTCCAAGCCTGCAGTATGAACACTTGGGAATGAGGGATCATCACAAATTCTGATACCTCCTCTTTTACTTGCACAGATTTTCTGGGACTTGTTTCCTTACATACAGATATATACCAGTTCCCTTTCTCCCAGAATAGCCGAAGCTTGAGAAAGCAATAAAAGACAGATTAGTTCTCATGTAACATTCAGGTGTTATGCTGGCAAGTGAGTTTAGAAACTAGAGGCTAAAATAGACTGATAAGAAATCTAATTTTTGAAGACTACAGGTGTTCCAGGGCTTCTTTATTTTTTCTTTATGCTCTGATTTTCCTAATTTATGATTCATGTTTAATGTAAAAATGAAGAACCTGTTTTCAGTCCATCCTCTTTTAACAACCATAACTACTATGCAAATCACCATAACCTCAACTGAGGGGTGAAGTGACTTTACATGTTTATATGATCGTTTTCTAAATGGGAAAAGAATTTAAAGGAAATTGAAATTATGACATGCAGCAAGGTTTGTCCAAAGCAGATTTTCTGCTGGAAAAAATCAAACTCAGAAGAGCAATCCTTGGTTATGCAAGAAGACTTATTCATTCTCCGGAGGGAAACCATAGCTTTCATTTCTTTCTAAGAAGAGACAATTTTTAAAATATTTCCCACAGTTCTGTTGTCCCACCTAACTATTTGATGGTAGGAAAGAGCTCCTTGTTTGATTGGCAGTCCTGCTCTTTTTGCTCAGTTTCTCCTATTCAATAAGCCGTGAATTTGCTTCATGTCAGTTTGTGCCCTAAAGATAAGCAGAGTATTTCATTCATAGATCTGTGTGTTGAGATACAGCATAACCTCTAGAATAAGTTCAAAATAAAAGCAGTAACTGTTTATAGCAGAATTAAAGGATTCCCCATATGCCTGGAGATTTCTAAGAGAGACACAGAGCTAGTGAGGGTCCTGAAAATGCTCACTCTTTAGATATGAGGTTCCTTTACAAATGGCTGAAATGGATTCAGGCATTCCTTCCTGATTTCTCTCCAGATTATTTACTATGGGCCCTCTCAAGAGTTTACCTCTTATAGGACAGTGTTGGTAGAACAAATTGTGGAAAAGACCTTATTGACCTGAAGGCAAAAGCAACTGTTCTACCTGAGCCAAACTCACAGATTTGGGCGCTGACAAATCGATGTGATTGACTGTTCCACCAAGGAAATAATCAGGGCAGTCCCTGGCAGGTGATCAGTGTGTTGGCACTGCTGGTCTTGAGCCCTCCTACAAGAAACCAGGTCCTGCTGCTCCCTTCCATGGAAACCTTCCTACGAAATCAGGCCTTTTCAGGTATGGCTGATCTTCCATCTATATATTTCACCTCAGAGAGGTGAAATATAAAACACAAAGTGTTTTATGTACTAAAGGGAATCACTTTGCCAATGTTTAAGGAGAAACATGGCAACTCATTAGCAATGCACAGCAATGTAGCACAACGCCTGCTGTCCTCTAATGAAAGGAAAAAATCCTAGATCAAATTGAAGCTTCAGGGTCTTATTTTTTAAGTAAGGAGAATGCAATTACTTATCACTGTTCTACCCAATGATTTTTAATTACCTTACTTTTATGTCTCTTGTGCAACCACTCATCTCCAGGATCATTTCTTCTCCTTTTCTGCTGAGCAGGACAAACTGATGAAGGTACAAATGGTTCTGCAGGCCCCTTTCAGAGGCAGGACATTATCTCAACTTGTCCATCCTCTAACCACCCATGTGAAAATGGCAATAGTATTGCCCCCATGTTACAGCTGGGAAACTTGACATTCAATGACTCGTCAAAAGTTACACAGGAAGACTAAGGCAGAGCATGAACTCTGTTTCTTTTCTTGAAATCTTTGACAGTGCTGCTAACCCTCATTCATTTGTTTTCTCTGAATCACTAGAAGAGCTCTGTTACAGTTTTATCTGTAATCATTTATGTGTATACATTTAATTCTAATGTAGATGTTCTAAAACCTGAAGCATCAGCCTTAGATAAACAGATATAATTAGTTATTTCCTTAAGAACCTATATTTAAGAATTCAAAATTTAACATGAGAGAAAATCTCATTCTCTTTTTATAGCAGTTTTATATTTTTTTCATCTGTCATATTCATCTATTAACCATAATTTATGCCCCAATACATGGGAAAGGAACATGTACCATTTGTTTTCATAGAACGTTCATTGTGTTAATTGTAGAGGCTCCTGAACATGGAGAATACTTCTGTTTTTCAGAGGTCAGGAAACATTTGTGAACCAATTAACCAATATATTCTGGTCTTCCCTCCTTGTGGATGTGTCCTTTATCTGACCATTTTTTAAATCAGAATGCTCATTATATTTGTTATTCTATAGAAAATTTAGGTATTAATCACTATATTGCATGAGGTTTTCTCCATACAGACTGATCTCATGAGAGTTTTGTTCCTCTTGTACATAGGTATCCATTTGAAGTCTTCAAAAAACCAACAAAAGAGAAACAGAAACTGAGTCCATGTACTCTTGAAATTATCAAGAAAGAAAGATACTGAAAGAAAATACTGTAATATGCTCATAAGAAAACAAACAAACAAACAAACAAACAAACAAAAAACCCCAAAAACCAAACCAAAACCCAAAAATCACAGAAAAACACCATGACACTTATTTAGCAGCAATACTGTATAAAAAACATCTAAAGCATTTTTCCAAGCTGTTACATATGATAAAGTGGACTTAGTTCTGAGCAGCCTGGACTGTAGAGTGATTGTGTTTCACCAAGTACAACAGCAGTTAGAGTGGAAGAAGCACAATAGTAAGGGGAAATTCCTAGATTATATTACCTAGTAGTTCATAGGGAGAGATGCTTGGAAGGTCAGTATGCCCACAGAGCTTGCACAAGGCTGGCCAGCTGGGACAGGGAGTTCTGGAGAGATGCTGGCATGTCAAAGCAGGACACTCAGGCACTGAGCTGGGTAGTCATGCACACATTTAGGATGGATGTCTGAAAGACAAATCTTCAGTGTGGCCACACTTTTGTACAGGACAATTCAGAGAGCCCAATCATGGAATAAAAGTGCATTAAATCTTCCCTGCTGGGGTTGTCATCAGTTATTGTGAGAACATTTCCCTGGGGTTATATCACTTTCAGGATTTTCCCCTCTATCAGGGAATCTCCATATCCCAGCTCCTGTAATTCAATCTTCCTTCAAAGGAAGAACTTTTGAGGATCCCAGGGTTATTGATGCTTCTTGGATTTTCAGTCCTGTGACTCACAGAAGATGTAATAGCCAAAGAATGTATATAATAATAATTATCAAAGTAGCACAGTTTGTAATTTTTCAATTAACTTTTCCCTTCTACTGTATGTCATTTAGGATGGACTGTATTAGAGGACTTCTGATCAGAGAAGGACCAGAAGAATAGAGAATTACCAAACCAACTCTGCTGGCCAGCCAAGAAGATGACTACCCAGAGGGAAGAGGGGTGGATTGAGGAAGAAGGGTGGAGAAAAGAGATTCTACAATGGGAATATGCTGGCAGTGCCCTTTCCTAGAAGCCAAGTCACAAAGGATTTTGTGATCTTCTGTCACTTGCATAAAAAGAAGCACATGTACAGAGTGACAGCTGCTTGGGCCTAAGGTCCCTTTCCCATTACCAGGCAATGGACACCATATTTTTCCTTAGTTATTGTTGTATTAAAGTCTTATTCCATATTGATTACATCTGATGCCTTTTCAGCACAGACCATCCTTTTTGTCTCAAAACGTCCCCTCATTTCATGTTCTTTTGTTACGTGATGAGTGGAGACATAATACAAACTTTTCATTTTATCCATCTTTATAGCTGTATTCAGTAACCAAACTTGATTATTAAATTTGAGCCTTATTCTGCATCAATCTACTCCTGTGCTATGTTCTCAGGCCAAGTTGCCTAAATAGACCATAAACCAGATGTGTTTCTTAACTTTTTCAGGACTTAATTTTGCCACTTGGTTTAGATCACAGAGGAGTTTTTAGCCTGCAGTCTTTGATGCCTTATGTTTGCCTTCATAAAAATTATATAGAAAGTTATAAAGGAGTGATAAGGCCTTCCAGTTTTACCACCAAATGGAAAAGTTGTCCACACAAAGAATTTATAACCATCTTGTAGCAATTTCAAGGATCTAAAATAATTTTAGATGATTATGCATTAGAGATGTTGAAAAGAATGTAAACCTACCAGTTTCTATGCAAGAATCATGAGAACCAACGTTGTTTCCCACTTTTATATACCAAAGACCTCTCTTCAAACCCACTTACATGCTGAGATACATTGACTTCAATAGGACAACTTATGTGAGTAAGAAAGATTTGAATGAATGAGGGTTTCAGGCATGGGATATAAGATCAAGAAGCATGAAAGCCTTTTAGTTAATTCACTTCAGCATCACTAATATTGAGTGACTGGAAAACTTTAGTTATGATTAATGACTTTGGGATATTTTTTAAAATATAAAGTCAGGAGCCTTTATAAGTCTTTTTGCCTGTTTTTAAAATCTGATAGATACATTTAAAACATATTGATATTTAAAAAATATTACTCATCTAAAAAGGCTTGCATATTAAAAAAAAATGGTGAAAGACAGACTTTAAGCCAGCTTTCTAGTCATTGAGTGCTGTATGAGAAGCTTCCTTTTGGAAATGGATGTATTTAAAAACGTGAATGCTTCCAGAGTTTTTTGTGTACTTGAATTTTGTGACAAGATAATAATTTTGTTATATTTTTATCCTGTAAGGGTTAGCAAAAATGTAGTTTGTAGAAAAATGCAATGATTTTAAAAGGAAAACTTAGAAACATTTTTGTTGTCTGGGATTAGAGGGACAAATAGCCTCATGTTAGGCATCTGTGCCATCCTCTCATCTTTCACTAATATCCTTTTGGTAGAACATATAATTTTTGTTTCAGCAATTTAAATCCACCAAAATAAATTATATATGAACATAAATTAATAAAAATTAATGTGCAGAAGGAAAAATTTCACAACTTTGATATGATAGTGCTTTCACTTGGAGGTTGCATATAGTTTATTCACAACAATAATAAACTCTTTGCACAATAACTGCTGTTGCAACATCCTGTGATTAACAAGGCTGTTTCATGCTCTTAATGATAGCTAAACAATGAAAATAATAAGACAATTTACAAGTATCAAAACAAAAATAAGTTGTATTTCCTCACATATGGATGGTGTATTCTGATCCATTTATGCTTCTGCTGAGTTCTGCTGAAGCATGAAAAAGGTTGTAAATCATATTTGACATACATCCCATGGGTCAGCCACCACTCTTCTAAGAGCACTGAATGGAATGGGAATAACCACTTTTGGAAGCAGAATATGAAAAAGAAATTGTGATGTACTGTATAAGGCAGAAAAACATCACTTAAAAATGATCGTCAGCTTAAACTCTAGTTGCTTGCACTTCTTTTTTCAGTCCAGGGAAGGAAATGGTAGAACAGATTGGCAACATGGCAATCTTTCATGAACTTTTTTTCATGAACTTGATGTGAGATGAGCCCCAGCAGGGTGAGAGACTGCTTCGGGAGTGCAGGGATTGTTTCATGGTGATCTAAGAGACGCAACTGGTCCCATCAGTTCTTATTTTTGAGAAAAGAGCAACATCTTCCTCCATTTAGAATTCAGGACCCTATTGCTCACAGCATGGAAGTACAGCTATTTTGTATGTTCATGTGAACAGAAGCTCCTTGAGGAAGTACTGTAGAAAAGGTGAGACACAGCAGCTAATCAGTTCTATTGCTGGTGATTGTGCTCTATAACTTTAGTAATGCAGACCCAGTTGTGTCCCCAAGGAAGATGATGACCCTGTCCAGTGGGACTAGGATCAAGCCATGAAGGTGCTTGGTATGCCACCTTCTCAACCCCATAAGCATGTGACGAAGATGCTCTCACATACCCAGGAAGAAATGTTATGACATTCGCATATCTGCAAATGGAATGGCTGTGTCTGCACTGCTCTTTTGTCTAGGCTGCCTTTTCCTATTTCAATCAAGTTCCACCCATGTCCTTTCTTTTCTCTGTCTTGTAGGCATTTGAGAAATGGGAAGGAGAAAAGAGCAGCCTGGTGTTTGTTTCCTCAGTAGGAATGTAATACCTGTGTTGGTACGTTGAAGTGGTCAAAAGTAAAAAGGCAGCTCCCAAAGCTTGCTAAGGTCATCCACCCTCTCCTGCTGGTCAGATTGGCACTGCCCATGCCAGGAGTAAGTAACACAAGTTCCTGTGAGGTGCAGCATCTATTCCCCATTGCCTTTGTGTACTGCTGCCCCTCAAACACTACTATCAAGATACAAAAAATAACAGAGACTTGCATGCATGCATGCTTGCACATATGTGTATGTATAACCATGTATATGTATATTAATGCATTAACTCATTTGTAGATGAAGAGCAATCAGCAATGTCATGACATCATGGGGGCCTATAATTGCACATCAATCCGGACTCTGTGCCTTGATCTGCAGGCTCACATTACTGGCAATAATATTTCTGGTGTAATCATGCATATACTTTGTATTCCTCTGGCCAGGATGAAGCTGTAGGAGCTAATGTATTCTGAGTCAGACCAACTGCCGCTCATGAAGGGAAAAAAAGACTTGCTTGAGTAACCGTAATAATTGGAAAATTATTTTGATAGCCTGAAACAATCTAATATATTACAGAATTTTATTAAAATAATATCAAATCAAATTAACTGCTATTCCATAATGAATTAGGTAACAAGGTAGGCAGATATTAATCGGCCTTGGCTCCCAGGCAGGGGAGCCAGGAATTTATTAGCTCTTGCGGCTTGTGTGAGGGTGAAGACAGAAATCAGTATCACAGGCTGCAAGGGAAGCCCCTGAGACAGCTGAGCTTTTACTTTTTTCTCACTTTCACTTTATAATCCATCATTAAACACTTGTATTTCTTTTATGTGGGGTCTTATGAAATTTTTAATTTTTTAATTGCTTTGTGATTTAATAATGAGGATTTTTGTGCATGTGTGTGTGCGTAGCATGTGTAACTCAGCTGCCAATATTAGAATTAACTCACCTTTGTCCACCTATGGCTAACTTTATGGAAGAAAAAAGTAATTTAACAACTTGTCTATTTACCAGCAGAAAGATTGCCAAGTTCATAGGCATTGTGGCATAAACCACAGGGTTTAATTGTCTATGAGACCAGTCTTGTTCTGTCCTATCCTACCCTGTCCTGTCCTGCCCGCAAAAAGGAATGGAGGAACAGTGGGCAGAAAGCATGGAATAAGAGGCAAAATAGGGTGTAATGTCCTCCAGTGAGATCTTAGTGATAGTACTACTCACCTAGGAAGTGATGAGGGCATGCCCTGTTCATTATTTTTTGTTGGCATTGAAATTTGCTATGATCAGCACTAACTTTACTTCCTGCTGTTTTGTGCAGTCTGCTGCTAATTCCTGTCTGAGTGATGGTCCTAACAGCTGCACAAGTAGCAGAGGGCTGGAACCTGAGTTTTTTTGCAAGGTTTCTGTTTGTGCAGAGAGATAGATGCCCCTTAGTCTGAACTATGACAGGTGAAGTTACAAATCACACCAGCACTAGCAGGAAAGACGACACTTATTTGATTCCAAAAAATCTCATGAGAAAAACACCTTTTGGAGCTGGAGCTTATTAAGTCATGACAGTAAGTGAATCTGGAGTGGCGTGTTCTTGGGAGGCTGGCTGTTTGGGTGTTTGATTGAAAAACAGGAATGGATACAATAACAGAGACAGCAGCAGCAGCAGGTAAATTGAGTAAGAGAAAACTGTCAGTAAAATCAGAACTCTGTTTCCTTGGAATAAGCTGATTTGGAGTCCCAGATTTGGAAAACAGGTGAAAAAATTAAGGTGAGAGGAGAAAATTGTGTTTTTGAAACATCTGGATATTTGAAAGAAATGTTGGAGGGGTATATCTGTCTCTGTATCAGAAGAGAACTGAGGCTTGTTCATGGGACCTCTCAGCAAAAATGAGGATAAGAAGCTGATGTTGCATTTCCACTCAGCATTAAAAAAAATATCTCTAGTTTTGGTTTTCATGTATGTAAAGGCAAAAGGTGTCCAAGGCTGCTTGTTTCTTCTTGAAGTTTTGTATCTAAGCAAGGCCAGCTGGGCCTGTTTTTGTGGTCCTTCTAGGGAGAGAGGAGAGGGTGACACTGGTATTGTTCTGGAGCAGAAGCTCCCTGTGTCCCACCCCATCTCGCATTCTGCGGCTTTTCTCATGATTCTGGTCTGTGTCAACCTTACTTCATGAACAACAGGCATTTCTAGCACTGATGTTTTCTGTTCCCTTCTTTCTTTGTGTCTGCAGAAAGGACATCAAAACAGAAAAGTCAGAACAGAAGCCTCCAGCACCCTTTCTAGACACGGCACAAACCTGTGCAGTAACTAATGGGGCATATGAACTCTGTATTCAGAGCAGAACCAGATCAATCTATTACAGCTCTCCCAGCCTCACTGATCACATGCCTTCAGTTCTTGTCACATTTTCTCTTTGGATTATTTCCTACCTCCCTCCACAAAGTGCCTCACTTGGCACTTTCATTTGCACATGGAATTTCTTGAGCATTTCAGGGAATGTCAGGGAAACACCAAAGAGGAGAAATAGAGGAAGCACCTGTCCTTCTGCTAGAAGCTGGCCAATAGGAAGTAACTTTATTATCTATGTGTATTAATAATTTAACTATTTACAGAGCATAATTAGCCACCTCAGGGTGATCTTTTCTCAGTCAAAACTTGTATTATTCTTGTGAGAAGGGTGTTCTGATGGGCAGGAAGGTGCCTGGACAAGGTTGAAATAAAATATGTTGAATTTGCAAAACACTGATGAAGTGTGTGGTGCAACTGCAGTTGTTTCTCAGAGAAGGGAAAGAAAGAATAAGATGTTCCTTAGAGAGCTGCATTTTGGGGGAGTTTAGTGAAATCATTGCATATTCCCTTCCGGCCTTTGAACTAAAAATTCATCTATTACCCCAGATAAGATATTCAGTTTTGTCCTGGCAAATGTAAGCAGAGTGTTTTACTCCAACAACTGTTCTTGTTCAAATATAAGAGCAGTTCAAATGAAAAACACTTCTTGGAATTAGGGTTGGCTTTGAACTCTCATCATATAAAAGAAGTGGAACAAAGTGTCTCTTTGATGACATGGGATGTTCAGCGTGTGCTGCAGTGATGTCATTTTTGACAATTCATGCCTTTCTACTTCTGTTTGCCTGCTGGACTTTCATGATAATAATTTCTGGACATGACAATCTACACTTACACAAATAAGATTGCACAAAGAATGGCTTTCTGGTAAGCTGAGGGCACAGCTTCTTAAACTTTCCTACCCTACAGCCTGCATTTTACAAGCCATAGCTCTAAGCTGAGAGCCATGAGGTAAAAATTATATGGTTCAGAGGGCAGGGCTGGTGTCAGATGCTGGAAGTTGCCCACAGGTTTAATCTGATACAGGCCATTGCAGCACAGGGGAGCAGGGCTGGGAAACCTCCTGTAGTAGTCCCTAGGATATCTCCTTCCTCAGTTTCCCCAGCAGCCTCATGCAGCCCCATTCAGCTCTTGGTTGTATAGACTGAGAAACCTCAAGGGCCACAGGATGCAAGACTGATACTTGAAAGTTCCCAGTTGTCAGGCAGCTCCCATTGTGTCTTAAAGAAATATCTAAGAATATTCTAAGGTATTAACACTCATACTTTGGAGGTATAGTAATATGTGGATCTTCTGGTTTTCATATTTTGCACATAAAGAAGTCCAAATCAAAATTTCAACTCCTGGTTGATAAGTACATCTAAGGGAATGGGATCTGATTTATCCAAGTCCACTGCTTAGGGAGATAAATATGAGAACTTGAATTCAGAATAAGGGGTCAAACACATAATGGTTGTGATGCATGTCAGGACAAACTGGCTTTTTATCTTTGTCTTTTTATAGAAATATTTAGTTTTAAAAGTTATGGTATGGTGTTATTAAATGGACTATTTTTATTAAATGCCATGTCATTGACTGGAATGATGCGCAAGTGGGAATAGTAGACACTGATTAAAGCTAGTTAATCTAGATTTTGTTTTTGCCACCTCCTTCCAAAAGTTAAGAGACAATTTGGGTTTGCCTGCTTTGGGAGCTACACAAAGGTGAGAAGGTTTGTTTCAGCCTGATGGAGATGAGAGAATAACAGAAGGCTTCTAGGGGATTAGTGATGGAGATTTGGGAGGCATCTGCCTGAGGATCTGAATGTGTTAGCTCTCCCAGGGACCACAAAAACTGAAGTCTGGACTGGGCTCAAATTATGTTTCACACAATTCAATTTGAGCTCTCTGTTTCTAACCCCTTTGAGCTCTCTTTGGGGTTTAGAGTGCATTTAAATGCAATACAGCCACCAAACTCTACCTAAACAAATTATTTTCTCAATTCTTGCCTTTTGTATTTCATTCCTAACTTACTTCATTCTGTTTCTTGCACAAAGCATTCAGGTCACAAATGCAACTTCTACTAAGAATATTAAATCTCTCTTCAAATACCACCAGATGGATTACTGAAGGGTAAGGTAAAAAGCAATGAAACCCATTCATGTTAGTGTGAAATCTCATCAGTTCCAAAGTTTCTGAAGCCTCTTCCTGTTTGCTGCTTATTCATTAGCCCATCCAATACAAGTAATTTCAACCATAATCCAAAGGCACCATCACAGTTGACAAGACCTCAGTGCAAACTGAGCTGCTGGTGTACAGAAGGGCATGAACAGCCTCTCAGCTGTGGACCCAATTGTTAACTGCAGTTGCTGCAGCTGTTAGCTCCTGTCTTGGTCCCCTTGGCTGCACAAACACCATCCCACCACAGCTGGACCAGGCACAGGAGAAACACAACCACTAAGGCTGCAGTCATGGAAAGGTCTGGCCAAGCTTATACTAGCAGATGTTCTGCATCTTGGTGAGTTGCACCTTCCCATGATAAAAGGGGCCTGAAATTACCAGTGTGATGATATGTTGAAGCAAGTGGTCATCAACAGAGATAGTCAGGTGTTAAAAACCAGTGGGTTATTTAGGTATTTTGGAAGCTGTGTGTCCTTCTGCAGTGGAACATGCCTGTCCTGGCTGTTGTTACTGTAATGCCATCAGTGGCCATTTTGTTTGCCTTCTGCAAGCTTCGGGCTTCCATTAGGATAATGAGTGGAATATAATGTGCTTGACTGATGCATTGCCATAAAGGGATACTGCTTTAAAAATAAGAGCCTGAAATCTCACTTACATTGAGGCTATTTTACATCATTCTGGCAAGCGCAAGAGGTCTTTCAAGTGGGTGTAGAAGTAACTTATGGCCCATTTACACAGCCAGATCAGTGTGAAGTGACCTTCATGTAAATGACAATCAGGCCCCAAATCGTTAAGTTACTTTTTTTAAAGATCCAAGTTGGCCGAGGATGCTTTGAGAGGGGAAGTGAAGTGTTTTTCTTTCTTTTTTTTTCTTCTCAAATTAGTCAAATGAGGTTGATCGTTTTAAAGGATGGAAGAGTTCACCACGGCTCCAGAAAAACATCAAGTATGAGAGCCTAGATTATGTCAGAAGACATGCAGCAGCCCACGCATTAGACTTGAAATCTGTGCTCGCACCTGCCCCGACTCATTTTTTTTCCCTTTGCATTTATTGAGATGACACAATGTCAACAGAATTCTGCAAACTTTATGACAAAATTTTGACAGATCTGCAATGGCAGAATGACTTATGGAAATGTTGAAGTGGCTTCTCAATCAAGCCTCAGGATAGCTTGTGACTCCATTGTCTTAGAGGTCAGAAGTCAGACTCCACCAAGGAGAGACATCACTTGATTCTGGTCCAATTTCCTGCCATATGCTGGAGGTGGGAGGGGGGAATCAAGGCTTTTAATTGCTCGATCCCTGTGTTTTCTCATCTGCATTCCCCAGCTAAAAATGCTTTCCATAGCACAATCCATTGTTTGCAATGTGGTCTGATAGGTCCTTAAAATGCTTCAGATCTGATTTACTGTGTTCTTCACACTTTCAAATCATTTGCTGTTGCCCAGAACAGAGAAATGGACTGCCATGGTAGGTAATATTGGGTTGGTTGCTACATCTGCTACAGGAGCAAGGTTTAGAAGAGGGGAAGGGGATGTGAGGAAGAAGAATCAATTCTTTTCCCAATGGGATGTGAGGAAGAAGAATCAATTCTTTTCCCAAGTCCTACATTACTGAGTATGCAAGTAATATTCATCCTTTGAAGAAAGTCTGCAGCTTTCCCTCTCACCATTCTGGTCACAGGACAAATCTGTTTATGGGCTAACAGGCATTAATTCATTTATTCTAGAATGTTTTTCTCAATGCAGTTACCAAGTCCAAATCTTTTCAGATTTACATGCACCACCTTTCTACCCTGACTTCTCCAAAAAGCAAGTAGAAAATCCTCTTGTGACTCTCAGCCCTCATAGCAATGAAATAGGGATGAGATGCTTGGCAATGCAAACGTGCTACCATGAGGGATGGAGACCAGAGAGATGGACAGCAGCCAGCAGTTCACACTGTAATAACGGGCTCAGCAACAGAGACAAACCCAGCAAATCAGCCAAACAAAGCTCCCTGTTCACCTGCCTATTTCTGCCACTGTCTCTGGAACCTCAAAGAGGGTATTGCATCTGAGCCACATTATGTGTGCTTCCACAACGAGTGCTGAAGAACTGAAGTTTATCTCTTTTGGAACGATAGAGTTACCTGGATTTCAGGTAACATTAGGAAATGCTACTTTATTTTAATTCCCAGCAACCTCAGTTCACCTGCAGACTTTGGTACTGAGATGCAATGAAAAGAAAAGCTGTGAGTGTAACACACTTCAGTGACTTGATACGAAGCTCTTCACAGTTCACTGAAAGAGCTTAAGGAAACTCAGATGCTTCTGCACAACTTTAGTGTGGCAGGCAGATACCATGACTGCATCTTGTTTATATTTCATGACTGTAACATTATGGTACCATTTGTTTATTTAAAGATGAACTTCCATGCTCAGTCAAACTTTAGACACATTATTTAAACATAAGCCAATTTGCCAATCATGTATCTACGGCTATTTTCCTCCATAAATACTTAATAATTGAAGATAAATGTTTGTAAACAAGACTTTTTTCCTCAACATTCACTTTATTCTCCTGCTCATTCATACCAAGAGGTCATTGTAAGCTTCTAGTTTTCATATTTTATTTTGGAATATCTTTTATTTTCTTTGGGAATTATAGAATCATAGAATGGTTTGGGTTGAAAGGGACTTTAAAAGTCATCTACTTTCAACCCCTCTGCCACAGGCAGGAGCATTTTTCACTAGACCATGTTGATCACAGCCCATCTAGCCGGGCACTGAACACTTCCAGGTATGGGGCATCCACAACTTTTCTGAGCAACCTGTTCCAGAGCCTCACCACCCTCTGAGTAAGGATTATCTTCTAATAGCTAATCTAAACCTGCACTCTTTCAATTTAAACCCATTTATGTCTATGACCAAACAACCTGATAAGCATTCTTCATGGGTCTGTGAAAAGAAGAGAGAGAAGGAAAGAAGAGAGAGAAGCACAAAGGACAATAAAGAATACATTCACACAGGAATTCAGCCTTCTGAAATAACTGAAAAAGGAAAAAAAGTGAGAGAAACAATCCATTCTTCAAATGGATTGTCAGAACGAGTAGTAAATAGTGATGAACCATTTTTTTAACCCATTACTTGCTCAGGATAAACAAATGAGATTTATTTCTTCAAGCTAAAAGGCATTAGAGCTCTATCAGTTTTTTTTTTTTTTTTTTCACTGATTTTAGCTTTCATTAGACATACCCAGTTTTTCTCAGATAAAACATATCCTGATTCAGAGGTAGGATCTCAGAGCCTTATGTTTCTCTCTTAAACACCACTGGGGAAGTTCTATAATTCTATCCAGTGATAAAACAGGTAGGATGAAATATAGTGATGCAAATCTTATTCTGAAATTAGACTGGAAATCAGAAATTTCAGTGCACTATTAAAGATATTAACACACTTCTGCTAATACAGTGTGAAATGGAGGCATTTCAAAGATTGAAGGATTTGAACCTGCAGTTCCTTCATCCCATGCAAACATCCTCCTCTTGCCAATAGGGAGGGAGGGCCCTGTGTTTGCATCCACAACCTCAGCTTTCCCTTGCTATAAGCTGAATTTCTGAATATGTTTGGGCTCTTTCTCCTTTTTGGCTGTCTGTCTTTCTTGCTTTCCCCCTCTTCTAAACAACAGTTTCAATAACAAAGCTGAAATAAAGATAGGACTTGGGTCAAAGGGAAGGAAGTGCCTGAAACATATTGTGATTTCCATAGAAATATTGAATTTTCATTCTATTTTTGACTAAGATTAAAGGTTAATATTCAAAGAATTACTAAAGTTACCATAATTTACAATTAGTAGAGTTTCCATAATTTCATATGGATGAAGAGATTGCCAGAATATAGGGAAAAATCTAAAAGTTACTAGGTTTTGACAATATTCATGGTATGTGGTGCCTGATAAAAGTAAAGATTTTCAACAAAACTAAAAATGTATATATCACTTTATTTTTAAAGGTGTTACTGCAGAGAAGACACTGTTTTAAATTGCTTGCTGTTAGGGACAGGACAATATGAGGGTGGTTTCAGTAATAATTTTCTTCTAGCATATTGCTCTCTTTAAATATGCAATTTCCTGCTCCCTTGCTAGAGGACCTTTCATGCCATGAGCCACAGTTGCTGGAACACTGATTTTTTCTCGAAAGGTGCTGTGTGCCTGTGACTTTGTTACACATTGATGTCACTGAGCACTGCCCAGCCTCTCCTCAAATGGGAACTTGAGAAAATCATGAGTAAACCAATACCTCTGCGGGAGAAGCAGGAAATATCAGGGGTGAGGGAACAAGTCTTCTCTAAGCCCATGACAACTCACTGGATTCTGGGGTTTTTGATGCTTTTCTAGTTTGTAATTTTTTGATCTACCTGTACTCTGTTACTACTGAACATATAGGGAATGCAAACACTGAACAGTAGTGGCCATTTTCTTTGTTTTGTATTGCACTGCATGCAGAATCACTCTAGAATTCATAGCATTTTAAAACACACAAAAAACAAGCATGGGAATCCTTCCAGATGTGCAGGGTTTCAAGCCATATCCTACATTAATCACATCATACATGAATTTTCTGTTTCAATTGTTTGCAACATGCTTTTCCTCCAGAAGAGTTGACACTTGAACTGGACCTGCCATGCACTATAGCTGCACTTTCAGGTTGACTACATGCATCCAAAACACAAGCCTCTGTCATCTCCCTTTTCCATGTTTCCTTGGTGACAGTGGTACAATATTGGGAAACTAGGCTACACCAAAACATAGTTATTGAAACATTTATTATTTTATAACATTGTGTTAAAATTTAAACACATTTTAAAGCTATTCCAGATGCCTCTTTATAAACTCTATGCTATCAATGGCTGAACTGGAAGGAGTTAATCACTTCTTCCTAATTTTCTTTTATAAATATGTGATTAGCCTGAATTATTAGGAAGGCACAATAGCTTTATTCTTCCTGTCAACTATGTGCAGAGAAGTCAGGATTAGTAATCTCTAGGGATCAGGAGCTGATTTGGTGGAGGCAGGCAGGAGGACGGCTAACTTTTGAACCTAAGAGGGCTTTTCTGGGCAAGGGTGACAGCTGTAGCATCTTTAGCCTGGATTTGAATTTGAATTCTATCAACCAGTGCAGCAATGCTATGACTTGGCAATATGTTATAATAATCTTTGTGACACAAATGTCGGGGGCTTTTTGTTACATGTCCTCAAAGAGATTTAGGTAATTAATGTTAAATTGATGATATAAAACCTCCATTCTATCTCTCTTACTAATTCTGATCTACTGTAAATAGACAGAAATATTCACAGGCAAATAATCCCCATGCTGTTTTGGGGGTTTTTGATTTCTTTTTTATCATGAGTGTGAAGTCAATAGCTTCTGTAAGATATTTGGATAGGAAATATTTTATATTGAAAACATTTTAAAAATAAGGATGGGATCTGAATGCATTCTTTCACTGAAAAGGCCATATACTATTTCATATGGTAGTCTTAAATAAGAAAATGGGCCAATGTGTCAGAATTTATCAACTTTTCAGCACAGTTGTGGGCTATTAAATGTTTATGTAGCAGATGGGAACAGTAGAGACTGCATAGCTGTGTTGGGCCAAGAGGAAAGGAAGTTCTCCAGCCTTCCTCCTTTGCTGTACTATGAACCTACGACCCTATTGCCCAGAGGCAAAAAAGGTACCTGCAGAGATGTCAGCTGTATGGAAAAAGCGAATTACAATGAAGCACAAACACTCAGCTCTGCAGAGATGCTTTTCTTAGTCCTTGAGGCTTTTCCTCCATTTGGCTCAGTCTTAAGGAATTATTTTAGGTAGCACTAGGACACAGACATCAAGTAAAATGAGTGAAATTAAATGAGTGGAAAATAACTCAGGAAGAAATATTTGGAATAAACTTGCTGACAATGGAATGCAATGGGCTGGAGAACTGCTGAAAAATGCAAACTATGAAAATCCCATTTCTTGGGAAAGTTCAGGTGAAGTAGTATATTCAATAGGGATAAGTATTCCTGTGCTAAACATAAGCTCAGTTCTGAAAATAATTTCAATGGCCTTATGCTTGATATGTGTATTTTGTTAGGAACTGGGATCTATTTTTCTCAACGGGAAAGAGCTCAGAGAAAAACCTCTGCCTGGGTTTTTCAGTCAATTAGCATATTCTTTAATTAATGAATTAAATTAGAGAATTAAACTTGGGCAATTGGTGAGGATAGATAGCAGTGTTGTAAATTTTACACTTTGGGGATCCTTTTGCTCTGGCCTTTTCCTTCCTAAATGATTGGTTAATAAATCTGACTAATGAAGCATGCAGATAAAAGGTAAAATTTTCAAATGCATCTAATTGACTTAGAATCCAAAGCCAATGGGATTTATTGTCCTTAAGTCATTTAGATGCCTCTGGAAGTTTTACTCATCTATTCCATTGTTAACGTTGATAAGATAATGAACACTTACAGTCCACAAGGGAAAAAAAAAGACAGAAAGTACAAATAAGACTACTTATAGACTTCAGGAACTGAACTGACCACAGTAATAGCTCTATGCACCTTGTGGCTGAAGCTTGCTGAAGAGTTCTTGGCAGTTTACTCCAAACATACATCAATTAACAAATTACTAAAGTGGTGTTGCCCTACTACATGATGTTCTGTAACATCTTTTCCTCTCACACTGAATCATGGGATCATTTCCTACAAGCCATTGCAGATGGATATACAGTTCCTAAGTCAATGGTGTATATTATTCTCTGTTCTTAATGTTAGATATGGATTATCTACACCTTTGAGATGTTAATTTTGTTTTGAAACTGTGCTTTAAGGCTGTCCTTATGACACACATTTTTTTCTTGCAGAAAACATTGTTGCATTTTCTTGAGAAACTGATGAAAAAATCTCATATTTTTTACCTCTCTAAGATCTGGAAACTCATTTACTGCTACACCATGGCAGGGCTCCACCATCTAATTCACCTCCACGTGTTTTATAGCAGAGCCCCTCTCATGCCAAGTAATCTCCCACTACACCAGTCCCAAGTGACTGCCTGGGTTTGTAGAAAAGCAAAAATGAAATTACTAAGAGTAAAATGAGTAATTGACAGTCCAAGCTGAACGAGCCATGGAGCAGGGGGGTGCAAAACTGTAGGTTCCATGATAAGGAGCATGAAACAATTGTGAAATGAGGGAGTCTCCATGTGCAGGACTTTGTGGCTGGGTAGCAGACCAGTTCCTTGGCTTACCATCTGGAACCTCAGAAGTTATTAATAAATTGACTTGTGTTTGCAGGGTTTTCAGCCTTGTTTTCAAATTGTAGGCTTTATTGTGACCACTAGTATTGCTCACTATGCTGTCAAAAAAGCCATGTAGCAAGATGAGTTCCAATTTGGATTGTATGTGGCTGCTCATACTCCTCTACAAATCTTCAGAAGTTACTGGCATTGGATGAATGTGTTTGCTTGTTTCAGGCAGCCTTGCAAGGCCGTTTTTGACCTTAGCTGTACGTTTGTCTCAAGGTGGCAACCTGGACAGAATAGAAGAAATGCATAAGTGTTCTGTGGTATTTAATTTTAGAAAGGAATTAGGTTACTGGCTGAGTTTTTTTCATTTTCACCCTGTTACTTTCTTTAAGAGTAAAAGACCAGATTCAGAAGTCTCATCCTCATTTAGTGGTTACTTCAGAATTTCCATCAGTTTACCAGCCTGGGTAAAAACTAGAAAATAAAAGCAAGAGATGAAATCTTTGGTAAACAGAAGCTTTCACATTTGTTTTAAAATGTTGATTTTTTTAAATCTTCAGCATTCAGTGCTGCTGAGAGCAGTCACAGTTTACATCATAGCACCATGTCAGAAATACAGTGTGATGATTCAGTTTCTGGGATGAGTCTGCTTGGTTTCCACCCTCTTTTTCAGATGAAAACATTTTTGACATTTGAGGACAATATGCATGAAAGGTTTTATCCTTCAGAATGTTGAGATAAGCAGGGAAGAACTTCCTTGTGTGAACCATGGGAGTTCCTCACATTAGTCACACTAATAAATAATAGACTGCACCTACTGAGCTTCCCTTTGAAACAGACCTCCCTGTGCTCGAGGAAAGGCTAGTATTGCATTCTTCCTTTTAAACTGCTCATTCAGTTTTGCATCTTGCTTTGCAGACAGTTGCTATTAGTTACTAGTGTTTGTAGGAACAGAAAAGCTGGGAAAATATTGCTTTTAAAGTGTTCTGTTTCTGGAATGTCCAGCAAATTCCCAGTTGAAGAAAGCCTTATTCCACTCTCCGCCCTCTCGCACACCTTTCTTCTATAACCCTTTTGTGAACTGTGCTTCTAATTCTCTAAATACCTGCCAACTCACTGTTTATCTTGGTCCACCATTGCCATTCCACTGTATAGTTACCCGTTTCAGGACCTTTTACAAACAGACCTCAGTAATTGCTGTTGCTCTAACATTCTGTGGCCTCTGCTAAAAGCCCAGTGAAAATCAATGCCTTTTTTTTAAAAAGTCTGCCACAAGTTATGGTCTCTTTGTACATTTAGTTGCTGAGGACCATAACCCCTCACAGCATACCTGAACTGACCCTCCTTTGAGCTGTGCCACACAGCAGAACAGCCCTGGTTTACCTGGTCTCCCACAACAACAGACTTGATGGCAGCCAAAGAGATCGAGAGGCAGCTGAGCGTGACAGCCGACATCAAAGCGGGAACGCCACACCTTGATCCAGGCTTCACTCTACCTGCTGGGGCAAACTTATTAACGTGACCACCCTGAGAATTCAAAGCAGCAAGTGCACACAAGCACACTAAACCCAACCACTCAAATTTGAAAACGAAAATAAAAGTCTAGACAGCTTTTCTTCAGGATTCATTGCTGCTGACCTAATTATTTGGATCTTGTACTTTATCTTGCTCTGTTCAAAGAACAAGAAGAATAGTTAATTTCACTTAATAGAATAATTGAATGTCATAATTGTAGTGGTTTTTTTTTTTACTTCAACAATAATGTTTTAGTTAAGCTGACGTCTCATTCTGTAGAGCAGCTAATGACCAGCAGGCTGCTCACACAATGAATTAGTTAATTCTTTGTTTCCTCACTGGGCCATTTGGACTAACTTAAACTGATGAAAGTTTTGTGTACGTGCATATGCTGTAATGATTATCTTTATCTATGTGTCCTGAGCTGTAAATCAAATTTTTTCATTCATTATTTGACACATGCAAGATCTAGAGAGAAGTAAAGGGTAATTAAGAAATGGATTTGAAATGGATTTGTCTGAACAACCTAGTGTGTTTTGTGTGGTTTTTTTTTTTTTTTTAATTTTGTTGTTTTCCCTTTTTTTTTTTTTTTTTTTTTAATGGTATAGTTGCATTTGACTGAGTTTAACCAACATTGCTTTCAGGGACAGTTCAAATTCTGTACAATTTGAAATTTACAGAGCATGAGCAAAACTAGTGATAAACTGGGTGTGGGCATCAGTCATCCAAATTGAACAGAATTTTAGGATGGATAATGACATTTAAATGAATCTGGTGAGCCCTTTTTCCTAGTTGAAAGGATGGATGACATTTTGATGACTTCAGTGGTAAAGTGGCTGTGAAAAGATTTGACTAATACAAAGTGGAAGTTTTGTAATAACTTTAACAAGCTCCACAATTTCTCACATTTATAGTGTCTTCCATCTTGTAAATCCCTAAGCACTTCACAACAATATAAAGCACCAGTGAAAAGCAGTTACCTCTAGGGCAGAAAGTGGTGACCAGCTGGCTCCCTGTAGAGGCAAGGAAGTACATAGCAATGAAATGAGGAGGAAAAGCAATTTTTGCCAAGTAAACTGGATTATAAATTAAAAGTGAGTATTGTATTGTCTAAAGGAAATTCTTTGTCAGACATTGTGCCTCATTTTCATTCCCTTAAAAGAAAGCCCTGTGAATGAAGAACATGTTCTGGTTTTTAAATGATTTGTCTATCTCAGCCTTTCCCCAGCTGTGGTCTGGAGTACATTTATTAGTGGTTTGTGGAGATTCTCTGGTCAGAGTGGTGAGACAACTCAGTTTTCAAATGGTGTTTGTAGCTTCATGCAGCCTCACCCAGGATTCTTCTAATGCCTCAACTCCCACTGAGTATTCCTGTACTATATGGTATAGGAAATAGCAATGCTGTGGCTATGGGGTCCTTAGAAAACTGACTTTTTTTGGTCAAAACCAAATCTGGGACACTTCTGTAACTTGCATATCAATTTCTGGAGGCTGAAACGATGGCCAACTTTCAAAAAGAGAAAAAGATGAAACTACATAACATCTTGGTGTGGTAAGAGTAGTACTGCTAAAATGGGAGTGATCCCAAACTGCCTCCTAAATCTTTATAAAGTTTTATTTGGAGCTGGTCTGAATGGGATTGGTCCCAAAACACGGGAAACAAAATAAGGGGGAAATGGAGAAAAAGAAATGCTATAATTTATTAACTTCAACATATGTTCAGTTTAAGCATCTTTCTTCAATGTTGCTTTAAGAATATTTTTCCACAAAGCACTATAAATAAAGTCTATAATAGGGATTGTGAAATTGAGACATGATATTGTTCATGAGAAATTCCCCACTTAAAGCTGTGGAACAATATAAGTTTGTTTAGAACTGTGAAGCTGTCTAATAAATATCCTCTGGTCTAAAACTTGGCCCAAACTAGGTCAGAAGTGAATATTCTGGTCTGGAGGTGTACTTTGACAGCTCTTGGATAAGACGAGACAGGATAAACTCCTGCAAAGAAAGAGCCCAAAATGTAGCAAGGACAGATTCACCCAGAACAGAGGGTTAAATCTGACTTCCTAACAGTGTCTGAGTATCTGGCTCCATTTCTTGCCTTATCTTCTGGAAGAGCCAAAACAAAATGTGGTTACTGTGAAATGTAATTATATTTCACTTTTGCTAAATTTGGCTCAAAATTTCAAGGTGGTCCACAGATTTTTGCATAGGCATCTCCAAACACCTTGTACTCCATCAGGTTCTAAGTATGAACCTGGTAACATCAGTCAGTCTCTATGGGAGAGAAATTCGGAACCTTGTGTGTGTGTAAGCCAAAGGGGTCTGAAATTTTGGTCTGAGCTCTACAACAATAGTAACAACATCATTCAATTCCCCTACCCTTAAAATAAATACTATCAGTAGAGAAGTAAGATACTGATCTGGAATTTTTGGGCCTGGTTTGGTCTGCATTTATTTGCTTGCCATTTAGCATCTATTGCATGCTAATTTTGCATTATGATTTCCAGGGTGATTAGCATGCTTTTTTAGCTGTGTATTCTCCCCAACTTTCATTGCACACTTCGAACATAGATAATGTGTAAATATTTCCCTTCTGCAGTGGTTTCCACTGTGTGCTCTTTGGATTTAGCTACTCTGTGAAGTAAATAGTGGAGCTGGTTGAACTCTTCATAACAAATATTTCATCCAGCAAATTCAGCTCTTCTGTAAATGTAATGCACACAAGCTGATTGCTATTTTCCCAAATTAGATCATTATTTGTAATTGTCTGCTGAATTATTTTTGTGAGCAAACTGTACCCCATGAATTATCTGCAATTTGAACACTATGATTATTTACTTTAAGTTATTCCTTGTGTGTGACTGTTCACCTGGTTTATTTCTGGTCCCTGATTGGATAGCATGACTTTTAGAAGTAGGTGCTTTATTTGGAATTTTCAGTCAAGATTTTAATGTGAAGAAGATTAAATGACTCTAGAAGAGTACTAGAGGGGAGGAGAGGGGGGGGGAAAGAGGGGAGGGGAAGGGAAGGAAGGGAAGGGAAGGGAAGGGAAGGGAAGGGAAGGGAAGGGAAGGGAAGGGAAGGGAAGGGAAGGGAAGGGAAGGGAAGGGAAGGGAAGGGAAGGGAAGGGAAGGGAAGGGAAGGGAAGGGAAGGGAAGGGAAGGGAGGGGAAGGGAAGGGAAGGGAGGGAAGGAAGGAAGGAAGGAAGGAAGGAAGGAAGGAAGGAAGGATGGAAGGAAGGAAGGAAGGAAGGAAGGAAGGAAGGAAGGAAGGAAGGAAGGAAGGGAATGTTTTATCTCATGCCTAAAAGAATTTTGTATTGAGATAGATACATATCTGAAAAATAATATCTTCTATTAATGGTTTACTGTGCTCAGTACGGTTGGGCTCACATACCTGGGTCTCCTTGTACTACACAGATCCCTAGATCATTTAAATTGCCTATTAATGGAACTAAATATCACCTTAAAAATACTTATTGTTTTTATAATGACAGTTTACTCTGAAGTAGAAAGAAAGCAGAATTATGGAGAGAACCTATTTAACTGAGGTATGATCACTGGCCATATTTCAGATAAATCCCAACACATCAGGTTCCTAAACTGGTGCCATATCAATAAGCCACCACTGTCCCTTTTCAGGCAGTGCACATTCTTAAGGCCATATGAGAAGCTGGACACCAGGGTCTGGACGTTTAATTCTTGATTCCTCTTGACAGGAGTTACTGTTGCATTTTCCAAACCCCGCACATAATGACAATCTGCACACTTTAATGTATCTGCCAAGCACATGGGCTGAATCTGTTAATCTTTGTTTTATGTAGCTTCATCATTCACCTACAACTCCTCACAGTCACCAATCAGGTGTACATGTGTGGGGGTCTGCATCAAGTGCCTTTGCCAACATACCTGCAGGAGGAAATTTAACTTCTGATCTAGATTTTACATCTGGCTGGGCTTTATGTGAGCACCTGTGGTAGAGACTGCATCAAGGGCACATTAATGAATCTTCTGTCTAACCTGGCCAAGCTCTTTTTTGTGTGTGTCTCAGGCAGAATAAGGTAAAGATAACTTCTGGCAGTACAAGTTCTTTTGCTTTCCTTGAACCAAGTTTTTCCCCTTTCCTTGAACCAAGACACTCCCTAAATGAATGAAAACTCAGATAGTAATTAAATATGCATGCACACATATCTACCTCACCCCAATAATATCCTAGCTGTAGCCACACTGGGATCAGATTCAGTTAGGGTGGGCACATATTTGCACCAGATTTAGACCTAAACCCATGTCCAATTCTGTGAAGTCACAGGCATATTCATTTCCTGGTTTTAACATGCTCATATGGCATGTAAAATTTTGAAAGGTTAGGCAGGAAAGATCATAAGCCATGTTGTTAACATGTGTGAGATTTTGTAGTTGTTAGAAAAGTGCTGAGATCCTCAGATAGCAAGTGCTATATAAGTGCCATGTATTATTATTATTTGCAATATTATAATTCAATTATATATTAATCACTTGCATGAAAGAAATAAGATTTTACAATGTGGACTTCCTTTTCTATACTTTTGGTTAATCTCTACGGGACATGATTTTATTTGCTTGAAGCAGATCTAAGATAATGAGTCTAAACACAGAACTTAGTCTTTAATCTGTTACTGATAATATGTTTTGTTTAAAGACAGCCCTTCAGATGTGAAACTGCTGCTGAAAATCAGCTGTCAAATATGTTCAGAGCTGTACTCTAACTCTGGAGAGTGTGCATACCCTCTTGAGACACTGGGGAAAAAGGAGTTAATCCTTAAACTGGCTAGAAAAGGGACTACAATTGTGTCTCCATCCTGTAGGAATTAGACCAGCTGTGGGGAGTTAATTGCTTCCTATACATACCACTCCCGCACAACATAAAGGGGTGTGTTGGAAGGGCCTGGCTTGGCAGGGAGGAGGGGAAAGGAAGGAAGCTGGGTCCAGTGTCAGACATCAGGTCTGAGCAAAGTGGTGTCCTGCTCTCTGGTGCTTGCCTGATGTGGGCAGTGCTTAGGCAGGGCACAAACAAGCTATCATTATGTGATGGCTGCTGCTGAGAAGGGACAGTTTTGTTTGTTCTTAACCTTTGGAACAAAGAATTTGTCCTGGATGATTGCACTTCCCAGAGTTATACTCCTTAGGAAATGCAGAAATTCTCTAGTCCCTCTCTTTGTTGGTGTACCGACACATCATGCCCTGCACATACACAAACTTCAGGGTACCCAGGGCTGGGCAGAGCAGGAGGATTCCTAAATTATGGAAATAAAACATGAAGCTAATAGGGAGTGCTGGTAGTATATACACAGAGAACTGCATATGTACAGAGAGAATTGGGTTCTTCAGGCTGTCCATTGCTGTCAGAAAAATTTCAATGAAGAATACTCAGATTCTGAAAAATACTGCTCTGGTTTCCTTAAAATAAAATATACTGCACAGCTGTAAAGTTTTATTCTGCATTCACTCAAAAAACCCATCTCCCCTTATAGTGCAAGAGAATAGCACTTGAGTCCAGAACCTGGTGCCTTCTGTTTATCCTCTCTACAGTCTGACATTACCCATATTAATTGGCCAGTGTTCTTTGAATTTAAGTTGCAGGGATCCTTCTAGGCAAAAGAATAATGTGTGTCAGGACCTGATTGATATAACCTAAGTAGTGCCTGATCTGTTTGGTGCAGGGCTGGTTGCTGTGCTGCTCTGTGTGGGGCTGACCATGTTCTGGCCAGGACTCTGGCACACCAGTGCCAGACTCTTCTGTGCTGCTGTGGAGGGCGTGTCTTGCTAATCTATCTCCTCAAAGAACAGGGTTTCTTTTACCTCTTGGGCCTTGACATGCCTGTTCAAGGGGTAGGATTTGGCCCTTAGTGAGCGGATTATCCATTCCCTTGACATAACATAAAGCTCTAGGATTTACGGCTATATAAGAAAGTAATAATCTTGCCGGGACATGTGGGGAGTTACATACAGTATGTAAATCCCATCTTGAGATAGGAATATATTCCTTTGAGAGTACAGTTGTAAGAGACCTGCATTATGAAACCTGAATCCATGCAAAATGGCCTGGTTTCATTAGAAACTTGAATCTCACTTTATATCAGTTGAAAGTTTTGCTATGGTCTGTGAACATTTCAAAGCAAACCAGGGCCAAGGTTCAAAAAGTTCTTTTTATTCCTCTCTATCATGCAAACTTCATAGCATCATGCAATTTCAACACATGAACTGATGAAATGCAAGGTTTTTCACTGAGTGTTTTGATACCATTTTTCCCCCCTTATTTTTGTGGTGTTTGCCCATCTCAAAGTGTAATTCAGCAGCAGTAAGCCAAGTAAAATCTTTGTGAAAGTCTTTATGAAAGAACTGTGATCTGAAACAGCCAAGTTCTGCACAGCTGCACTACAGAGTGCAGGGCAAGCCCTTAGTTGCTAAGTTTGATGCAGCCACACTCGCTGTCAGAAACAGACTGAAGGAATGCAACTCTTCTGGTTTCCATTTCTGCCTGAAGGGGAGAGTAGCTCAGTGAACCCACAATGAAACTTGGGAAAGGGGGAAAGGAAAACTAAATTACATTTAAAGAAAAAAGAGAAGCCTTTTGCTTTCTTGTTTTCTTTTGTTTTTTTTTTTTTAATGATTGAGTGATGCTGATCTCTTCCACATAACATAGATAAGGTTACAACAATCCTTTCATTATAAGACTAATATTGAAAGTGACCCCTAACAAATGTTGCCAAGCCAAAAATCAAGCTGTCTGAAATTTCATAGGCAGCAGTTCAGATCAGAATCCCCCTTCCTGGCATATTTACTAAGGTGTGTAAAGAGGAAAGGGGGAGGAAAACACAGAAAATATGCAGAGGGAAATAAGTGCCTGTAAAAGAATGGTTTACCCTTCTACACATATCATGCTGTGCTGTTAGCACTATCTGATGTTCTTAAATATAGTCTTCCAACTTCATTTTCTTTACAGTGAAGTAAAGGCTGAGCCTAATGAGATGTGGTGTGCTAGATTTGTTAAACAGGTCAGACAGAGGAAACAATGTGAGAAGCAGGAGAATTTGCTCTCTGGGCTGTTCTTTGATTAGGGTCATTTCATAACACAGGTGACTCTTGTCAAAGCCTGGAGTCAGAGCTATGCTTTGATTCTGGAGAATTGGGGTGGTCTTGTGTGCTGTTTGAAAATCTCAGATTCAAGGCTGATTTACACATGCAAATTAAAGCAAGTTATTGCTCAGATTCAAGTGAGGCTCTGCTTCCCTTTTCCACTAGAAGCACATGTGCAAGAGATCAAATATTTGTTACCAGAAGCAGAGAAACTACACCAAAGAGGCTTTAGTGATAAAAGCAATGAGATATATCATCTCCTAGCAACACAAGTAATGCTGTCTTTATTGAGAATGAAAAACTTCAGTTTTCAGTTTGTCCTGAATGTGAAAATTGCAAAGGTATCAGTGAGAAGTGACTGATGTTACCTGGTACTCTGACAAGTACAAACACAGGAAAGGAAGCATGATAGTGGATTGTGGAATTCCACAGGACAAACTCGATTTTTTTTCCCACCCTCATAGAAGAAATTCTAGGAGATTCATAATCTCAGAAAAAGAGGAAAAAATTAAAACCATGCCAAGTCATTTTAAATTGGACTTCAAGATAAACTGAGATTTGATATTCCTGGATAATTACTAATGAGAACACTTTCCCTTTAATTATCTTGTGGTCACCATTTCAAAGGTGATTAAAGCTATTCTTCACTAGATGTGGTTATAGATTTAATGCAAACCTGGTCTTTCTTGTGGTTTTATCACAGCAATTAAATCTGACTTGTGCACAGACTTTGTGTGGCATGAGGGATTTCACCAAGCAAAATGATTTTACCCTTCAGGCAATGTTAAATTTAGGAAAAATATAATTAATTATATCAGACAGGTATCTATTATACATCATGCACACATTCTTAGAGACCGGGGGCCCATTTCTACTCAAAACAAAAAGTCATTCCTTCCAGCTCTGGTCTTAAGCACAATAACAACTGTTGCCTGTTCAGACATGCCTTAATATCATCATTTGTATTATCTACATCAAGCAATCATCCATTCTTTGAGAAGAAACAACAGAAAATCCCAAAATTTGAATGCAAGTTCTCCCTTCTCATCCCATTTTCACTGAGTGCTTCATGGTTCTTCGCTCTCTTCCTGATTGTGTTCAGTAGTTATGTCTTGGAAATAATGCAGTGTTAGCCTATTATAGTCACAGGCTATGTAATATGTTTCTATTTAGCTTTTATCTGTTGATTGTAAGATTACCTGATTGCATTTTATTTTTTTCCCCCTGGACTACTTGATGGGTTTGTTGCTAACTTACCTAATACTGCACAATCCCTCCATCCACAAAAATCTTCTGCTTTAATTAGGATTTTAGGCTACCTTCTAAAGACAAAAGGCTGCATTTTCAAAATGCAAGTAGGCACTCAAGATGCCCATGACAATGATACTGCATGCTATTAAAATGCCTTTCATCAGTGGATCTCAAAGTCCTTTAAAAACATTTGCAAGGCATCAGGGAGACAGAAAAGTATATCTAGTTTACAGATGAATGAACTGATAGGATGTGTAAGTTATAGATATGCCATGCTAAACTACTAAACATCAAACTACTTCACTTTTGATTACCTTAAAAAGGTAGTGTTTGAGATACATGGGTGAGATGAGCATTTTATTGTTGCTGGGGTTCCTCCCTAATTCTTAAGATAGGTTACCTGTAGGGGAGAGCTGGATTTAAAATGCTGCATCTATTTGCAAGCATAACATGAAAATGAGAAGATAGAGCTAACTTTTCTTGTTTTGTGTTCCTCTAATGGTCCATAGAAGTTTATTCATCTGCCTGATTAAAATAAAACAAAATAGAAGATTTAAAGATGATCCTAAGGAAAAAAATGGCAGTAGAGAACTTGTTTTACAGTTGAATTATTGAAATAGAATGCTGTTTGGGAAAATAAGCTGTGAAATCTTACAGAACTGTTACCAGATTTCATCTCTATCTTCTTTTATTGTTTCTTTTTAAATTCAAAAGCCTTAGTTCTTGAAAGAGTCTTGGAAGTATTACAGCATTCAAAGCAGTGACATTGTAAAATATAGGCTACTAATCACAGAGTAGCTGTGCAACATACAGCTTTTTCTATCTGTCATATTTAATAACTAGACTATCATATCATTTGATTCTCATGTGCCAGAATCAGAGTCCTACCTCTCAACGGTTTGGAACCATGACAAAAATAATATCACTCAGCCAATCTCATGACTCAAGTGACCTTGGCCTTTGATCCAGTCAGATCTTATCAGATCTTCAGAGGGTCAAGGTACACCTGTTTTTAGTGTTTTAGCATTTAAGCCTCAAGCATTAAAGGGCTACAGGGGCACACAATACTCAGGGGAAAATGCAGTGCTCTGCTCTCTGAGGGTGTGTGTAGCTATGTGTACACAGCCATGTGCCTCTGCCTCAGGAAGGGGGGGAGGTTTGATAACACAGTTTGTTATTTAAAACTGAGCTTAATCCAAAGCAAAATTATTTGTTTTCCTCTTATGAATAGCATGCATGTATGAAAATTTTGTTAATGGCAAATGCCTCATTAAAAATTTTCTTGCATCATGCATAGAGAAAGAGAGGCAACTTGGCAGAGCAGGTATCATATACATGAAAGGCATTACCACTTAACAGCACACAAACATGCTTTGCTGTATGGGAAACAGCATGATCAGGTGCACGTCTGCCATATTAAAGGATTATGCGAAATAGGGAGAAAATAATACTTAATTTTGAATGTAAATATATTCTGTTTTTTAAAGAGTATCTCTTGGAGCAACCATATTATAAGGTATACCACTACAAAATCTTCTTCATTTAGCACAATAGAGAGTATTAATGACTATGTCTGTTTAATTTCTCTTTCTGAAGTATGCAAGAAAGCCATATGTTGGAATGTAGGAGGTTTGTAGCATGTCCATTTAGTCAAGAATAATGTGCAGCCAGAGGCACTGAAAATGAGTGTTGTGTTGATAAAAACATGCCAAGCATTTTATTCCCAGCTATGAAGTATGGAATAAGGTTTTGATGATCAATGTGGACTTCTATATGGAAAGTTGTGCTGTGTATACACCAGGCTAATGTGTATGCATTGTAAGCTATAGAGATATTATTATCATATAGATCATTGTTTGCAAACGGAAGCTTAGAAGGCTGTGAAGATAATTTCTCATGACAATTATTATGTACAGTAGGTGTAGAAATTGTTTGCCTGTGACCCTCAGTAATTGTTAGTGAGGCATGCCTGCACATTTAGCAGGAGAAAATGAGGACCCTTCATTTACAGAAACAAGGCAGTGTTACTGAAACATACTCTGTACAAGTGTCCTGAAGTTCCTGTCCCAGCCATGCTGCAGTACAGCCCCAAACAGCAAAGCAGGAGATTTGGTAGCATGTCATGGAAAATAGTGATTGTCTGCTGTAAATAAGGATCAAGGCATAATGCTTTTAATCATTAGAGTGGAGAGAATATAATGCTGGCCTTCAAAACTACAACACTGCTGTGGGTTCCAATTAATCATATCTTAATTTCATGGGTGGCTTTTTGTAACAAGGAAAACAATACAAAAACTTTCTTTCAGAGGTATGAGGCCAATATCTACCACCAATGGCTTCCACCTGGGTCCTTTTTAAAAATCCCATTATATAGCAGCACTAATTTCACGAAACTCATGGGGTATTTCTGCTTGCAAAAGGTCTGCTTGTGTGAGCCAGGGTTATGGAATTAAACCTTTAATATTTTTCTAACAAAGCAGGAATGATCAAAAAAAAAGGGCTCACTGTAAAGAGATAAAGGGCAGTGATTACTTGTGCCTTTGTCCTAATTTGGCTCCAGCTTTCCTTCCAGTGCTCTCTGTCACTTACTTGCTTTTTCGTTATTTTTCTACTTAAGATATAGGGAAAAATGTTCAAGCTCATAATGCATAAATATACTTCTGGGGATGCTGAACTTGACCCAACACAGCCTGTATCAGAGGGCTGTTAAAGAGGTAAATGTTCCCATTTTCTAAGTGGTATCATGTATGAATTATCAGTTATGTTAACAACGATATTTTTATAAGTCAAAGCAGAGGGGGCTGTATTCCCTGAGGCATCTGGGCAATTTTTTTCCCTTACCTTCCTTTCCACAGATATGAAACAGTGTCTTAATAAGACTTGTGCAGTTGGGTTATTTGGCTTTGTAGATAGGATGAAACATAGCAGCCCAAAGTATTCTGGCAGTCACTTTATTCATAGCTGGCATATTGTTATTTTTACATCCATCACAGAAAATTAAAAGGGAATACATTGGAATAAAATGATTATGCAACATTTTCATTTCCTTCAAATATGCCAGTGAATCAGGTGAACTGAAGACTTCTTTAAACTGTAGACTTTGTCTATGTTTTGCTATCCATTTTAATTAACAAATATAAAGCAGCCATAAGTCAGCTGGGTCCTGACTCATCTTGGGAGGAATCCTTCACTTCCTTGGGAAAGAATCTTGGATTCCTTCCATTTCCTGACCAGCCCCAAACACCAGCTTTGTCCTCCTTTCTGCATTCACATGATAGCAACAATATTTCCTCTTTCTTTGTAGCTCTTGATATTTCCACATTTTTTTTAAAGAAAAATATTATTTCTTAAAGGATAGAGCAAATAAGACACCAGGGTCTTATGGCCATTCCTCTCATCTTTCCATCCCTCTTCCCCTTCCCACTTGGTCTTGGATGTGCTGTGACCTTTCTGTGCATGGCATAGAAAATGCAGTTAAGCAAAATAATGCTCCTTTCTACAGCACACAATATGAATCCCAAAACCCGAACAACAGATTCCTCACTTGAAAGATAGACCTACACAATTTCTTCCAGGCAATTGTCAAGTGCCCAAAAACATAGTTTAAGGTGAAAAGACTTTGATGGACTGGGAAACCTACATACCTTCCTTTTATATTATTCAAGAGTATAAAATGGCTGAAGCTTTTGCATTAATTAATAATTTAATATATTGTATCAATCAGGGAACAGGTGTAGTTAAACATATAGGAACATAGCCTCCCTGTAGGTGAAACAGAAGGAATGATTGCCCAGCTTTTAGACTTTGTAGGTATGTATTAGCTACAAAGTCAAAAGTAAACCTTGTAAATAATCGTGTTCTTATCTTTAACCTTGAAAGTGTCATTCCCTTAATGGGAATGTCATATGATTAAAATTAAAATTGTGGGCAAGACTGGGGACTTGCACTGCAAACAAATTTTTCTGTTGAGGGAATGGATCAGTAAACTATAGTTTTGCAGGTAATAGGGAATAGATTCTTGGAATTCACAGTGGTAAGCAGCATAGAGAATCTAATATTGTAAACTCAAGGATGTGAGTGAATACCTAGTAGATAGAGTACTGGAGTAGAAAGTGAAAAATCTGGGTTATTCTGGTTTAAGATTGCTGCTGTCTTCCAGTGTCACCTTCAAATGTGAATTTGGTGACTTGACTACAGCTTGTTTATGGTGTATTATCAATATAAGTGACCTAATCAATACTTAGATTAGATGTTCTACAATCACAGTACAATTTTTCAATACTTCAACAGGACTCTAGACTGTCAACATGGCTCTACTCCTTCACATAACCTGGAGGAAAGTTTTGATGGTTGTGCAGCTAATGTCATAGCCTCAGTGCCATGACATGCTTAGTGCAAATACAGATATTCCTGACTTTGAACATCATCATAAACAACCTGTGGTATTCAGGACTCTGAGAATGGTATCCCCCAAAGCTTGTTTCATGTCAGGTCAGGAAGTACAAAATTGACTTAATTTTCCTTGGTACATATGTAGGATTTGGATATGATATCTTGGGAACAGATCATCTCTGAAGATATGCAAGTAAGAACAGAACAACCTGTCCAGGTTGGAGAAAATCTTATGACTCTTGGAAGACAAACAGCAGAGTCAAAACAGAAAGGTAAAGGATATATATTTATATTCCTCTTTCTTCCTTCTGAAAATGAAATCCAGACATTGACAACCCCATTTCTTGGACTACTTAACAGATGGGTTCATATGTTACTGCCAAAAGGTGTTTAGTGGTCACACAGGTAGGTTGAGTGTTGTCTCCATCCACTCTCGTGCAGCAGCACATGGCTATCAGATGCTATTTACAGATCTATATATAATCTTGCATATATCATGGATGAGGCTGATACAGGAACTCATTAAGGCTGAGTCTGTCTGTCCTTATATGTGTGCGACTTCACTGAGGTGACGACTTCGAGCTGAGATCAATAGAAGGATGAGGCCATAAGAAAAGAGCTGAAAAGCCCTATTGATTGTTTATTACATTAGGAATGCAAAAAAAAATAGCTTTTGGATGATGCCTGTAATTATTTAAAAAAACCCATAAAACAGTTGTCTCATGCCTTCAAAAAGTGTTTTCACTGGTAGTTTAAACATTTACTTAAGACTTCTAAATTTATTTCCTAGGCTGACTAGCCAAGTGACCTTTCTGAAGTTATTTATATTGTCTTTATATTTGTATTCAATTACTCAGCATAAATCAGAATGAGAATTCAAGGCCCCCTTCTACCTGATCTTTATCAGTATGCAATGAGCCTGATCCAAAGTCTGCTGAAAGCAGCAGATGGGACCCCATTGGCATTAGTTGATTTTGACTCAGAGTATCATATAGCCCACACCAAATTCTGTCCCTCTGCAAAATGTATCCCAGTTCAGCCAAGTGACAAGGCAAACAGCTTTCATGTTATTGTATACATGGAACAAAAGTTTTAGAGGTCTTTCCACATCCTTATATAGGTATGTAAAGGACCACTCATAGTATTTAAAACCAGAAAAGTATATTGGTTTCTCACAGATGTATATGCTGTGCCATCTGCTTTCCTCACTGCAAAAGCTTTGGATTCCTTTTGCACCTTCTATAATGCCTCCTTCAGCAATATCCTTACATCTCATAAGATTACTTATCCCATTTCTTTGGTTCACTACTGATCTGTTTTTGACCTAGTGCCAAACTACAGAAGGAATTTTCTCTGTGGAGAAAAAAAATTGATGTGGCATTTCTCTACTGTTCAGGTGTTGATTTTCAAAGTACTCATAAAATCTAATTAATTTTTTGACTTCTAAACTGAACTGGGATACAACAAGTATGTCAGAATGAGAAAATATTCATCACTGAAGGCTCAAAGCCAGTGGGTGTTATGGACAAAGAAACTGGTGAATAGACTCAAAGTTGTTATGAGGAGGAATAGATGTTAAATAAGCAGCATGATTGCATAAGTCTGATTTCTGCTGAATGTTTTAGTTCTCTGTGCCAGCTCTGGGCCAGGTAATTATTAGCCTTTTAATGATGGAATAAATACAAACCAACTTATTTTATTATGATTATTTTTGTTCTTCATCAACATGAACACAATTGAAGCAGTTGTCCTGCTATATCATCTTGCTTCATGAAAGGTTGAACAAAGCTGACGTCTTTATATTTTCTTTATCCTTTCACAAAATTTTCCCAGAGAGTTTGATATAATGGTATTTTGGTGCTCTTTTGGCAGATACCACCCACTATTTTGCAGAATGGACAGGAAGACTTCTTTTTTCAAATACATGGGTAATTTTTTCCAGTGGAGTCTGCAAATTAACATCATAGGCTGGTCCCCTTCTGCGATGTCCATGTTAACAGGCATCCATATAAAACTTTTATGTTTTAAATGGGACAAAATGCACCAAGAATTTTCACATTATTATTGACAGCCACTGGGATTAATGAAGACTTGCTCCAGCCATGATGTTACAGAGGAATTTTCTGACTCTAATTCTTTTAAGCTCAGTGGTCCTTGTAGAGAAAACCTGTATTTAGCACTTCTTGTGTCTATCAAAGATTCAAAGCAATCTGTATTTTTGCTCTGCAGTATATGAATCCTGATGAATGCAGTTTAAAATGCTTGTTAAACTGTGCTTTTATGCCACTTAATATATTCCTGTCTTTTTTTTCTGGGCACACAACCTTAGGAGGAAATATGTCATCAGCCATGCTAAAACCATGGAAATATCTGGGAAAGAAATCATCCTCAAGTCTCAACAAATCATCTTTTTACAGCATTGCGTGTTAAAAATTAATTTAAGAAATGATCCCCAAGAGGCCACATGTGAACACTCTGCCATCCTAATCTATCTTTTCCTGACTATTAGGTTGATAATGGGGATTCCTTTGCACAGTCATTATGCATTGTTGTCAGTCTTGAGCCAGTTTTATGACCTGTGTCCAAGATGTACCCTCATTCTCATTAAAGGCTTAAAATGATCCATTAAAATCTTCTTCAATTTTTCTGTCTTTTTACTGAACTTTAAAATGTTGGTGTTTTTGAGACAGTAGGGAGCCAACACAGCTAGAACTATGATCCATTCTTGATTCAATACCCAGAGATTATTATCTATTTCTATTGTGAGCACCAACTTTCAACAAGCAAATTCAACACAATTTAACATCCAAATGACTGTATTGAATCCCAGCAATAGCACTGAAGGACTGTAACCATGAAAGAGTCCTGAGTTATATTGGCATTGTAGGTATGTAGGATACACCCATGCAGCTTATTTTTGGTATCTGCTAACATAGGCAGCCAAAATTTAAAGTTCATAGTAAAACTCTATTAAGGGTCTGATACCAGTACACTGTATATGAGGAGAAACCCTAATTTTTTTGAACTTGATAATTAACAGACCATCCAAGACATCACAATCACTGTAAGAATACAGTAAAGAAAGAAGGCCAGGGAAATAACTTACTAGTTCATTTTCCCCTGTCCTGGGAGTCTAGCAGTTTGGGTAAATGTAGGTAGACTCTCAACCCTTGTCTTTTCCTGCCTGATTGGTAGCCATAACCTGCTGGTACTGGAATTAGAAACTGTCTGAGCACTCTGCTCTCTATTTGGCTGACAAAATGCTAACAGAGCAAATTGTAGGTTATTTCACTTTTCAACATGGGCTGTCACCCCCTAAGTTTACTGATATGGTAGCACTGATCTGCACTGTCTCTGTTAGAGTTTTTTAAATAAATAGGGTGAAAGTGGATGGGTAAGCTCTTTGCAACTCTCGTGTCAGCTGTATACTGATAGTTCTCCACTTACCTACATTGCCTGATCATTAGTTTGATCACTACCTAATGCCTGATCATTCTTCCTGCAGAGCTTGCTGTTTTGTTAAACTGCTTCACTAGTATTGTGAGTGTCTAAAGCAGGGTTATTTTCTCTTGAGAAAAGAAAAAAAACATCAGAGATACACCTACCCTATTGCACTCTCCTTGGAAAACTTCTGTCCTTGTGTACATACTAAATTAATAAAGTTGTGACACCTGATTAAATGGCTGACACACAGCTACTTTTGTTTGTATATATTGCCACCAGTTTACATGGGAATAGACGAATATTTATGGCAATCACATTTAATCCTACTCTCAATGGATCAGATGTGAACTGTGGGAGGTTGACCCACTCTTAGTGTTTCTGCTTTTCACCAATGTTTGAACATGCACCAACTTTCTGGTAAAAAAAAGCCTTACAATATATTGCAAGCTTCCGGGTACCAGCTGTCACCCAATGCACATCACCTGTGTATGCATGCCATGTGACCTTGTTACTTTTCAGTCAACCTATTTTCTTTTCCTGTCTCAGGTCTTTTTTAAAGTGTCCATCACCATGGTTTCTCATACTGCTTAGTAGAATCATAGGATAATTAAATGATTTGGGTTGAAAGGGATTTTAAAGATCACCTAGTTCAAAAACCCCTGCCATGGACAGGGATTCCATTCCCTAGATCAGGTTGCTCGGGCCCCATCCAGACTGGCCTTGAACACTTCCAGGTATGGGTTGGCCACAACTTCTCTGGGAAATGTGTTCCAGTTCCTCACCACCCTCAGAGTAAAAAATGTTTTGCTAATATCTCATCTAAACCTGCCATCTTTCAGTCCAAAACTATTGCCCCTTATCCTGTCACTGTCTTCCTGTATGCGAGGTCTCTGTATCTCCTTTTATTAAGCCTTCTTACAGTTCTGAAAGGCCACAATGAGTTCTGTCCAATGCCTCGTCTTCTTCACATTGACCAACCACAGCTTCATCGTCCTGCCTCTGTAGGAGAGGTGCTCCATCCCTCTATCATCTTCATTGCTCTCCTCTGGACCCACTGTGATAGGTCCTTGTGTTGAGGAGCCCAGAGCTGGGTGTCATGTTCCAGTGGGGTATCACAAGTTTTAAATATTTTGGAATGTATATAGGAGATCTCAAGAACAGAATTGCCTGGTATAAATTATATATATATAAATTGCCTGGTATAAATTTTATATATATATATATATTCACTTTTTTGAAAGGAAGACTGGTTTTTCTATCAACTTTACTGTGGAAAAAGCACTGCCTAGTTATTTTAATTTTTTTTAACCTGGTTTATCACTGATGTCCATGATAATTTGCAATCCTGATTCTCTCTTCATTCCATATTTGTTAGCATTGCTGTCCATCTTTAATTCTTTAACAGAAGTTTGATATTTACTGAGTATTCTAAATGTGTGGGATTATTGATGGCATGGTTTCCATACACAGATTGGAAGTACTATATTTGTGCAGATCCTAGTCTGTTTAAGAACTTAACAGGGCTGGAACTTTAGGTACTATTGGATTAATAAATAACACCCACTTCCAGCTTTGTTGGTAATGAAAATGATGTACCTGTGTTATGAAATGCACCTGTATTATGACACTATTTTGATGACAGTGGTCTCTGTGTTTTTAAAATTAAAAAGGATATAACTGTAACAATAGAAAGAAAACAATATATATCCAGTTTAGTTTACAAATACAGAAGGTCCACTTTTGGCTCAACACCTTTAAGAAATTGGATCTGTTTCGATTTGAGAAGCAGATGGGAAGAGCTGGCATTTATCATACTTACAATTTTTTATTACAAACAATGCTAGATTAGTGTACCATGACATTCTCGAGAACACTGAGGTGCCACTCACTGTCATAGGCCCCGTTCATATGGCTTCTTGAGAGTGAAATGTTGTGAAATTTTGCACTTCATTGGACTATTCTCATTTCTGTGGCAAGTTAATGGTGACATTACTATTCTCAAAAGATCCTGCTTCATAGAACCCTCTTACAGTCACCAAGATGTACTAAAAAATGGTTTTGTATTCTTCTAAAGGAGTTTTAGCCTGGAGATTGCATTTAGAACATATACTCGGAGTTTTCTCAGCAATGATATGGCTAGAATTGCCATTAAACAAACAAAAGAAGTCCATTTAAATAAAGATTAGTGAGATTTTAATGTAGAGTTCTCTTGAATCTGTCATCGATGACTGAAAACACTGATAATGTGAAACTTGAATAAGATGAGGAGAACTAGTACTGATGAGTTCAGTATTAGTAATGCACCATGAAACATCACCTTACCTCCATAGATCTGTAGTCATATCTTGCATGACCATGACAAAGTTCATACCAAATCTTGGCTTCAAGCCCTTTTGTAACAAAAAAAAAAATATTAAAAGTGACTTTGCTAGTGCCAAGCTTTTTAGATTGTATTTAGGATCTTTTCCTCTAAGATGCTTTTGATTTATGGTTCTTCAGAATAATTACCTGATAATTTACTTGTGTTGACTACGGAGAAGGAAAAAGTGGTGCTGCTTCCTGATGTGCATGTCTTTACAAGCAGGCTCCCTGGTTCCTAGAGCTGCAGCTCTTGGTGCCACTGTGAGAAGTTCCTTGAGCGGAACTTCCTTCCCTGTGACATGCTCTTGACAACCTTCACATGGTTCCAATGCATACCAAAGTTTGTGGTGCCTTCTCCTAGGGATGGTTGACCAGTACTGTGGGTCTATCTGCAACACGTATCAGTGGGCAACACATATCAGTGCAAAGTAGCCTCTTCATTTTTGAGTAGAACATCCATGTTGGATTTTCTTTTCTTCTTTCCTATAAGCTTTCACAGGCTAGGATGGTCATTCATGTTAGAATATAGCACAGGATGAAAATCATTGCGTCAGGTGGTCCTTCCACAGTCCTGCTGATGAACCCTTAGAGATGTAGACTGTGTTAATTTGCATGGGTAGCACTAGGAATATATTTAACAGAGCTGATCATAGCTGTGGTTTGTATGCTCCTACTGCAGACATTCTGTCTTTCATCTCCTCTACGTGTTGCACCTTAGTTTGCTGTTTAATCTCTAATCACTTAAACTGACTTAAACTGAGTGGACTGCCATTCTAAAAGCCCCCAAATACTCAAGGTGACTAGCTCAAAGTCTATTCTAGCCCATCAGTATCTTATTGTCTTCCCAAAGTTTTAATTTCATCCTATGAAGTAAAAATTTTTCCTATTGTATATGGACAGCTGGCCTTTGTCTTTATGATAAAATAGCAATGTATTTACTCTTAAAACTTGCTGGAGCATCAATACTCTTTGCACTGTCTTGGCCTTCATTTTTCTAAGAAATATTATTCAAGTTTTGAATGTAAAAAAAGTTGCAGAGAAGTAAAATATACCAAATCTTTTTTTTTGATCCTGTGCATAGTCCAAATATCATTGCTATGTATTAGAATATATTGCACTAAATGCTAGATATTCTCAGATGGTGAATCAAGAGCTTATATAGATTGATGAATGTTGCATCTTTCTGTCTTGAATGCTTGTAATATACATAAAATGAATAAAAAAATGTTTTCTTTAAAAAATATTATATTGTTATTTAATAATTGTTCATCTGTACCACCACCAATTGAGATGTTAAGGTGAGTAAATTGAGTTATCCTTTAGGCTATCAGCAGGTTTCTAAATACTTATCTATTAAGATATTCCCCAGTATGGCTATTCCATAATTTCCCATACGTACTGACATAAAAATTCAAGTATTTACACTGTTACAAAAGCTGCATGCAATGATCCTTCATTGATGTGTTTTATTAGAATACTTTCAAGATTAACCTTTATCAACATATAAGTTAACAAAAAATCATGAGTGACCCTTTTTTTGGAAAATTATATTCCTTCAAGCATAATCTGTGCATCTAATATTTTTTTTTCACTTTTCCTTTAGTTACAAACTATAGGGGAAGCAAAATAGAGGAAACAAAACAGAATGTAAAGTAAAACCAAAAAAAAACAACAAAAAAAACCCCAAAAAACCAAAAAAACAGGGATCATTATTGTTTGTTGCTTCTCCTCTAATCTTTCTACCTTTGACAGTATATGATATAGATGCATTAATGAAGAGTTAAGTTTATTATATACTAACAGAAATGAATCTGATTTTCTTTTGTAAATATACAATAAAGAACAGATTTTCAGAATCTTTTTAGTAGGACTTTTCTTGACATTCACAGAATGAATTAGAATTTTTTTATACATTTTATTGTCAAAAGTGCAGTTAGAGATTGGGCTATTTTCTTAAGAGTAGACAAGACCAAAACCCCTTAATTTCAGATGTAAAGTGTCTTGGCTGCATTCATAAACAGAGCTGTGAATTCTTTTCCATCTGAACTTATGTTCTTTGATTTTCACTGACTGACTGACCATTTCAGCACGCTCTCCTGATCGTATATAATTCAGTCCTCGACCATGACAAACCAATCATTCACAACTGACCCTTGAAATTAATTAATGCCAATCACTGCTATCAGTCAAAAGACATTCTGAGACATTTCAAAAGAAGAGATTGATGTTACATGGTGCTAAAGGTAGGTGCAGAAAATGCAGTCAGTCAGTGAAATTCTGAAGAACTTAAATTACATTTATAGATTGCTAACATCCCTTCTAGTACATGTAGCTACAAGATGGTAGTCGTCAATGTATAATAAAGCTGGAACAAGTGCTCAGTGTGAAAATGCTAATTTTCAGATACTTATATCTTGAAAACCATAGGTGGTCTTGGCATGGAAAATAACATACTACCTCCAAATTTGAATCTCTAAAGCATAGCAGGAGGCAGATCTAACCAGCACTGTGACCATATGTGTTTGGGATTTCATACACAATAATTAATTTCCATTCTGTAAAAATGAATAATTTAATATAACATCCCACATCAAGAGATTCAAACACAAATTGATACTTTAAAAAAAATGCCATTGAACAAACTTTTTCCTAATCAAAACTGACTTAAATTGTTCTGAATAAAAATAAAATGAAAATAAAACAATTTAACTGTTTTTATTTCTCAATATAAGAATCTTGTGAATACTGTCTCTTGGCAATTGAAGGCTGTTTAATTGAATAAAGGGCTTAGAAGAAATACATAATCTACAAATGGATGGTCTCTGCATATGTACCAAATATCCATGTTCTTTTCTGTGTTTCTAGTTATGACCACTCTTTTTCTTTCCCATCTGATTTACATGCGAAGATGAACCATAATCAAAGTACTCAATATTTTTACCCAAACACAATAATCCTGAGACATTCGTGTCAGGCTAAGTCTCTTCATTGAAACAGGGATAACCAATAGGCTTTAATGTCATTCTGTGACACAGGTCAGCTCAATAAAAGTCTCTGTAAATTATCATTTGGGTGTCAGATGATCAACAACATCAGTGCTGTCATGTCATCTGGAGGGCCATCTTCCCAGTGAAATGAGAGGTAAAGCATGTATTGTCACTCTCCATGTCTGCTGAGAACATAATCACACCAAACTATCCAACACGTGGTACTTGTATAAAAACATGTTGTGCCAAATCTTCTCTCAAGTGATACTTGAAGTTTCTAAAAAAAGCCCTGTTAGCTGATGCATTTGTCTCCTGTTTATCACATTCAGCTGCCACTCCTAGCTCTGTCCAAGAGCAAAACAGCCTTTTTCTTTTTTTTTTTTCCAAATAAAAAAAATCAAATCAAGTAGAGAGAGAAACAAGAACTGAAACTTTAGATTTGAATTGCTCTGCTAGCAGAAGATTGACTACAAATCAAAACCACGTGCCAGCCTGGAAGATTTTAGCTACCAAAAACTGTTGATCAGTGCTAAAAGAGGGTTTCCGAAATCCAGTTAGGCTCTTAGGCACATTTCAAAATCCCACTAGATGCCAGTCTGACTACACATCTCAGAAAAAAATGTGGTCCTTCTGAATGGCCTCTCATCTCTAATACCTGTTGGATTGTGATCCAAACCATGGAATTAGGCCTGGATCCAGGTCCTGCTGTGCAGCTAAACCTTCCCATGGCTGCTTATGACAGAGTA
Organism: Lonchura striata; assembly: GCF_050655825.1. Lineage (NCBI taxonomy): Eukaryota > Metazoa > Chordata > Aves > Passeriformes > Estrildidae > Lonchura > Lonchura striata. Next base: position 61,145,271 of record NC_140707.1, on the reverse strand, counting down.
ATCTTTGTTACAGAATAGTGAAGACTTCTGGGAGTTAAGTGTGCCTTTTGGGGTGCCTTGTACAGTCTATACCACAGAACTGATGGCTGTAAGTCAAAAAGAAGATATTCCTCCTCCCTCCTCTGCTTTGGGTGTCAAGGTTGCATTATACTAAATTATTAATGAAGTTATACAGTATCTTATATATTAAAGAGCACCCATCAGCAAGCAAATAACAGCATTCATTACTTTATGAGTCAAACAAACAATCAGGGACCAGACTTCCAAAGTCCAAAGCCAGAGAAGGGGCTAGCTGTGCTGTGCCACTCTTGATATCTTGATAAATACTAGTTTGCAGCACTTGCACAGACTGTCAGGTGAAAGGCTGTTGATAATGAAGACATCATTCCCATTATACATCTTTTGCTTTTCTTAAGCAATGCTTAAAACCTTGCCTCCCATGCTCTACTACTTGCATCATCACTGATATCAGTTCTTCTTATGTTGCAACAAAATCTTGCCAGACCTGCAGTCCACCAGAAACACTACTTAGAATTTATTTACATATAAATATAAATATAAATATAAATATAAATATAAATATAAATATAAATATAAATATAAATATAAATATAAATATAAATATAAATATAAATATATATATCTATATATATATAGAGAGATATATATATATATATATAAATATATATAAAAATATATATATACTGCTTCAGCAAAAGAATTAGCAATGCAGTGATTTTTGGCAAAATTTTCAGTGAGGTGGATTCTTAGGCTGAAAATTATCTATCTTGAAAAATAAACTTTGTATCTATTACATGCCAAATTTAGTTTCTTGGTTGAAGAACCCACTAGAGATGATTATGTGAGAATGACAGTGATTTCCTCCCAACTCATCTCTCAGAGTATATCTACATACCAGGAGGCAGTGTAATATAGTGGTTTTGCTGCTTGCAAGCTAAGTTAGGTATGAGACATTCTGGTTCAGTAGAAAGCTGCCTAGCCACAGCCGTACATTTCTCAGTGGCTGGTTATGTTTCTTCCTAACTGAACTGAGCTCCCTTATGGTCTGGCTACAGTGCCAAGAGGACCAGAAGAGGGCTGTGTGTCCTTTCATTGCAATAAACTTGTTACTGTGGGTGACTTTGGTGAAGATGAACCCCTAGCCACTGATAGCTAGTGGTACCTTTGTGAGTTAAAATGGGTCTGAGACAGCAAAGTGGGAAGGATTTAACTCATGGGTTTAACAAATGGCCGTCAGAACAGCATACCTCCCCACAAGGTCTGCTGTCCTTCTGCAAGTACTGCTTTTTGCTGCTCTGACTGCTGTTAATGAAGCTGCAGCTCACTTCTGTCTACCCCTGGTTTCCGGTGTCTGGATTGGTTTGAGGTTGAGAGCGGTTTCCTGTTTCTGTGCAGCTCTTGGGTAGTCTAATTGAAACGACATGTCAGCAAATATGTGTCCAGTGTGGCTGGGGAAAGAGCCAAGGTCCGGTTTTCTGCGGCAACGTGACTGAATAGAGAAAACTTCATGGAAAGAGAAGCAAAATCAATATGCTGATGTTTGGTGTGAAGAGCAAAGTTTGTGTCCTACTGGGAAAACTGGGCAAGAGCATGAATTGGAGCACTGGCCACCTGCAAGCAGGACAGGACAAGACAAAGAAAAGAACAACAGGAAATATTAGCAACAGGGGAAAATCTGTTTAGTAACTCTCCTCTTGGTTTCTTCCAACTTGACTCTGAAAGAATGAATAAATAGAATTGATTGAGGAAAAATTCTAAATCTATATATCAAGTTCTCAAGAATTAATTCATGAGAAACTGCTTCAAGTTCCTATGTTAAACAAAAGAATTCTTGTGAAAAGAAGGATGATTCCAAGTATTGGTCTGTGTTATGAAGTGTTGGTTTTGGACAGTTAAGGAAACCATGACCATTATGTGAAGAGTGTATCCATTCATATGATTTGATTGAATTTCCACCATTATTACTTAGCAACTACCACAGACAGTAGGAATCTATTGTTTCATGCAAAATGCATGTATAAAACAAATGAGATACTTGGTCCAAAAGGGCTGAAGTCTTGCTGAGGCGCAAGAGCCTCAATTAGTTGCAAACATGCCTGCTCACGCTTTCTCTTACACACAGTACACCCTTCCAAGGAATTTTGTGTCTGTGTGCAGAAGTAAAACACTGCCTGAATCCTGGCAGATCATGCATCTAAATACACAAGCTAAGCAGTGGCAATGTTACTGCAGACTTACTCTTCAGTTCCTATTGATGGAGAAACAAAGTACATAGCCTCATTGCTGCATCTCTTCATTAAAATTCCAGTTGCCCACACTGTCTAGTGTGATCAAGGTGCAAAATAGTACCTTCTTCCTTGGAGACAGAAGTGTGAAAGAGCACACTGATGCACTGGAGAGGGGCTGAGCTGTATCTGGGACCAACATAATATAGAAACATAGAATGATAGAATGGCTTGGCTTTGAATGGACCTTAAAGACCATCTAGTTCCAAACTTTTAACTACACCAGGTTGTTTTGAGCCTCACCCAACCTATTCTTGAATGCTTCCAGGGATGAGGCACCTACAAATTCTCTGGCCAACCTTTTCTAGTGCCTCATCAACCACACAGTGAATAATTTTTTACCTAATATCTAATCTAGACCTAGTTATATTTAGTCTGAAGCCATTCCCCCTTGTCCTGTCACCACATACTCTGGTAAATAGTGTCTCCATTTCCCTTGTACTGCTTAGGTACAGAAGGCCACAGTTAGGACATTCTGAAGCCTACTCTTTTCCAGTCTGAACAATCCCAATTCTGCTAGAGTTGCTTCATCCCTCAGAATCATCTTGGTGGCCTCCTCCAGACTTGCTCCAGCAGATCCAAGGCCTTCCTGTGATGAGGACTCCAGACTGGAGGCAGCACTCCCACTGGGGTCTCACCAGAGCAGAGCAGAGCAGAGCAGAGCAGAGCAGAGGGTCAGTGTCCCCTTCCTCGATCTGCTGGTTACTCCTTTCTTGGTGTATCCCAGGATACAATTGACTTTATGGGCTGCAAGCTCACATTGTTGGCTCATATGCAGATTCTGTGACTGAGCAATATTATGAAAGAGAAATCTTTTGAAGATCACTATATACGTAGAAATCACATTCAGGTCTGGAATCCCCAGACTGAAAACAGTTGGTGACTGGGAAATTATTAACTGAAAATATCTTGAATGCCTGTTTACCCTACTCTTCATCATCCTTGTCCTTTGGTAATGATCAAACTTTTTTTTTTGTTTTAAGTTAAGGTTATGGGGTGACTCAGACACCCTTTCCTCTTGGTAACATTCTCTTGTCATAAACCAGATGTTTTTGATGCTGTTCTAGATTCCTTTTTCACAGCAGAGAACAGCATCACATGCTACACAGGAACTTATTCTCTATAAATACTGCATTGACAATGCTGGAATTTTTTTCAGCCTTCATTCATTCTGCTACAGACTTGAGATTCAGTGGTGCTGGAAAAGGCCCAATCTCTACTGCAGAACTTGGCCTTGTGTTTTGCAAGAAAAGTCCCTTGTTCAGTGACATCAGGCTTTATTTTTTTTTTTTTTCCTCTTTCTCCCTTCTTATCTGGTGGGGTCTATATCTTCTACATTTCAGATATTTTTTCACCCCAGGTTCTGTGCCACATCATTATGTTATCCTTCATATTAATTCAGAGCTGGGCATTGGGGAGGAGGACCTTGATTAGAAGCCTACATGTTTTTGCTTAAATGGTCAACTCCTCTGTGGGCTGCACTGCCTGTAGGATTTTGTTCCAACCCAGCATGGTTGTTCCCTTCCTGCTTTGTTATCCCTGGCTCAGTCAGTTTATGGGTTTATCAGGAGTTCCTATTGTGCTTTCCATCTTTTCTGTCTGGAGCATACGTGGCAGAGTAAGTGGTATGGGCTATCAGAAACAATAGTGTCATTTATGTGAACATAAAAGGGGGAAAAGTATTCTGTGGTTCTGTTCAGGCCCGTATTATCATATGCCAAGATTGAAAGAGCTGAATTCCACCTTGTTAAATTCAAATGAACTTTCAGTCAATAAATACAGCAACTAAAAATGCTGCTGTTAGAAAAATGAAATAGATTAGTGTTGCAAACCTTTCCATGCTTCTTTGTCAGATGTAATTTTCATCTGTTTGATAAATACACTAAAAGAAGAGTCTGCTGTTTATTTTTCCTTTAGGGCAATATCACTTTTATTCCTTGTTGTGAATCTCTAAGAGCAACAAGACATTTGACCAGTGTGGAGTCATATTCTTGTGGAACTTCTAACAGTCACAGCTCCTTCAAATCTTCCACAAACCAATTCAGGATTTCAGTCAGGGCACAGATGGAGAAGTGGTTAAACTGGCAAATACCTCAGTAACTTAGATAGCACACTGACATGATTTTTGGTGTGTAGCAAAATGGTTTACTGTCTAAAAACCTTATACTTTGGTGAATAAAGAATTGACTGCATGGAAAGTGGATCCTGCTTCTCCTTGAGCAGATGTGGGGTGTGGAGGAAAATTAAAGACTCTGAGACAGATGGACCCAATATTTGGGAAATTACCTCAGTTTTAGAGCACTATGTAGTCAACCTGATCAAACCCTGGACACTGAAAGTTTTGTTAACTTTTCCCTCCTTCCCTCGATAATATTTTGCTTTGATTTCAGGTCATAAAGATTGTCCCAGGAATTATATCTGAACTTGACTGAATCTGTTTTTTCTGCATCATTTCACAATCATACAAGCAAAAGTTTTGGCTGATTTGATAACTGCTAATAAGGAAGACAGGTTGGTTTTGAAGAAAAAAAAAAACAAACAATGACAGAATGGACATCAAAGAAATGAAAAGAATACAACTCCTTGTTTTGGCAGAAGTAGAATGGCAAGAAGTGGGAGACTCTTAGCAGCCCTTAGTCATAAAGTTGTGGAAATTAACTTTAATTGCCAACCCACTTCTACTTTTTTTAAAACACAGATTTTCTCTTTGTTCTAGCAGATGGAATTTTGAGCACTCTATTCAGCCAATCCTCACTTGTTTTCTAATGGGCTTGGGATTTATTTTTTTTTAATGTCTGGGAGATCCATCACCCTAAATAAGAGGACTTTAAAGGTCAAGAGAGCTCTTATCCTTTTAGTTCATTTCATGAGAGCTCTAAGCAGCAGGCACAGCAATCTCAGCATGGACTCAACGATATTTCCTCACAATGTAGCCAGAAACTGCATGCCTGCAGGGTAAAACAAAATTACCAGTGTTCCCCCATGAATGTCCTACACCTTGAGAGGCCACAGCCACAGAGCAGTTAGCTGCATGGCTGAGCACTAGCAGTAAATGCTTACTTCAATTGTGGCAACTGCCACTCAGAAGGGATGCATTTAATCTTGAAGGATAGATGTCTCAAGACATCTTCCCTAAGTGACACAAAGTCTGTGGAGGTAGAGAGGAGTGCTGAACGGTTCTGTATGTAGACAGTTTTGCTCTGACTGTAGGGTAAGTAGAGAAAAATTGGTATAGCTGCTAATAAATTAGCTTTACTATTAATCCCCATGTCTGATGAAAATTGCTAATGAATGCAGATAGAAGAAAAACTGCAACCAAACAACATAGAAGAATATCAATAACACAATAATAGTTTTCTCATATTGCCTATTATTATTGATGGCAATGGACAAATGTTTACAGGTTTTCCTAGAGACTATTTTTATGAAACCATGAAATACAGCTGATGAGACTTTGAAATTTGAAATCTGTGGAGATTTCCTTTGGGACTAAAACTCCTAGGGTACACGGCCTAGGGAAAGATAGACTGAGTGAATTGATGCGGCCTATGGCCTCCAGTGAAGAATTCTGGACACAGTCTGATCCAGTCAGAACCTGTTGCCATTTGCTATTAGGCATCCTGTAAAAAAATGGCAACAGCGCTTGGATTTCTGGAAGATAAGTAACATTTAAGGCCAAGTATGAATGCAGTGAGTATAGTTTTTCAATTGTACCAAAGGGTCCCATGGTCACTGTAAGGATTTAGGCTGCAAACTTGTCCAGGCAATTGTGAAAACCATGTGAGAATTCTTACAACATTTTATAAAATAGATTTTAAAAGCCTCTGCTCCTGTCAGTTACTCTGTGAATTTAAAAAGTATAACCTGAAGGTGTAATAAATACTGTGCAACCTGATCTGAAGGGAACTTTAGGTAACTTACTGTAAATGCACGCACACACACATGATTCTTTCTAAATATATTGGCCTATTTACTATGGTAGTTACATGTTTAAGACTTGCAGTTATATTAAGTAAAATAGTGTGCTTGGGCTAATACATTTTCAGAGAGCCTATTTGTTTTACTGAAGAATTTATTGCAGCAGTAATAACTGTCAGAGTGAAAGCGTGGTTAAAGTGCTAGAGACAAGACCAACTGCAAAGGGTATCTATCAAACTATCGACTTCCTGCCAGCGGTGTTGTGAACTCTTTTGTCATAAACTCAAGCACCCAGAGTTGAAACCTCGATCAATGAAAGGGGAATCTGGTATCCAGCTCTTTTAGAGAGGGCACCTCTTCTGTTTGACCCATTAGGACACAAATAACAGTTTTTATACAGTGCAGGTTTGATTTACAGCAAGCCTTCAGGTTACCTACTGACATTTATATTTTAAACCAAATGAACAGCACTCACCATCTGAAAGAGTTAAATTCAGAGCTCCCAGATGCATTCTAGTAAAAATTTTTAGCTTCATAACTGGCAAATAGAAATTTTATTACATTGCGCAGTTATTTACCACGCAGAATTTTATTTATTTTTCTTTCAATTTTTTACAATTTTTATTTCATTTCAGGAGAACCATTTTTTGATAGCTAAGGCTTCACAGGTTTTTCTTTCTTAAAAATATGGACATAAATTCAGCTCTAATTCAGTTTAAATATGTGCTTGCCAACTGGAGGCAGCTGGGTCAAGCTCTGTCACAATTTGCTTACCTCTAAAGATTTCCACTGGGGATTTAATTTTCAGATCAGTCCACTTGGTTGTTGGACATGCAAATCTTTCTCGATGTCTTCTCACTCTTCAGCTCTGACTGACTGATGGGGTTGTTCAGGTTGTGGACATAGTATATTTATCCAGTGAGTGTTCTGCTAAGTGCCTTACACGTGGCTGTCCCTCGACTGGGAGAACAGGTGATGCTCCCCAGGGTATTGCATTATTATGCAAGGCTAGATTGTATGACTCGTGTGACAATGTGAGCTCTGAAGCCAGTGCTTCCCTGATGGTTTCTGTACATCAGTAACTTTTAGCATGATTTTGATTCATGTAGTGAAGTTTGATATAAATGTTCTTCACATTTTAGAGCTCCAGTAGGAGTGAGGGGCAAGCATCAGCTTGGTTTGTCGGTGTTTGCTGCAGTCTATTTACTTTTTGGAGGCTCGGGGGAGGTGCTCAATTATACTATGCCTTTCATATGTGTTTCCTATTTTTACAAGGGGAAATTTCATTTAAATCTGCAGTGCTGCTAGCTTGATCATTACAGTATCATTTCAATATGTTTTGCTTCAGTGCAAACTTTAACAAATATGTTCCATTCTTCCACCAACAAGAAAAGTGGCCTTGGTAAATTGTTGTTCTCTGTGTGGTAAAACAGCCTTCTACCTCAGAGAAGGAACTTGCCTTGTGACTTAGAAACAGAATTTTTTCCTGGTAGGTGGCATTTTTTGTGCCATTTATCTAAAACAAGGTTCTGTATTCTGGGTGCTATACAAAAATATATTGCCAGTTTTCATCTTTGCACAAGACCATTTTCTTGCATGCCATAGTTCTTTTTTTAATAAAAAAGAGTTCCTTCAGACACTGATGCTACTTTTGAAACCGAGATGCATGTTTCACCTATGTGCTGTGTAACACCCTGACATGAAGTGGTTGATAACACCTTTTTTGTGCCTGTTTTAGAGGATTAAAAGGTTTTGTGTATATTGTGGAAAGTGGTTCCTACTTCCATTTTAGTAGTTTTGCACAGAATAACACATGAAATTTTATCATAGGTCTTGAGTTGTCCTGCTGTGAGGTAAGCCAGTTTATCTGGTGCAGTCTGAATCTGATTTGCTCATCCTCAGTTATGGTTGTCATCTCTGAGTACTCCATATGATACAACCCAATGCTGCTTGGATTGCATATGGAAAATGACATCTTCCTCCAAAATTAAACTCTACAATAACTATTGCCATGATGAGGATCAGAAAAGCTGTCTCCGTTTTGTGTTAAAGTGTTCTATCTGGCACACAAACCAAAAATGTTTGCATAAATATTAACCTTTAGGTGCATTTTTGCCTTGAAATAAGTTGGAAAATTTGAGTCAGGCTTTCTCATTGAAAAGCAGGCAATATGAACTCCTGCTCTGGAATGAAACATAAAGAAGCACATCATGGGGAATCCTCCCTTCATGCTTTTGTTATCATGATTCAAATCCTTATGAGCCACAACTGGATGCTCCTTACAACAAATCCAGATTTCTCTTAACAGTTGCTGATGATGTGGTTCATTTATGTTATTCAGTCAAAAGCAAACATCTCACCATCTCTGAACAGCACCTTTTAAGGCCCCCATGCCATTAGCACAGTATTTTTGTTTTAATTAGAATGAGTAATACGCTGCTAGTAAGCATACATATCATGTTTCCTTCTGTAGACTTGAGGCTTTTATGGTTTGGCTTTTAAATTTACTCTGTTTACAATCAATAAAGTGTGCTACGGACTCAATAAGACCAAAATTAACTTAACACAATTAGCTATAATTCAAACTTTCTGGAAAGCTGGTCCTTTATTTGCTGTTTTCACTAAATCACTGGAAAGTGACTACAAGGCAGGGTGAAATCAGACCAGACCATTTAAAGATACCTGGCTTTTTTTTATTATTATTTTCTTCCTTCAAACAATTTTTATTTATCTTATAAATTGAAAAATAGGAGGAAAAATGTACTTATCCTCAATATATGCTCTGTAAGGATCTTTACAGATCTTTGGGGAATTGAGGAGAAGGCTGAGCCTACTGGCTGCATACCTGAGGTAGCTGGGAGTCACCTCTGTGCCTTTCACCCAGGGACAAGCTCTGAAATGTGCAGAGCTAGCTTAGGGTAAGGCATGGAAAAGCACACAGCAAATTTCCAGACATTTTTTCTTTTGTAGGCCTTGTGGGCACCACCCCTTCCCCTGCTGGAGAACTGGCCTGCCAAGTGAGGTGCTACCAAGGCAGGTACCCCTGCCCCAGCACGATGCACCTCAAAAGCTCAGGAATGGGTGCAGAACAAGAGCCATGGTTTGTCCAGCCCTGACTGGAAGTTGGACAAGCATCTGTACCATTTGCTTCCATTAACAAAGCTTCAAAAATTGTCTTACTTTAACTAGATGTTTTCATTCCCTTGGTCAGCACTGACAAACTGTGCTGGGAATTGAGTGATAAAGTAAACAGCGTGAGTGATGTTTATTGCTGTTCTCAAATAATGATAGCAATTTTTTAAATGATTTTTCACCTAAATGGTGTTTCTCTAAAATCATGTAGGAGTTCAGGCTAATATTAAGACTTAAACTGATGTCAGGGGAGTTGTGATTTGGAACAGAGATCATATATTTTATTTCTAAACCCACATTTTTTGGGAACTGAATGAGTATGAAGATTGTCATTGTTAACATTCACCCACATTCAATTTTGCAGATGCTTAACAAGTATTTTTAAACTAATGACTTCAGAATTGAAAGGATATATGTAAATAAAACACAGTTGCAATAAACATTGCAGATTAAGGTTAATTAAACTACATTTATCAATGTGTCTTTAAAAAAAAAACAACAAAAAACCAAACTCCTCAATTTCATAAAGAGAAGGCAAAGTTTACGAAGCATTTGAATAATTATACTTCCTTCTGGTATTTCTGGTCACTGTATCCAGAATTTTTTATAGCCCTTGTTACAGAGCTTCTGACAGAAATTGAGAAAATATGCATAGATAGAGTGTTTTGGATACTAAATTAAATGGTGACATGTTAGAAAGCAGTGTATATATTTCCAGCCTGGAGCTCCAAGAATTATTGAACAAAATTCCGCATTAATATCTTACTCAGTTTCTGCGATTATATCCTTTATATCAGGGGATGTCACGGCTGCCAGGTAAAATAAAACCATCCTATGCGTCCTCTTAGAATGATGCCAAACCTAATAACGCGTGAGAGCTGGCCCGCGTTTCTCTGGAGCCGGCGATGCCAGCCCGTCCTCGCAGACTAATGTGTAATCAATACGCCTTTCACCGGCGGCCCGGGCCCCGGCGGAGCTGCCCGAGACGCCGCTCAATAAATCCCAGCCGGAGGTCACGGCCACGGCAGCGCGGCGCCCCCGCGCCGGCAGCTCCGCCCGGCCGGGCCGCGCCTCCCCGGGCAGCGCGGCGGCCGCGGGTCGGCGAGGGGCCGGGGTCGTGCCCAGCGGGGTATCGGCCTCTCAAATGCTGTTTGCTGTTCCTGACACCGGCCATTAATTCTCCTCCGCCGCCGTCTTTAACCCTTCCCCGCCAGCCCCTGCACAGCATCAGCCGGGCTCGCGGCACGCGGGGGAAAGATGCCCCAAACCACCAACCGGCCCTGCGCTGACTCTGCTCCTACACCAGATTCTAGCTTTTTCTCAGCCAAGAGAAAATGGGAGACAATTGATTCTCGGCATCAATTTCTACAGTCAGGAGGGGCTACTGTGAAAATTAAATTTGTGGTGTTTATTCCGACACCCAAATCAGTGAGCTTGACATCTTCAAGCTGCCATTATTTGTCCCCAGGCTGAATGTTCTCACCTTTTTTAAGCCTAACCGATGTCGCCATGTAACTTCTACAAAAGAAACTGATGTAATTTTCTCACCTTTTGTAAACATAGCTAATGTCATCAGATAACTTCTACAATAGAGGTTGCATAATAAATGGAAGAACTTTGTGTCACACAAGTATATCTGCATTAGGTAGGTGGATAATATGTATTAGATAGGGGGGTTCATGTCAAAATGCTCGCTGTATAAAAGATGTAACTTTTTACCCCATACTGTTCTCGATTTGTGGAACCTCCACCTTGCACTCTGAGCAGAATAAATGATATCTCCTTTCTAAACTAGGTTCTGTCTGTGTTTAGAGAGCTCCTAAAATTGGCAACAAGCTCACCCCCACAGGGTGTCAGGAGCGATGTTTACCTACAAGTATGTTATGCCTTTTTAGATGCAGGCTTGGAAAATGAAGAGCATTATCAAGTTCCTTTAGGATAAGTCAGTTTTTTGGTCTTACTCCCCAACAGCTTAAATAAATATAGCATCTCAGAATCTGAAGGATTCACCTAAAACTCATCAAGAACTAAATATAGCATCATGAAACATTCTTGCAATACCCTTATCATCCTCAAGTAAGCAGGAATTACTTATCAAAGTCACTGGCAAGCCTTGCTCTCATGAGATTTGTAAAATCTTAAACCTCATTTGTGGACCATAAAGTTCAGTACAAGCTTAAATATGCAATATATATTTGACCTGCTGAATACACTGCCACAGGAGGTAACCAGCTAAAATGATTTGACTTGAGTAAAAGGGGGCAGATACTTTTATGATCACTAATAACATTTTTATAGCTATGAAAGCCAAGATAATAAGGATAATCAAATCATACATTTCAGGACATAAGCTGATTATAGTACCAGTAATGGTCAGGGAAGAATTTTACCTTTTGTCACCAGGAAAAGAAAAAGAAAATGAAAAAATGCACAGTGACTAAAATTATATTTTAAAAGAAGTTAATCATCTTTAAGTTGGGGACTCGCAGCTGTAGCACAAAAGACCAGGCAGAGTTGAAGGCTACTCTGATATGAAAAAACTTTGATTAGCTTCTGCATTCTGATATCCAAAAAACACCCTCTTGTCTTAGACTCATCATCACATCCCTCTGCCTGCCCTTTCCCAGTAATACAAGGCCTGACACCTAATTCACTTTTATTCTCTCCAATTGTGTCTAAGCCTCATAACTCCTAATTTAGCATTACTGGATTTGTATTCTCATTAACCAAGGTTGCGTTCTTACTGTTTTTTTTTCTAAAACTGAAAACCAGCCACATTGGAAATCTTCAAGTGTTCAGTTACCTTCACTTTTCATATCCTGCATATCGTGTCCTGTTTTCAGTAGACAGGAATGTCATCAGAGGCCCAGCAGAGCTGATGGGGCCCAGACAGAAGATGGACATGAGACCATTTAGGTGATGTGCTCCTGCTTCTGCCTTGGGAACTCACTGGCCTCTCCAGGGAGCAGCATGGTTTTGCAGGACCCCTTGCTCAGCCCAAAGCTGGGCAGAACAACAAAGCACCACATCAATGAGGACGTAACCTGTGTGGTTATGGAAAGCATTAACCTGCAGCACTGTCTTTCAACATGAATAATGTGCAAGTGTTCAAGTCTTGAAAGAAATATTTGCACTGTTAATTCTTATATGCAAATGGCTTTTGAAAGATATGATGCTGTTAGCAGCCAGATTGTTTGCTCTTTTCCCTATTATTTCTAACGAGAATCTATTTGCAGAAAAAGCTTGTAGGAAACTGTGGATAGACAGATTGAGGTTTCAGGACAAATGTGTGGTTACAGCAAGTTCTAGAAAAGACATGTCTGTGTAAGGTGAGGTATAAAATTGAAATTTAAAAGAACAAAAATTACTTACTTCAGCAGTGAAAAGTTAATAACTTCTGATCTCTCTCTCATGTCAGTGATAAGCCTGTGTAAGCTCCAAATTATTTTTTTTTAACCAATGTCTGCACACACCACCTTACAGTAGGAACTTGCTCCTATCTCTCACCAGTTTCAGAGAAGCTTGGACAACCAGATCATATTGAACTCCAGAACTGCAAAATTAAAATTATGTGAGAGCAATTACAATATCAGCACATACACTCCTTTTCTGGAGTCCTGCTTCCTATCTATGGTTTAAAACACTTAAAATCACTTTACAAATCAAAGGCAATTAAGTACAATGCATCAAGAAAGCACTCTCTAGAAGCTACCCTCACACTGAAGGTAGATTGTTGCAAAAAATCCCACAAACAAAAAAATAACAACCAACAAGAATCTTCATTCAAGACTAAATCAGACTAAAACATTAAAGGAATGACAGAAAAGCTGTTGATGAGATAAAAGTTTCATCAGCAGGAATGGAGTTGGGTGATCTGATGTCTTAAGATGAATGAAAGTGATGTGTCATCTTAATCTTTCCAGTGCATTTGAATTTATTTGTGGGAAGAAAATATTAAGTTACATAGGACAGCCTATTTTTTCCTGTGAATCCTAATTGTAGGCTGAGAAGAATTTGCTTCCACTCTGTTTTTCCTCCTTCCACCTCTCTCCTTAACAAAAATCATTAGAAAAATAGAGTTGAAGTAAAATCTAATCTTTAAAAGATTTTGTGATCTATGTCCAACTGAACAACACCCACTGTTATATTGAACTAATGACTTATGCTCAGATGGTGTAGCTGAAGCAGTGTTTATAAAAAGCAGAAGTATAAATTTGTACATTGGGTATCTGCAGGCAGAATTATTCACAAATGCTTGGCACTGGTGCCAGTGATGGCTTTTGTCAGGCAATGGAAAAGAGCTGTATGCAAGTGTGCTTAGGAAAGTAGGGATGGCTTTTGATCCTTTCAGAAAAAAAAAGTGTATTGAGGGATATTTGTCACTGATTTGAAAATAGCAAAGGGAGTGACTGAATATACAGAGGAATAGAAATAGCAGGTCTCATTTGTCTTCAGTGATCTGATATGACCTAACACCCATGGCTTGAAATAAAATAAGCTGCTCAGAAGCAACTGGACACATCTGATAGTACAATTTTCTCATCACCTCTTGGTACTTGAAATAATGCTATATTTTGTCTGGATTTCCTGTATATTTCTTGATACTTACAGAACTTAAGTCCTTAGAATGATATATGGTCATTGCCTTGCTCTTTTTTACTGTCAAGATAAAATGTCATTAATAATGTCATAGAAAACAATGCATTAGAACACAGAAATTGCTAAGATTTCTATAATGTTTTACGATGAATTTTTGTTAGTATGATTGCACAGATGCTAATGAATTAATCTGAAGTGTGTGAAATTTGTTGGTGGTTTTGAGACAGTGGATTAAAATTACAAGGAGAATTGGTACAGCAAGAAAAGAGGCATGAAAGAAAAAATGCAGTGGGAGAAATCAGGACAGGAACAAAGAAAGCATGCTTATCTTACACTTGGGTTCACCACTGTGGAAGCGGGAGAAGTTCTAGAGAGAAGGTGCATACAAGAAGCTCCTAAAGCTATGTTAGAAGTCTGCTTGCCTGTAGGGCTAAGATAAAATATTTTACAAAGGCGGCTTGCATGGAAATTGCTTTTTTTTTCTTTTTCTTTTTTTTTTCTTTTTACCTCATCCCCAAAAAAAGATGGGGACACAGAAACACGTATGCCTGGAAGGTCTGGAACTAATGTGGAGAGGACACCTGGCATAGCAGGAGCTGAGATAAAGAAGAGACACAGAAACTGAAAAAGAGAGACAGAGAAATAGTGTGGGAAAGGAGAGCCACAACTAAAAGTTGAGTTGTAATACATGCTACAAACAGCTGTTTGAAAGTATGACCTGATAAACAACTATAATAAAGGGTGCTAAAATGGATATGAAACTTGTTTATGATGACATTAGTGGCTAGAAAAAAATCTAGTGCATCAAACACAGAAGTTCCTAGTATAAGTCTAAGGAAATAAATGGATTAGATCTTGAAGGAAGGATACTCTTGGTCAACACAGAGAAGTTGGAAGTGGCTGAACACTCTAATGCCATGGGCCCTTGATCACTCAGGACAGCTTTGTTAAAATCACCTCACAACAAAACCAGCTTGTATCTCAGAAAATGATGGTAGAACACTATACGGAATAGTTGAATTCCAGTGGAAGAAAGCTGTAGTCATAGCAAAAGCTGTAGTGGTAATGCAAGTAAACAGTGTAAGCAGTATACAAAATACAACATTTGATGCTGGTTTCCTTCTGTGGAAAAATGAGTGTTTAATCTGTTTATCAGAGCTTTAAAAAGACTTGTGGACCAAATGTTTTAAGTTTAAAAAAGTAGGCTGGAGGCAGTCTATTAATGATTGAATAAATGGTCAACAGAGAGCATTGAATAAAAACAGCAAGAAGAGACTTTTGTAACAGTTGATATAAAAAAGATATAACTTACAAAATTTCTGTGCTCAAAGCACAACAGATTTGAGTTTATCAGATGAGGCCTATGAGCTACTAGTAGTTCTGTGTGCTGCAAATTGAGAACTCACTTCAGATAATCAAGAATACTGATTGAATTCTAAAAATTAACAGGGAAAAAATTGTAAATCCATACATTGTCAAAGTAACTCCATGATGGAAGAAGTGAGGAGAAGCAATACTATAGTAGTACCACCAGAAACCTTAATGAAGGAAGATTGCTGCTTTTCCATAATCCATTCAAATATATCTCTGCAAAGTAGAGAATGTTGGCAGAGAATCACCTCCACACATAATCCTTTTTAGTTCTGATTTTTATTTATTCACACTCCCAAACGAGTAACATTGCTAATGTGTATTTCAACTTTTCAAATAAAGAAACCAAACCCCACAACCCCTAAAGTTCTGAAAAAAACAAACCACAAAGTCAACCAGAATGGAACCCGGAGTAGGAATATTAAAAGCAATATTTGGGGAATAAAACCCAAAACCCAAAAAAAAAAGATGGAAATTTGTGCATTAACCCCTGATATATGGAATTATGTGAATTTGGATTTGTTATAGCAAATTTCTTACTGTACGTTTCTTGTTCTCACCAAAGAGCAGTGAGTTATAAACTCTGCTGTTCCTGAAACCTTCAACTGTATGAGACAACTAGGTATATAGTGGCTTTTATAGCCTTCTGTAAGGATTTTAGTGTTTTGTGATCTTTAAAAAAGTACAGGGTGGGTACAATGAAGAGAGTTAAATGAAAAGAAAAAGCATTAACAATGGATTTCATCTTAGTATTTAATTAGCTAGAGGCCATGTAGGAATAGACTAAATATCAGCAAAGGGTCCTTGATTACAATCTCAGAACAGATGGGCATTTTTATCTTGAAAGGATGACCAGCTTATCTGTAGTTTTGCAGCTATCATGGCTGATCTATATCTTCTTTATCCAGCCTAATCAAGTACAGAAAGTTTATTAAGATAATAACATTGAAAGTTATCACCAGTTATGCTCTCTAATCTTGATACAGTTTTTGCTGTATACTGTGTTTCAAGAGGTCTGTCAGCCAACAAAGGCTAAAGTTTGAGGGGTATCATTTACAGTCTACAATGATGTTTTTGCTGAACAGCAAGCAACTTAAAACCCAATTTAAATTAATGACAGAAAGTTATTGTCATGACAACACCAAAGGTTAAACACAGGCTCTGAAAACAGGGTAAAAGTTAGAAATCTTCCCCCAGGACAAGTAGGTTGATGTGTCTCCCACTGACTCCAGTACCTGGCACTGCCCACTAAACTGCCTTCTACAAACATGGGAGAAGAGATTCCTCTGGTAAAAATCAGTGTAGCCACAGTATTGGAATCTATGCCAGATTATATAGTGATACATATAGCCAGTGGATGTAAGCCTGGGGGAGCTGACTGTGCGGTATGTAAAATTAGCATTTGCTTTTTTAATGCATATACATTCTAAATATCATCAAAATAGTCCTTCTGGGGTTTATTTTTAAGAAACCTAATTTTAAGATTAAAAAACATTCAAGGAGAGATTTTAAATTTGGATTTATTTTTAAGCTCAAGTATGAGATGAGAGATTTCCTCTATCCTATTATCTGTCTGCATTTTAGGATAATCATGAAGAATCAGTTGATTTTTGTTAAATCTTGTATCTATACAATACTGAACCAATGATCATGTTATTTCATGATACTTTGGGTGGAGAGAAGACTGTTCATAACAAGTAGAGGGACAGATTTTTATCAGTCTAAAAAACATTTGTTTTAAATATTTTATTCTCCCTCTCAAAAAAAAAAAAAAAGAAAAAAAATAAAGTGAGAGTACTGAACCCCATTTTTCCCACTTGGTCATCCACACATGTGTAGAACAAAGCACAATCTGTATTGGTTGTAGTGCTGGGCCTTGACAAGTCAGAAATTCTCAAGGAGAGTTGCTATGGGGCTTTTGACTGAAAGATCAATGCTTAAATAAAATCTGTGTGCTGATTACACATCTCCATATTCAATCAATGAGTCACTGAAATTCCAGAACAAGCTAAATATTGATGGCCAGAAAACAAATGTGTACAATAGCACTTGACTGTTTTTTCTTTTCCTCTTTCTAATTTCACCCAGCTTTAATAAATATGAGGTTGTTACTGTCAGTTACACAACATATAACCAGTCATTGTGCTGTAAAGTGCTACTGTTTGCTGTTATTGATCTTACCTACCTTTTTAATTATTGAAGTGACCTGAGGCTTGGTTTGGTCAGTTATGCAGGTCATTCTTCCACCATAATGATGTGAAAAATTATTGTCAGGGTGAGGGAATCAGAGTGCCCATAGTTTAATGCTCTTTTACATGCCAATTATTCCCCAGACTACAGAACAGCTGCAGTCAAATATCAAATCTGGAGGTCATCTCTCTTTCTTGACCTCTTTGTGGCTATAACATAACAATAGAAAGCTTTGATAATCTTGCCTTTCTTTTGAAATAAATTATGTTCTAAAATTTATCAGTGGTGCTCCAGAAAGTCAAATAATTTTCTGCTAGAGACAAATTTGGGAAAAATAGTCACATTATTTTACACCAATTTAAATTTAAAATGGACTTGAGCAGCAATACTTAATCAGAGAGAGTCACAGTTTTTTAATGTGCTGTTTTTACAATCAAACATTTTGTACATTTTGGACCAGTTTTCCAATAAAAAGTTGTCAGAGATGGTAAAATTTTGGTCTGGATCAGAACATGTCCAGTGAAGGCATGATGGTGCAGATGGTGGAATGAAAGGTGATGCGTCAACCATGTACTGTACATGGGTGATATACTGCTGTATATAAATAAAACACCTTTCAGGAATCCTCCACCTTTTTTATAATGGAAAGTACTCTAAGCAGTATGTAGTAAAATCCAAAGATAAACCACATGAAGAAGCTTCTCAAGGAAATTTTCCATCACCTCAAAAACCTCTTTATAACCCTGTAACATCCTGAATATATTTAAGATTTGTAGCCCTTTAATTTACTGCTAAACTATCAAATAAATATCAATTTTATTCCTATACCTCTTGCTAGAACTGAAAGAAAGTGTCTTCAGCCTATAATTTGTTCCAGTCTGGTGTAAACTTAGAAAAATATCTGGCCAGTTGTTTTGTGATCAAATGTAATTCTCATACACATATATATATCTTTAAAAATATTTATGATAGGTAGAGGCAACAAATATTTTGAGAAGAGGTTTTAATTTGTGTCATCACAGGGTTGTTCACCTTTCCATCTGAGTGCTGTTCTTTAAGAAGGCAGTACAGCCTGAGTCTTTACTCTAAGCCAACCTCCTTTTTATTTCTGATGCTTCTACCAGCCACTATAACTCTTCATTCTTGTAAAATAGAAAGTTATATAGCCTTAGAGGCGATTTGGAAATGGAAGCAAAATTTCAGTGCAGAATTTTGGTATCTGCTTAAACATGTCTTTCAGCGGAAGTGTCCTGGCAGGCAGCAAATTTCTGGCTGGTGCACATTATTGGCATTAGTCCCTAGAGCCCTAGTGGCCTGGGATTTGCCTATTTGAGAGATTTTCTCTCTTCAGCTGACAGAGCAGTGGGCAACAAAATCACTCTGGGTGTGCTCCAAAGCCCAGTAAAGTCAATGGAGACATTTGTGGAAAGGGAGGTTAGCAGGACAATCTTTAGTAATGATTTCTCCAGAGCTCTCTCTTACAGTTGGTTCACCATTGATCTGATTTTTTAACCTTTGCACCAAGCTGAAAAACCCACTTCACTATTTCCACTTTACTGAGAAAGGCTGAGCTGAGAGGTGGAAGGATCTTTTGTTTGTTTTCTTGACATTAGACTGGTGAGTGTTCACCTATCACCAGAGGGATACTTCTTTATTATTTATATTTTTGGAGGCATGAAGCATAAGATAGATGGTTATTGAGGGTTTTGTAAATATAAATTAATAACTCCAATTATTCCTTGATATTACAATCCCCTCTCTATCTTCCCTGAGATGTTTCTTTCTTGTGCTTTCTACTGCAAGAATAAAGACTTGAAGCCAATATGCTTTGTTATATTGCACCAGGGCACTATGGATTTTTAAAAGTACCTTTTTTGTGATATGTTAAAAAAAAAAAAATCTTGGCTGATTACAACTTGTTAGCTTTGCTGCTGCTCCAGTTCCGTTTAGGAAAAAAAATATGGCTTTATATTCCCTCCCACTGATTTTCAACTAAAACAGAACTTAGTTGCCTGCTGATCCTGCTGGCTTTTTTAAATGAAAAACTTATTCTTCTTAAACTACTGGAAAATTATGTTTAAAAATCAGCATAATTTCATTGCCTTTTATTTCTGTCTGTCATGAAAACTGCTAGGCTGCTTTCTGGAACAATCCAATGTAATTTAATGCACAAATTTAGTTATAGTTATGAATATACTGACTGAAAAATATTTAAATGATCTAGAGATATTAGTCACTCTACAGTAAAAATGGCTGTGTGCATACAATGGTGAAAAAAAAATCTATGTCTGTAGGTGCCTGTATATTCATAACAGATAATTGCATAAGATTGAGAGCTGGCAGGTTCAGTAAAGAGGGACTCTGCCTAACCAGTGCACCGAAAATGGTTCAGCCATTTAAGTTGCAGAGGACATAGAAATTAATTCAGAATTATGACATCATATGCCAGTTACTTTTAGGAATGGTAAAGACAGTCAGGAGAACAGGGAATAAAACACTTGAAGACTGAGAGAAATTAGTAATTTTTCTCTCTGTGTGAACACCCGGTGATTTTGAATAATTTTCCATGTCTCTTCAATAGGGCGGATATACACTAGAAGAACCAACAGTGGTGACAAGTTCAAATCTCACCAAGGTCAAGAATCAGATGAAGTTCTGAATCTCTGATTTATGAAAATTTGAGTGCTTTATAAAGCTTGACTTTTTCTGGTGAATTTCTCACAATTTTATTTTCATTTATTCCTTTTAGAGTGACTGAGTGCCCTTTTCAATTCTAATACTTTCTAGCAAATAATTCTCCAGAAGACAGGAGATAAAGATGTGAGCACCTTTACATATACAGTATGGTCAAACTCAGTCTACCCTCTAACAGTTCAGTGTTTAAGACACAGCATGGGTTGCAAGACAAGAATAACCTTAAAGGACTTATATAAGCCAGAGAATTTCACTGGAAGGATTATTCTGCATCAAACCCTTATTTTTTGACTGAGTAGGAGGCAGGGAAAACACTGACTACACTGATGGAAGAAGTTCATGTGATGGAAAATCTGCTCCATCTCCCAGTTTCCAATGGTTAGTTGCATTCACTGTTCAAACCATGCGCCTGGCTGTGGCTGAAAAGATCATAAATACTTGAAATGTACAGCTCACATAGTTTAAATTCAGCCAAATGACCGTCAACTGATCCTTAATGGAAAGTTCAAAGAAAATTAGTACTCTGTATTGCAGGTTTCCAGTTCCATGTGAAACCTTTTGGCTTTTCTCCATCTCTTCTATACTATTATTATAAGGAAGGTATCACACAGTTCCAAGTCTGGCACTCTTCAGCCAGTGTCTGAATAAAAAATAGCTGAAGAAGCAAATGATGGACATATTTTTCTGTCTTTGAGTGATATGATTTTGTCACTAAATTATGGCCTAGGGTGTGCGACCAACATTGTAGGACTTTGTCACATGCTTAAAAATGAAAGAAACTACAGGAATTCAGCTTCCCAAGGTTTCTAGAAAAAAATTGTTTGCTGCTGGCTCACTCAGAACCTGAACATAGTTGTTGCAGTGAGTGTATATTAATATGTCTCCAAATCATTTGAAGTAAGATGACTGCCATAATAAATCAGATTGGTGACCCAGCAGTCCTAATGTCCTGTCTTTAACATCTCCTGGGACTGGATGTTTCAGAAGAAAAGAATAAAAAGTATTCTTGAATTGCATCTGTTGGCTAATTTGCACAGTCATTTTCTACTAGTAACATGATATTCATGCTTAGAGTGGTGGGAAGTCTCTTCCACCAACCCAGACTTGATCTGTTTCTCTAGCAGTAGCCTCTGAGCATTTCAAGGAAGCAGACACAGTCTTGTGAAGTTCACCCTGATGCTGCCTGTTCTCCTCAGAGACTGTTTCTCACTCATTACTGCAAGTGGGCGAGTGCCTTTTTCAAGCCCTGCAAAACTGGAAAATCTAACAGATGGCAGATATGGCCTATATGCCTGAAGTCCCTTTCTATCACTCTGTCATGTTTCCAAAACTACTTTTCAATGTGCTTTCCTTGGAAGTCATTGGAATATTCCTGTTTGGTTGGATTATTTTATTTTCCTTTCCCCTTTTTTTTTCCCAACTGTAATTCAGAAATACTAAGAGGTTTTTGTCATAATATAAACATATTTATAGTAGATTTTGAGGGAAGGATAATTGCTCAGGCTAAAACTTATATCTCTTGCAGCATACTTTAGGCAACTATAAATCACTTTCAGTGGGATCCATGTTTATATTCCACCTGTTGCTTCCATTACTTCCTATGGACTATCACTATGGCCTTTAGATTGTTTTTCCTACTCATGCAATGTGTCCTGAAGCAGTTTATTGACAACAATCCAGACCACTGACTGGTCTAACATAACCACAACAAACATAATCTTTACCTACCAGTAGGATTTCTTTGGCATGAGTCAAAAAACCATTGTAGGGACATTTGGCATGTGTGGTATAAGAGTGAGTAATGGAAAAGACAGCTACACCTGTTTGCATGAGTTTGGGTTCCTCAAAGATGTGAGTCCTGTCACCTCCTTCTTACACTGGTGGTTGTTAACACACGCATTAAGCCTAAGGAGGATTTATGATGATGAAATTAACTCCTCTCTACTTTTCTTTTTTCTGATGGGTGACTTCTATCAGTATTTATCTAAGCTTTAGGTTGTCTTTGGTGAGATGAGATTTTACTTGTCATACAGGGACACAGTTGGTCCCTTATGTACAAGCCAGATAGCACAAAGATGCTTGATCAAAACAGGCCTTTAAATTTTTAGCACATTGCTTTCCCTAATTACCAAGGAGAATGTTATCTTCATCATTGCTAGTAAGTAATAAAACCTGAAGCTAGTGACATCTATGCACTTCCCTGTCAATTTTAGAGATCCAAAATGCTTCATTGAGTAATAAATGTAGCATTCAATATTTTAGAACTGATGTGGAGGGATCATAGAGAAGAGGGAAGCTCAGGTGGTAAATTTTAGTCCAGTGTCTGTAACAAGTGACAGCACTTAACTAAACTGCAATATCAGGCTAACTTCCATCAATGTCTGAATACTCTTGACTTCAAAGGGGGTGGAATTGGGCCCAGCAGTGCTTGCAGTGCATGCCTGCTGCTTGCAAATAGGCTGCAAATGTCAAGACTGGGACTTCAAGGACAGTACTGGAAGGGATAGTTGGCAAACTCTGCCTCCACTCCAAAAATAGCCAAGGTCACTTTGGGAAGGTGTGCCCAGTACAACAGAGCCTTTGAGTCAGGCATCTCAATTTAAAGCAGCAAAAAAAAAAAAGCTATAAATTTTGTCCTGGAGCAAAGCTATAATCTGTCAGGGTCAGAGTTTTTAATTATCATCTCTGTATATAATGAGACCTTTCAATACCTGAGTGTATGAGTGTGCATGTATGTTTTTGTGGGCACCTAGTGTTCTTCTCCTCTTTTCTCTAAACTGGACTACTGAAATTCCAGAGCATGGGACATAGGTAGCAAAAAAAATTTCAAAATTAAGTGATCAGAATTCATTTTTAGAAGAAAAATAAATTAGTAATTAAATTTTAATAATGCATGACACATTAAAGTTAATTTTAATAACCATTTCCAATTTTAAATTAATAATTGCTTATTAAATGTTGCTGTTCTTCTATTATGATACAGACATATTTATGCTAGCCTTTGAAACAACAAATAAGATGTTACACCTCTGAATGATATGTGCAAGGACTTTTGATGGGAAAATTGCTTTATGTCACGCAAGGAGAGTCTTGTTGTCTTTAGCTAAATGTGGCTGAAGTTCAAAGAGAATAAGAGAATTCTTACCTGTATATGGTCAGCCTGAAAACTTTTATAAGAAGTGTCTTTTTTCCTTTCTGTCAAGGTAGGTTTAATATTATTAAATCAGTCAAAGTCCCATACAACAGGTCAAGAATTTTTGCAAATTTTTCTATTGGAAGTTGTGGAATAGTTAAACTAAGAAATATTTGTTGAACATGGAAGCTTTTGTGAATTTCCTTTTTAAAAATATTTTTTTTCCACTTTCCAGCTGTCAGTATTTATTTACATGTGAAGCCAACTTTCAGCTTCCAAATTACAGTTTTGAACAAAACAATTCAAAATAATTTGAGCAAATCCCATCTTTCTCACTTACGCTTCTCTTTCCCCTAATTTTTCACCAGTTCAAAATAATTTTCAAAATCTTGGCCTCTTCTGGTACAGGAGGAGAAAAAAAAATCAGTTGCAAAAATGCTGTTGATCTACACTATATTTTTCTCTTCCACATTCAAGGACATCTCTTGTACTAGCGAATAAGGTATTAGCAGTCAGCTGAATACCAGTCCCACTTCTCAGGAGCTTAGGTGCTCATGTTCTGCTATGGAATAAACATTTCTTTAGTCTTAATGAAGGATTTCTGCAAATTCATCTCCTTCCTTGCAAGACAGTGTTTTCTTGCAGCTTCTTAGAACTGCATTCTGCTAGGGAAAAGTTTGGATGGCTTATGTTGCAGCTATCAAGCCTGTGTATGTGTACTAGAAAAGTACATTATCTTTGCTTCAGGGATCACCACTGCCTGCCTTTATTTATACTCCACTACTGTACCCTCCAGCCCTGTCATTCCAATAGTATTCTTGAAGAGAGCTTGATCCAAAGCACATTACAGAATTGCAAACTCTCTAAAGAGTTTTGTGGCAATGTGGCAAAAATGGTTATAACTTTTGAAATGCTGTGGAAATATTTGCTGGAAGCCAATGAATTTCCTTGTGAAAATGTCACATACAAGTGAAAGTGGATAGAAAATGTGGGAAATAATTCAGATTTTTACAAAGACAAAAAAAAAAAAAAAAAAAAGAGAAAAAAAAAAGAGAAAGAAAGTTAAACACCACAATTCCTTAACCTTTTGGGTTTGACCAGCTTTAATCAATTCTTTATGACATCCTCATTAGTCCAGACTTTAATGCCATTATATTGAGTCTTCTATCTGGAGAGGAGCTTTGAAAGGAAACACCATAATATGCAGTGACTTCATGGATCAAATATGCAGGAGTTAGTTTTACAGACTGCTGTCAGTGTTGCATTTATTTATTTGGGACAGTGGTGATAGTGTGTAAGCCATTTTGTTCCAAGAAAACAATGGATTGGGATATTTTTTCTAAATATTAAATTCTGGTTTACTCAGGGCTTTCTCCACCCACTTTAGATGAGGGAGGAAAAAATCTTGGCAAGTGGATGCTCTGAGGGGGCACATGGAGGCGTGTGTAATCATCTTGCCAGTTTAATTAACAGTGCTTTTGACTGATATGTGTTAATGAGGATAATGTACAGTATGGAGGGAAAGAACCCAGTGTGC
Source organism: Lonchura striata (assembly GCF_050655825.1). Lineage (NCBI taxonomy): Eukaryota > Metazoa > Chordata > Aves > Passeriformes > Estrildidae > Lonchura > Lonchura striata. The sequence goes on along the minus strand of NC_140707.1, from coordinate 61,120,391 downwards.
TATATTAAAGGGACAGGTGCTGGGCGTATTGGAAAGTTCACTAAAAGGAAATAAAGTGTATGAAGTGACTTAGAAAGGGAGGGAGAGGAAATATTTCTGAGAGCACTTGTAAGGGAGTGAATCTGCACCCAGTTCAGAGCCTTCAAAGAGGCTCACAGAGGAAAATGAGGGAGTGGAGAAAATCCATCTGTTGGCCAAGGTTCTGCCTAGGCTAGCCAAGGGAGAGTGGCTCCTGCCTCCCTGTGCCTGGCAGACCTCATCAAGTTTCTCACCTGTGTGCATGCTCCCCTGTGCATCAATGTTTGCAGTGAGTGGGCCTAAAAATGTGTCACACATTTGACATTCTGAGCTGCTTCTTCTGAAATGACACCATTTATAGTTAAGAGCAATCAATGAAAGATTTCCTTCTGCATAAGGGCCTGATCATCTGATGCTGCAAGAGCCTCCTGCAAGGTGCTGAGTGCCCTCAACTCTAAGTGAAATCAATACGATTGGGCACTAGCATTTTTAATTCTTCTTATTTATGGGATATTTTTAAACCCTTTCCTATGCTTTGAAAGTAGAACTTACTTTACAAGATTTATTATCAGCCTGAAAAGAAAGGGAAGAATTCAGTGTGATAAGCATATTTATCTCGAAGATATCCTTGAAGATTGACAGTGGCCTATCAAGGCCTTTCAGCATTTATAAAATTTATATGTTCCTATAGTCTTCAACAAAGCTGGATACAAGTATTTCCAACACAAAATCTTCACTTTCAGGAAACAATGGTACTGGTGGTCCAAGAAGGCTAAGTTCTTAGTGAATATTTCAAGCTGCCATGTGGTGTTATTTATTTCCTTGACCTTATTTATTTTGGAAAAGGACTAGTACAGTGCAGATCTTCAAATATAAAATAATTTTTCTGCCTTTGATATTCACAATTTTCAAGGCTTTATATTTATTTCTGTTTTCAAGTTTTCATTTTTCTACAAGATTTATGCATTTGAAATCAAAATCTATAAATGGGATTTGCAATTAGAGGAAATATTTATAATACTCTTCCTTTGAATACCTTGAAAACTCATTATGTGTGTTCACTGTATTAAACAAAAATCTGATTTTTCTGCACTCATAGTGCATTGAAAATTATCTATATCTGTACATGTATTTATATTATATATATGTATAATATTTATGTATATTTATATGTTCATTTCTGTAATCAAAAGACAGATGATCATCTCCAAGCAGCCTTTTAAGTCTCTTTGAAGAGAAGAAGCAGAAATCTCTTGGAAAATATTTCTGCTTCTACCCAGGGCTGTACCTATATTCTGTGAATACTCTGCCAAGGCTATTAATGACAGAAGAGCTTCACGATCTGAGAATAGGACCAATGGATAATACAGTGCCTAACCCAAGCAGGAGAAGAAGATATTATTGTAACTTTTCTTAAAAGAAGAAAAAACCCCAAAACCCCTGGAAAAAAAAACACAACTCCCCATTTTTGTAATGAAAACTCTGTTACATGAAAATTCCTATTTCAATGATAGGGGAAAAACCCTCAGAACAATGGCTTTTGTGCAAATAATCTTAAACTGGCACAATCCAGAAACCTTGAATATTTTGGAAGCTAGTTTCCTGAGTCTTCTGTCTGTGAGAAACAAGGGCTACCCCCAGAGACCAGTGGTTTGACCAGTGTCCTTTCAAAATAACTGCTAAGGAGGGCTAGAAAGAAGATAACACAGCTACATCTTTATTTAGGGGTGATTAATTATAGGGATAGATGTTTGGTTGTTTATCTTTAGAGGTGTCTATGCTTATATGTTTATGTCCACACTTAAAAGCAAACCGTTTGTTTTAGATTTTGACAGTGGCTTCTGAAAGTGAGTAAAAGTACTCCAAAATCAGAATGTGAGAGTATGTTCTATTTTCTATATTTTAACAGTGTCAACATTACAGATTTTCAAAAACTTAATTCCCTTTTCTCCTTTAAAATTGTATTATGTTTCTTCTACTAGAGAGGGGTTAAAATCTAAGACAATGTTGGCATAAGATCAAATGGGTATAAATTGGTTGTAAACACATCTAGGACAGAAAGAGAAGATTTATAACTAATAGAGGACTGAAGTTCTGGAACAGTTTCCAGATACAAGCTATGAAGGGTAAAAAAAAAATCTAATGGGTTTAAACAAAGATCTTGATAAATTTATTCAGAACTATATGACCTAGTTGCCTCCATTAGCCATAAACTGAACCTGATTACACAGGAGTTCCTTTCTGTTTTTGTTTTCCCAAAGAAATTATGCAAGCACCAGTTTTTGTGCTGCAGAAATACAATGCATTACAAAATACCCTAAGTAAATAAAAACCAAAGCAGTCTAGAATCAGCTCTTACCTGTATCTGACATCAATAACCTTTAGATAAAAGACAGAAACTGGTATTATATCTAAGTGCAGACCCCCCAGTTTTGACCTTTTTTACTTTTCTCAAATATGGCAGATTTCGGACATTAATTTTATTCCATCTCTATTCAAAGCAGACATGAGCAAAAACATTGGCTGAATGTACTGTTATTCATTTTAGGGTCAGTATCTCATCCTCCCTGGACAGCTTTACACATAATAAAAGAACTAACATCCAGCAGAGTTGAAAGCCTTCAATAGATCAAGGATCAGGCTCACAGTTTTAGAATCTGTGCCTCAGCAAAGCATCTGTTTAACCCTACATATGCACTTTATTCCAGTTGAAGCATATGCCTAAATATTTATGTTATTGCAGACAGACTTCAGTGCATGCTCAAAGTTAAGATCACATCTAATTGCTCCATCAAATTGAAACACTGCTTAACCTACAGGATGCACAGGCTGTTAATGGATGATGTTATTTGAATAATCATCAATACAATGCTTTCCATTATTTTGATTTATGTATTGAAGCTACTATTATAAGCAAGCATCTCAGAAATACTATGCGAAGTTAACAGTACAATAATTAAGCCAGCCACTTATAAATACAAGGAAAAGAAGAATAAACTAAGAGAAAAAGGAATAAAAAATAGAGACTTTCAGATTAAACATCACTATTATGTTCACTGTAACACAGTAGATATTAAACTATATTAGGTGCCCTGTCTTTTTACCACTTAAAAAATGAATGAAAAGTAAAGTACAATATTACACACATTGTTCTTACCCATTATTATCTAACGATGTTCCATTCTTCTTAATTCAAGCATTTCTGGTGTTGTGTGCTTATCCCTCCTACTGTCAGTTGTATCCCTGTTAGTATTGTTTTCCTACAGTTTGTTACGGGATTCAACCAAAATTATATCTTCTGCTAGTAGGATCTTTTTTATCTTCTTCTTACCATTCCATTATAAATTTCATTATACTAATTTAAATCCACCTAACATGTTCTCTTCATATTCTAGATAACTGATTTGATTGATTTTATTTATGTGGAAGAACAATTTTGGTTTTGGTTTTTTAGGTTTTTTTTATCTTCCCACATTATTGTAGTCTGAGTCTTTTGTCTCTCGTATGTAGTATCTGATATATATTCTGCAACATTTGTGATCAAGTTTTGAAACAGCAGGTGTCAGATTCTCAGACAGAGTATAATAATCACAATAATTTGAAGAAAAACATTGAGCCTCATGGAACTGGTAATAAAGTCAGAGAACTAAATGTGTCATTTTTCAAGAGATGATGCTATTTACAAATAAATGCTTAATGAACCCAGATCTTGCATTTTTCTTTCACATGAGATTATGCACTATAGACAATCAGAATAATTTTATTTCTATTGTAACTTTTTCACTTTAACAGCACACAGTCCATCAGCAAATAAAAAAGGTACACATTGCCTTAGAGTTGTAGAAATAAGGTCTCTTAAACACCCATTGTAATAATTTTTACATTTGCTGTGAACATTTTTAATACACAGAAATAATTATCAATAAAAGTACTGTGATGAGAGTTATGGATCAATTATTTGCATATATTTTAATTTTGAAAATGGATTTTGCTGTTGAAGATAACATTAGCGCTTCTGTTAGGGAACAGTTTTATAATTAGGCAAATACTGTACCATAAAATTCTCATCACCATAGCAATGGTTTTTCATGGGGCATAAGTAAGTTGATAACAAAGGCAATACATTTACTACAGAGACTATTGTGGTTGAATAGTGTAAAGTTATAACTTCTAGTAAAGCACCTACTAACGTAAGAAATCATGGCACAGTCACACTACATATTGACATTAAGAGTAATTTTAATGAAAGACATTAATATTTTATATAGCGTCCTCCATACAAAGCATAATAACATCTCAGTGTCTTACAGCACAGTGTCTCATACACTGCATCTCATCTTGAAGGGTCATGAGTGTGCATGTGTATAGGAATCACTTCAACCACTCCTGAAATTCCTTTATTTATTTATATGTAGTGCTCTAATGTTAACCATTTCAGTATCTGAATTACTACGAATCTCTGAAGAGCAGAACAATTTTTTTAAAAAAAACCAGATTGCATCCCTAAACAACATTCAAATTCTGACAGCAAAAAAAGTTAGTCTATCCAACTGAGCTCCAGAACAGAAATTCAGGTTGGTAAAATGCAATTATCCCATTTGAAGTCAGGATTAACACTGGGGATGGTACTGTGGAAATTACTACAAGGCCTTTAATGTAGAAAAATAGCTCAAACTTTTGTATTATTTCTCCTTTTGACATTTGCTATAGCACACTCTATAGGAAACACAACTTTGTTTCTGATTTTAATGTTACCATGCTCTAAGGCACAAACTGGCTGCTTTTTCCCAAATGGTTCTCCCATCTGAGGAGAATATATATGCCTGCTCTGCTGAACTTGTGGTAGCAGAGTCCCTGTAAGGTGAAGACAACACAGAAATAATTATTTGCTTTGTACAAGTACTCAGAGACTTACGTGGGCTAGAGAGCAAGGAGAGCAATGCCTGTGAACATTTGGGGGTGCCACAAATAAGGACAGAGAGCCTCTCCCACTGATCTCAAATAGACCAGCATCATTAAATACTGGCAACCAGAAATAACAGCAGCTCCAAATCAAGAGTTCCTCTCAAACTTTGTTCCTCTGAGTCCTACCAATAAAGTGAACAAGGCTTAACTGTTCAGGGGAAATATTCATGGGCATATATGCTTAAAAAATGGTTTCAGGCATTGCAAGTAAACAGACATAGCATATTTCTAGAGTTGAGATGTTTAATCTCAGTGGAAACTCAATGCTTCAAAAAGTCCTGCATATAATCATTATAAGACCTGCATTAGTTATTGTCTACGCAACAATTAGATTAAATCTCTTGCTGGTGACTGGACTGTATTTGCATTAAAGTTTTCTTCTATTTTCATGAAATACAATCAGTGGCATATTTTGGAGAGAGCATAGACTGAGGTTTGCTGTATTGGTAAAATAGACATTTGTGATGATGTCCATTCAAGTTGAATAATACAATTTTTTTTCTAAAATAGCAATGGATTAAATGGAGAACTCTTGAATTAAAATCTGAAAATAAATGGTTCTGAGATTTGATAGAAGAGCCTGATAGCAAGAGCTATCATCTGCTGTTGAAAGTATGCCATCCTTCGTTACCTGACCATGTAATGACATGATGTCTGTTTTGAGACTGAAGTCACTGAGAACTGAGGTTACTTGGTAACAGGCCACTATGAGCTTCCCAGCTTTCAAATCTTCTGACAGCATCTTTTCATCATGCCTTATTTGAAAATTATTTTATATTTATGATTTCACAGAATCCCAGAATATGTGGACAGACTCTAATATATTTTTATCTTTCTTATATTGTGGTACCCAAAACTGCCCCCAGCATTCGAGGTGGGGCCACCCCAGTGCAGGACAGAGCAGGAAAATCTCCTCCCTGGCCCTGCTGTTGATGCTGGACCTGATGCACCCAGAAAAAATTTGAGCCTCCTGATTGCCAGGGCGCTGCTGACTCATATTCAACTTTCTGTCAACTAGGAGCCTCAGATTTGTGTTGTAGGTGCACAAAAACTTAAAATTATGGAGAATGGTTTTCCTTGAAATGATCCTCAAGGAATTTGTAAGTTACTGTGTTTTAGTTTTGCTTAAGCAAATTTAAATTTTTTATCACATGGGAGGATTTCAGGCATGTGTAGTACCTGTGTTAGTGACACACTTGCAAAATATCATCAAGAAAGGAATGGACTTGTTATGAAAGTAGACAACTGCTTGTGTATTGCATTTTTCTTCTGGTGCTTCTAAATCCCTTATATTTAAATTGAAACAAAGGATTGAGCCAATTTCTCTCATGTTGAGGTTTTGGTACATTGGCAAAAAATATTGGATGCATAAGGGATTCTTGAAGCACAATCCACATAAGGAATCCAGGCATACCATGGCTAATGGATTTTTTAAAAAGAAACACACTAATGTAAATTATCTCAAATAATTCTTTAAGTATTCTATTTAGAAGGCAGGAAATCACACAAGAAATTTTACAGCATACCACATAAGCAGGTTGACATTCTAAAAAAGACATGGTTTGCTTCAGCTCTGTGCCTTTTTATTTTCACATCTTATTACATTATGGTTTGAGATAAAAATCACACCTTGGGCATTTGAATACACTCAGTTTCACCTCCTCCCTCACAGGTGTCCCTTGAGGTACATTGTTATGTTACAGTATCACACTCCTTGTCATATCTTATTGCTTACTTGCAGATTGTGGTAATATTTTGAATACTGACAGAGTGGGCACAGCCTCTGAGCATCAGCACCAGTTTGCACTAATGTAATGTGCCACTGCACCAGTCCTAAAGACAACAAAAGCAAAAAAAAAAAAAATCTGCAAAAACATACTGAAGATCTGTAGCCCACTCTAGTATGTATCAATTTATCTATTTTTGGTATCACTGTGAGCAACGTCCTTGTCACCTTAGTGCTACTGCCAAGAAAACAATATGGACTGCATGAGAAACTTTTGGATTCATCAGCTGTTAGGGTTCAGTGCACTCACTGACAGACTCTGAGTCTCAGCCACTCTGCTGTGTGGCTGCTGTGGCTGGAGGAACAGCTGCAGTAGAGGAGGGAGAAGGTGTGATCTACCTCTATGGATATTTCCTGAGCAGAAAAAACCATTTCAGGCAAACCAAAGCTTGAAACAGGTTTCTCTGCAATGAGTGAGGAGGGAGAGGCAATTTCTGCTTCTTGCTGGGAAGGCCACACTGAAGGGATGCTGTGGTGGAGGTGGTGCTGGGGAACGTTGCCTGTTGTTGGTTAGTAGAATTGAAGAGGTGAGATTTCAGAAGGAAATCAGAGATTTGGGATGTCAAGCAAAGTACAAAAAAAAGAGGAGTTATAAAAATCTCTCCTGTAATTCAGGTACTTTATACCAAATGAAAGAATATAGTGATACAAGCATAAAGGTCAGAACAGTGTAAAAGAGAACTAAAACAAAAAATTTCCTACTGAAGAAATGACAGACACCAATCTTAAAGAGTCCTCATTGGATTTGGGTACAGCAGATGCTGTAACAGTTGAAATGGGCAATATGTAATGTGGAAAGACTGGCAGCAGCATCCTGGGATGTGTCCTTCATGTTGGCCCTCTCCTGTGGACAAAGATCTGATGACTGGGCTCTCAATGGCTCCAACCAGCAAAAACCATCAGATCCAGGATAGCAAATGTAGGAGTATCCTAGGTAAATGTAGCACAGCCTCTGTGACCTGTGTGACAGCCTGGACATACAGTTGCAATTTAAAAGGTGATGAGGATTGCCTCGGTGATTTTAAGGGTCTTTTCAGCCTTCAGAGCATTCTAGGAGCAAGAAGATTGCAGAAGTGCTTAAAATGATATATAGTCATAACCGAGATGGACTTCAAATGTGTAAGTGTTGGCAGCAGAAGGGGAAGTGTGATCGAAAAGATCACTTCAAATGAGCACTTCAGGGACATGAAAAAGCAGCTTCTATGGGACAGGAAAGAGGAAAGAAAGAATTTCAATTAGGAAAAAAAAAAGAGAAAAGTTGTCTGTCAAATCGTAAGAACGTTAATGGGCTTTAGCAGTATTGAAGCAAATCAAGTTTTGAAAATGGGCCAAATTTCTGAGCTGTTCAAACTCTAGGTAAAGTTTCTAATGCAGCTTATAAAAGGATAGTTGATTGGAGTGACCACATGGCTGGGATATGTGTGATTTTCTTCTTTCGAGCCCTTCAGAAATTGATTTCTACTTTTGATTCTACAATTGCAGTTGTTAGAATATCCATCAATGGGGTGAGCTGTCACAGAGAAGGACATAGTCTGGTCCACAGAGCATAGCAGAGATTTAGCTATATAGCTGCCAATTAATGCTGAAGGAGTTGTTAAGTTGGCTCTTCTGGGATAGCAAATATAAGCACAAGAAAAATCTAGTTGTGGAAAACATAATTTGCTTTTGTCTGGCTTTACACACATGTCCACAGTCATTTTGAGTTGGATTTTGCAAAGCCTATCTTTGTTACCTTGCACTTCTTTTTTTTTTCATAATCAATAGAATTAAAATATATTCAAATATTCAAATATACATTTTAAATATGTACATTTTCATCTGCCTGTGGTTTGATTTGTTTCAAAATAAACTTGGTACCCTTCAACCATCCAGGTTATAGTCAGGAGAGAAAGTATTGGCAGCGGTCATGAAGAAATTTGAGTAGGTGATAGAGACCCTAGAGACATCCCAGCCTCAGGTTTTACTGAATACATCTCCTGACAGTTGTGGGAATGTGTATTTTACTCTCCTGAGTAAGAGACCTCGTGCTCCTGTTCTTAATGAGAAAATGGAGTTCATATGATTACACTGCTAGCTCTCTACAAATTTAGGGCAACTGTCATTGAATAGTTTGTTAACTTAGCCAGCTTTATCCATTCTTCTTGGATGAAAGACACCCATACATGCCACAGTGGTGTGCTTTGGTTTGGATTTAAATGCTGTTGATGCCCATGCAAATAGCAAGCAGCTAAGGGCCCCTATTTATCAGAGAGCATGCTCTTGCCCAGACCTTGGGAGGCTTAGGTAGGTAGGTGACTCAACAGATGTGAGATGTGGGACTTCACACAGCAGACACAGCTCTTCTACCATTAACAAGAACACAGAAAAAAACAGGGCCCCACAAAGTTTAACCTGCTTGGCAACACTGCTTGGGGCAGGAACAAAGGTTCAGCTGTACTGTCAGAATCTGTCTTGACACTGTTACTTACTTCCAATTGTGGGAAATCATTTGAGTCTATCTGAAAGGTCAGAAAGGTGGCTCAGACCCTGCCCAGCACAAAAGGCAAAGTTTTAATTATTGCAAAAGCCCCTTCTTTCTTCATTTTCATTTTTTCTCTCTCAATCATACAATTTTTTTTTTCCCATTTTTGGGTCACACGTCTGCAGGCCACAGAGAGTTGAGAAGCAGCCTGGGAGATGAAGAGCTTATGGAAATGAGCTCTCCTCCTCCTCCTCCTCCTCATGCAGACTGCTAATCCTGATTCAACAAGATTTTTAATTCCCCGTCCGTGGCTGTGCAAACAATTTGCTGATCCCCAAGAGTTGTTCCAATCCAAGGCTGGAGTAACTCTCAGGTGCAGCTGTGAACAGGATTTTGGCTAAAGTCAAGTTCATAAATATTTGCCTAATATACCAGACTCTTTAAGCACCAAATAAAACAGGCCCAGGCTGGAGAGGGAATTGGGAGAGGCAGAAGGAGGAAGAAAAATATACCCCAAAGTTTTTAAACACTCATTTAAATACTTTTCAGTACTGCTGATATTTTATGTAACACTGTCTTTATTTATGTATTTATATATTTTACTTTGATGGGGGATTATTTTTCTCACTGCAGTTTCCTTTTGATTGATGCAGTGTGCCTGCTCACTTTCAGATATGGTTGGAGAAGAAGCAGCATAAGTTGGGTGACTGTATTTAAAATGGGTCATACGGAATGGTTCTAAACTTTAATATTTCACATAGACATTTAGTTTTACAAGTAATTTATTTTCTGAGATGCAAGTTTCTGCCTGGACAGTGTTGATTTTGAATAACTTGATGTTCATTTCCCACTTCTGCATATTAATATTATTTGGACAGTGAAGTCTCAAAATACCTTATTGCTGCTGAATTCTGTAATAGCCATTAAGAAAATAAAGTGAACTCCTTTATATCAAGATATTGTTTTTCCTTGCGATGCTTTTCACCAATATATTCTTCAACAAGAAAAACAGCAGCATCTATTATATGAGACAACTCTGTTAATCATGAGAAACATAAGATATAAAATGGAATAATTTGTAAAATTGTGAAGGTTTCCCAGTTAAAATATGTACAGCTTGTTTCAGAATGACAGTTTATATAAATGAATATTCCTCCATCAACTTTAAATCAACTTTGCTAATTTACACCCTTTGAGAATCCTTCTCTTCCCTGATGCAATTTTTTTTAATTTTGGCAAACAAAAACTCTCATTTTAAATCAATGCCTCTGAAAGCTACAATCTTAGTAAGAAGAAAAACATGCAAACAAAATTCCTCACTTCAAGTCCTTGAAGAGAGTTGACATCTCTCTTTGATTGCAGTATGTTTAATTGAACTTCTGAGTGATTCTTCAGAAAAGAACAGACCAAGCATATTTAGACTTATCACTGAGATACTTATTTTTGAAGACAAATCTCAGCAGATTTTGAACCAGGACAAAAAAAAAAAAAAAGATGTTGAATTCAATAATCCTTATTGTACTAGAATTTTTTAAGAGGAGTATTTAACCATAGCAAAAATGTGCCTGTAAATCAAAAGCGTCCAGAAATTTATTAATCAACATTATGCCACCAAACAGATATATCTAGAAAATATTTATTTAAGAATTTCACAGAAGTGCTGGGAGAAGAAAAATATGCTTCCGACACTTATATCTGTTACATTTAAACCTTGATTATGCATTCTTAATATTGCCAATTCTTTTGAGTTTAAATTTCAAATATACTTGGATATAGAAATAATTGTGACGTCCACTGTCTCAACATGGACTGGATCAGTGATCATACTTAGTATACATAACATTGCTTAACAAAAATTATTATTATTTTATTAGATCTGGAAATATTAAAAGGTCATAAATGCATATTAGTCAATATTTCACTTGCTTGCTTTTTAAGCTAGTAGGAGTATTGTGGTTTTTATTTTAAAAAATCATTACTGATGATTAAACATTTATTGTGATTTGACCTTGGTATCTTTGGGGAAAAAAGTGATTCTGGGACCTGGTTGAGTAATGAAAAGTGGTTTCCATGGAAATCTAAGTAAAGAGGAGTCAGGTTACATCTGTCTAATTCCTGTCATGGCTTTGGAATTGGTATGAATTGGTAAAAGCTCTAGGTTAATGTAAGGTTGAGTTCATATCTTTCAACAGCATAAACTTGATCTGTAATGTTTTAATGGTCATATGATTCTCTGGAAAAACCTTCACCAATACCATATTGATGTTTCGTGGAATAAAATTATATAAAAAAATAAAATACATGTCATACTTACATAGAAATGACATAGCTCATTATCATAAATTGTCAAATACTTAACAGGTATCTATAGAAATTCTAGCACTCATCATGGATTCACGTGTTTGGAGTTTTTTTTGAAGGAAAACATTTTATTTTTTCTTTCTGGGGGAATGTGACTGTGAAAAGTCACCTTCCTTGTTACTAGTGACTCTCAGTTTTCAAGCTGGTGTAATCCTTGAGCAGGCTGCAGAAAGCCAAATGCAGACCTGTTGATTTCTTCTTTGGTAGTTTATGAGGCCAAACTTTTCATGCACCAATAAATAGAACTGTTCCTGCTAAGTCACATGAGAAAAATGAATGAGACTTGGCCTCCCATTAATGAAAGATGTCACATTAAGTAGTGTAAAATATGTGGCAGGGAGTTTGAAATTCATGGGAGCATATGGAGCAATGAACACATTGCAAATATCCCTTCCCAGGTTCCTGCTTTGATTCTGATTCTGTATCTTTTTTATAATCTGAATTGCCACATCCCTTCTGGATAAGAGAAGAGAGAGCCCCTCTGATCACCAGGCTCACACTGCACTGATCTTCATCCAGAAGAATTCGACAGCTTTGTTTCTCCTACTGGGAGGTTTGTGTTTCAGAACTGGTGTTTCTCAGCTAAAATAGCACTGAAGACTTCTGTGGAGAATACTTTACTTTCTCGAACTTCCATGAAGAACTACTTACTCCTTACTGCTTTTCTTTTTTCAGGAGTTTTTTTCAATCTGGTTTCTGACCAGGGTAATCATCTCAGTAGTGAGGTTTTACCCTAAGGGCTCTGATACCAATAATACCCGTGAAGTTCATCTCATTGTGCATTATTGTGTTTTGCCCTGTGTATTGGGTCTGGCTGAGACAGATACAATTATTTTTCCCCATAGCAGCCCTCAAATGCTGTGATTTGCATTTGTAGCTGGAAAAGTGATCAACATGAGTGTTTTGGCTACTGCTGAGGAGTGCTCCAGCAGCTTCAATGCTCTGTCTCCAACATTTCAACCCCCAGCTCTGCCAGTAGACTGAGAGTGGGAAATCTAAATACATGTGCTGCAGCCCCGCTGCCTGGCAAGTGGCCGGACATCACATGCTGATGGGAAAAAGAGAATAAAATCTTTGTTTCATTCTTTCTGGAAGCAAAACCATTGACTTTTACTTTACTAACCTGCCTTATCTCAATTTACGAGTTTTTCCCATAATAGTTTCTGTCCCTTTTCCAGATGAGAAGGGGAAGTTATAGAGCAGTTTGTTGGGAACCTAGAATCCAGCCAAGGTCAACCCATCTCACCCTGATCAATTTACTATGCTGCTTTTGACAGGAGTTTTGCTGCCACTGCAGTGACTTGGAAGGTTATTCTAGACTTCTCTTCCTATCCACCACCATCTGTAGTTTTGACCTATTTTTTTGAATAATTATCTGGTAAGATTGAGTGTCCTTTTTATTGCTTCTCTTTGCTTTACAAAATTAAAAGCCTCTTTGGGGTTTTCTAAATTTCTTGGTAGCTCAGGAGCTGCCATCATTTAGCCAACATTTCTGACTTCCCCCAAATCATCTTCATAATCAAACTACACAAGGTTTAACTTGAATCACAGAATAATGTTGGTTGGAAGGAATGTCTGGAGGTCATCTGGTCCAAATTACTGGTCAAAACTGAACTAATTTTGATAAATTTGAATTCTCAGGGTATTGCTCTATATTCTAGGACCATAAGCTTTGTACATCTAATAAAGTTAGGAGACATAAATTAAGATGGAGTTAAAACAGTGTATACTCTGCAAAGGTGCTTGGGAACATATAGCAATCCTTTTTCTACCTGCATATTAGATAATTGCTGCCAAATGAACCTAACTGTGTGGTGAATATATCCCATTTCCCTGCTTCTAATAATATCTCTAAACATGGAACTCCAGTGATTGTTTTGGTCAAGAAAGTGATGTTCGAGATCCCTGATGATTCATAAATCTCTATAGGATTGAGTGACATCTTAAGAATTCAAAACAAAAAATCTAAACAAACCAAATCCAAAACCAAACAAACTAAAAAAGAAAACAAAGAGCCATCCTTATGCCTCTTCTATGGCTTTGGAAATCAGGGCACTTATTTAACTGCTAACTGTAAGCACCCACATTTGAAAATACAGGTCATAACTCGATAAGAAAAGTGATACAAATCTCATTTGCTAGAGTTATAATGTGCTAGGCAAACAGTACACCCCCAAAATGAAGCCATCTGCTTAAATAAGCTGTCCATGGATTGTGTCTCTCTACACATATTTTTGTGATCCCACTGAGGGCAATGCATTTCCATAGCTGGCACAAATCAGTGTTTTTCTCTGTGAGCCACCCAAATTTGAAAGATCTCTGTCCCAGCTTCCATTCTGATTTAAAACAATTATACAGTTTCCTGATGTTTTGGGACCTGTTAGATTTCATTATAATTTTTGTCCCCATTTTGTTACTTTCTCAGGTAATACACTACAAATAAAACTACAAATAATATTCAGGTTGTGCCACCTTGGAGAAAGCTTTCACAAAACATCACAGAGGAAACAGGCACAGATAAAACCTGTGAAGAAAATACAGTAGGATGTACATACACTTCTCCCACTCATTGTTTGCAATTTGCACCATTTTTTGCCAGTGTTTGTAGGCAGACCTAGAAAACAAGCCACTGCATAACTGCAAAACATAACCTTGGGACTGAAGCTACTGAAGAGCTCATGACTCCACCTCCTCAGCTTTACTTCCTGATGGAGAGTGCAATTCTACCATTGTCCAGGATTTTTATGCAATCTCCATGGCCATCCATGTAGAAAAGCTTCAAGCCGGCTCTAGGGAGTGCTTTATCAACTGACACAATTACAATGGGTAGCAGACTGGATGCTACTCCATTCCCCAGTGTACCCAGTGCCTTGTGGTGGCAATGAAGCTCAAATCCATTAACTCTAGTTTGGGCAAAATTGGGATGTAATGTGGCTGTCCCACCTTTCAGAGGAATGTCCTCTCTCTTCCCCTTCTTTTGTCTGGACAATCATGAAAAAGTCCCATTCAGTTCTTGTGCTGAGAGTTCGTAAATTATGCAGACCAGGTTATAATAAAATATAATGCTTAAACCCAAGCATATTCATTTTCAGTGGTACACATCTTGAGGGAATAGTTGTTTGTTGTTTTGGTAAGGACTGTAATTATGATGTGTTGTGAATTCTCCATCCAAGAAAGTTTTTTTGTTTTCATTTTTTTAGCATTTAATTTGTGAAAGACCTCAGTCCTTTTGTGTATGTTAGATGATCACAATATCCCTTTCTGACCTTGAAATCCAAAGTCTTGATTGAGGACTACAGAATGCTGGCCTGGAGCAAGACCATTTCTATTACCTTCTCTAATACTTCTCTTGCTGGATGCACCATGCCCACATGCTAGAGAATATTTTCTTTCATTTGACACTTCTGCAAATTATGGAATTATCACCTCAGCTCACAGGTTCATGACAGCAATTGCAGGAGGAAGGAAAAAAAAATTTAGCTCAATTGCATATGTGATTTTTTTTATCAATCTAGACTTAGGTGTGCAGGGATCTTATGCTCATCAAGTATATTCAAGTATTCATTTTAGTACTGGCACTTTACAGAGCTAATTTTCCTTGTCATAGACAGTAAAAGCAATTTTACAATGTAAACATTTGATTCACTTTCATTGTGCAGACTGTATTTTTCTTAACCCCACATTCTTAAAAACACCTTAATTTCAATGGAAACTGTATGCATTTGCATAAAGACTGAGGTCAATTCTCTCCATTGGTGCAGTCTTGTTGCTCCCAGTGGCACTAATGGGAGTTAAACATGTTCATCAAGGGGTTAGTATTCAATTGATGGGTTGAACTCACAAATTGTTTGGTAAGTCCCTGTACTCATCCTCTTTGGTATATCTATGTAAGTATGAAGAGGTATTTAATTAAAAAGAAAAACCATATTTCTACCATTTGCTATTCAACCCTACATTTCAATCTAATGCACTATGTAAGAGATTTATTTATGGAGCAGTTGCCCTTTAATGGAAGCTAAAAATTTGTCTTAAACTGACCTTATCCTGGTTCATATTACAGAAACCATTAGCTTGCATTATCACTGGTTTGCTGTGAAAAGGCTCTGGGGCTTTTACAAGAATTCCCTATGCTCCCCCTGTCTCTCTGTGTCTCTTTGACATTATGCCACCCCATTGTTTAGAAATTAAAATATTCAGTATTCCTTGCACTGTATACAAACAAATGAGTGTTCATGCAACCCATATGAAATAATAGTGTTGACCTTGTTAATAAAAAGATATCCTCCATCTAAGACTAACTTCCTACTGCAGTAGAGAGCCACTAAGTTCTTACCTGTCATATAGATATAAATAAGGGAATAACTTAGGCAAACTTCTTTTGCAAAATCTGTATTGCAGTGTTAGCAGACACTTCTTATCTGTGGTAAATGCTGTATCGTGCCTGCCACCCTTGTGTTCATCCTGTATTCATGCAGAAAGAGATTCAGAAAAACTAATATCTGTGTTTGTAAAACAGACCCTGGGATGCTGCTCTGAGCCACCTCATCACAGCCAGCCCTGGGTGCTCTGCAGAGTAGAAGTGACTCCTGTATTCCCATATAAAGAAAGATCTGATTCTAGGGTTCTTCCTGGAAATATTCTGTGTTTTTGGTTGTCTGGACTCTTCCACCTTGTAAGATTTATTCATGGATGGACAAGAGTCTGTTTGCATTGAATATTCTGCAAGGAATCATCTATGAAGGATTGTATAGAAGGGTTGTGTTGCTTCCAACCATATGCCAGCACAGTCTCTCTTTCTCATAAGAGCAGACTGTAATTTGGGTAATAACATCTTTTCCTCAGTGAACAATTCTTCTTTTGGGTCAAGTTCAGACCAGTGCAGAGGCCTCAAGAACTTAATTGGTGCACAGGGTCTTTCCTATGGCTCTTCAAATAGTGCTGGATTTCACCCTTAATGAAGTATTGAGTGGGCTGCCTATGAGTCTCAGTGGAAAATGTATTGGTGTGCTCTGGCACTATTGCTCCCACTTTATGTAAACCCATTCCAGCTTGCTCCATGCTTCTGGCTTGGTGCCTAGCTTTGCAGACAAATGTCAACCTGCCAAATATCTTCCATTTGCATTCCAGCCCATTTCAGACACCATCCAAACCAAACAAAAAATAACCAAACAAAAAAAAAAAAAAAAAAAAAAAAAGAAAAAAAAAAAGAAAAACCAGGGAAAAAAAAAGTAAGGGGAGAGGCAGTGACTTGTCGAATTTCCTTCCTTGATCCCTTAGGGGAAAGAATTATTACTGAGTGTTGTTGCACAGGAACCACCGTGAAGAATACGTGAATGGGAGGGTGGGAAAGAGATAGAAAAAATGCCTTTAAATCATAAAACTGTCAGTGAGCTTAAAAACATAGAGCAACATTTCAGTCTCAAAGCCAATGTAGGAACTGTTGTACATGTTATGGTTTCTCAGGGATTTACTCAAGGCTATACCTTTTTCTTTCTGCAGTCATCAGGTACCAGGCACAGTTTTTGATGGACAAATTAATAGAATCAGGGGAAAATTTATTTCTTAATATATGAACATATTGTAATGTGTAGAGTATTATTTTGTGAATATGAAAGGGCTTTCAAGCACTGAGTACTGTAAACTAATAGCTGTACTGTTTCTGCTTAAGACAGGCTCTTTAAAGTGTAATTCTCAGGAGAAACTAATTCATATGTTCTAAATAGTCCTCTTGAGCAGCTCAGCTGACTAGATAAGGAATTGAGGGAGACCAGTTTCCTAACTGAAATAGCTAGGGTTTACCACCGGGGAAAAGAACCTAAGAGCCTCACTCAACTTTCCAGTAGAAGGAGGAATAAATGGTACTGCAGGTTGTGGCTGCATACATTATGTCTGACAACCAAATGCAAACAGAAGACATTTGTCAGGGTTTAGAGCTGGCACAGTGCACCATGCTGGTTATCTCTGAGCTGAACAAACTAGAGAACTGGACAGCTGTGGGGGTGAACCACTGATACATGCTGTAGTTGCTTTCATGGCTGGGCATTTGATAAGAAACAAAGCTGCTAACTCTTGAAATGACCTTTTACACATGTCCTGCATGTACAGGGAGCTGCTTGTGAGAAGGCAGCTGGAACTTATGCTGTTGTGTGAAGATGAAGATGCAGGCAGCAAGATAACCTGTCTCAGCTCCCTGCAATATACCCTGCTTTGCATTTTCTTCCTAAGCACCAGTTCTACCTAGATGCTTTCACTGTTGAACTGATGGGATGGCGATCCTGTTCAAGTCCCTTATGTTTCTGAAAATACAGTGATAACCAGGAAAGAAACTCCTGAGTGGATTTGGTCCATTCTTAGTAGCTTTTAGTACACCCTATGTAAAACCTCATAGGATCTTCTTCTAAAGGAGAGCCACACAACTTTGTCTCACAGATAGGCTGCTGAGAGCCCTCACAAATTTATCACTTAGCCTCTACCCACATGAAAAAGCTCCCTGTTAATCACTGCCCTTTTTCAAACTTTACTCTGATAATTAAAATATTACCATCAGGAAAAGACTGCATCACCTCAGACCACTGCAAGTAAAGATGATTATGTTATAAACTGACATCGCAGATGCTGAACAAAAGCCACATGCCACCAACAGCTAAACAAACTGACTTTGTGCTTAAAAGCATCATAACACATGCATAATTAGCTAATTAAGCTACAAAATAAATAATTATCCAGTGTAAGAGTAAGAGGAGGAAAGAGAAGAAGGGTTGAAAGGTTACACAGAGACATATTTTTTTCCTTTGGAAAGATAACTAAATCTTTCCACCAGGAGCTCACTAGCTCTATTTGTGATTTTCATTTAGGACTGCCTACTGAATGGTTGCTAATTACATGTATCCACTGGAAATGGCAGTGGCTGTTAGCTGTGATCTTGCTGGGTGATGAACAGTCTGCCTCGTCCACCCTCGCTGCAGATTATTTCTTCCTTGAGAAATTGCATAGGAGCACATAAGAGCAAAGAGGTGCCTGGCTGTGCCTCAGGAGATGGCTGCTTATGGCTTGCTCCTCCCCAGCTTCCCTGGGTGGTCTTTGGCAGGTGACCCAGGGCT
This sequence comes from Lonchura striata, assembly GCF_050655825.1. Classification (NCBI taxonomy): domain Eukaryota; kingdom Metazoa; phylum Chordata; class Aves; order Passeriformes; family Estrildidae; genus Lonchura; species Lonchura striata. The sequence goes on along the minus strand of NC_140707.1, from coordinate 61,101,700 downwards.
AGATTCAGGCGAGGACAGGGAGATTTTGAGTCCTGTGAGAACAACTTTCCAGCCTCCACTCATCTGCCACCTCCCCAGTGTTTCTTCTGTTGGGATGAGAAGATCCCCTAGCGCCTCTAGGTCTGGGCATGCCACCAAGTGTCTTAGTCCCAGGAGCTCAGTCCTTAATTTAAGTCTGGCTGGGATCTACAGATGAGGTACTATTTCATGTGTGGTCCCCTCAGGGGCTCAATCTGCCAGGCGACCTCAGAGTGTGCACAGCCACCAGAAGAGCAGAGCTACCAGTCCCACAGTGAACCCATAGCTTGGGACCAGGAGAATTTAATGGGGTTTCCTGCTCTGCCTGAGAGCCTTTGATTCCCTCCTCACTAAAACCGGGGCAAAGGGAGAGGTGCTCTCCCCATCTTTGCTGTGGAAGCTGTTCCACTTTGCATCAAAGAATTGAAGATTCATTAGAAAGAGATAGGGAGGCAGCAAGACCGAGCATGACTCTGGCGGTTTGGGGCCCTCACCTGGAAGGGAAGGGCGCAGACCCAGGCTGCTATCCCTGTCCTAATAACTATTTAAGTATCTTATCCAATGGCTGTTTAATATAAATCATGTAAACACATTGAAACAGGAGACTGGAGCCCAGGTACCCTTCCTTCCAGGTGAGTGCCCTGACTTGTAGGGTAGAGATTCATGCTCAGTCTTGCTTTCCCTCTTTGGCCAAATGACTCTCTAGATGTTTCTTGCAAAGTGAAACTGATTTGGAAGGAGGGACTGAAGACTCCCACAACAACTTCCAAGTCAGGAGCAGCAGGGATACAGAGATTCTCCAAAGATGGCAGCATCTCCCAGCTGAAGTGTGAGTGCTGTGACCCTGTCTTGCACAGGAATAGCCAGCCAGGGAAAGAAAACAATGTGGGGAATCCCTGCTCTCTCCCTCTTCCCTTCTAAGGAAGTGTGCCTAATCCCAGGGGAAAGATTGACTTTGTCCTAAATAAAGCCATGTAAAACCCTGAAGAGGGTGACTCTGTTTCCTAACACTGCAGTTTCAGGTGAGAACATCATATGAAAGCTATGTTATGGCATGAGCACCAAAAAATGTACCATTAAGCCACCAGATACTGCAAAACTGATTTTGCCTTGCACAAACACTCCTTCAACTCCTTGTGCCTCAGTTTCTCATGAACATATTTCTCCCACTTTTCATAAAGCCTGTTAGTGTCTACCTCTCTTACAGTGAAGATGCACATCTTCTAGTTGTGCAAAATGTTCCTTTCAATCAAAGATTTCAATGTATTTTCAGAAATGATAAAAAATATTAGTAACAAAGAATTCTCTCCTCAAAGTAAAATTCCCAGAAATAGGTAACAGAGGGCATGTTTGGGACTTTTGTTTCAATACAGGACAGTACTCAAGCTTAAGTTAGATTCAGTGAAAGAATATCTGACCCTAAAGATTTGTTGGCTGATCCATAATCACCAGCCTGAGGCTGCTAACCTAAATTATCTTCTTCCAGCACTTATTTTGATTTGGCCTAAATGAATTGACTCTACGATAAATAGATGCATATGGAAACATAAGTTTCTCTTAATAAAATAGGGTACTAAAATATTATGGCAAAATGTTTGTCTGGGTAGTGAGATCATACGCTTGCCTAGATTCATTCACTTGAGTACTGAATATTTTCTCAAATATCCCCTAGTGCATATCTGGCAAGATCTCAAAACATTCTTAAAGCAAATTGTCTTTGGTCAATAAATACCAGAACAGAAGTGTCCTAGAGAAGAAGATTTATGATATGAGCAATACAAACACACCCATAAATCAGAACAGGAACGCTTTCAGGTAGCACAGTCGGCATTTATGCAAATCACAGTAAAGGCAGAAATACACATATAGGACTTTTAACCGATGACTTACCCTTCAGTATCTCACATTAACTAAATAAAAACCCAGAATTTTCTTAGGGAACAAAACACATGCAACTGCCAGAGATTGTTACTACCTTAATCATATTGTTTTACCTGTAGATAATAATTTGCTTCTTCCTTATTTTCCCTGAGTTGGTGAATTGGATGTTGCAGATTTGTAATTAGAACATCAATAAATTTCAAGGTATTGCAGTCTTAATTCATTACAAGTCTGCATTTTCTGAAGAGAAAACTAAAGTACTGGCATTGGCAGTAAAATGCCTGTTGCCCATTTTTCCCCTGGGGTGCCTCAGCTCTCCTAGTCTGGCAGGTAGATTTAGAGCAGGTCAGGAAGTGCAACAAGAATGGGTGTGTGGGGGTAGGAGCAGCAGATCATTACCAACAAAGGGAATTGGTGCTGCAAGGGAAACAAGGCAATGCACGAGGTATGTAGTGACTGGCCCGATTGTGGTGAGAAACAATTCACAAAAACACAAAAACTCCAAGAAGAACTCAGCAGCCCATCAGGACACAAGGGAGATTAAAGCAGGTGTGCATATTAATGCCTGAGACATATAAGCAAAGGGACCAGATAACTGACTTTTCACTTCCAGCAGCTCTCACAATCCCCTAATTCTTGTGCTATCACCATGTGATACATGGTTTTGAAGCAGAACACAGTCACATGGCAGCCCTATATTTTACTGCTTGTGGGTAATTTTCTTGTCCTGTCAGAATCAAGTAACTTTGCCTTTGCTATCAATGTGTGGTCTAATGCATATATCATGTCAGTGCTGCACCAAGCTGACACACGCATTAGGTGCACTGACAGTAAACAGGAAGTAATCCAAAGTTATTAGGCAGGAAAAATATAAAGAATCCTGTAAGCTCTTACATTGCAAAGCTATCAGCAACTCCGAGATTTTTTCCTTGTTGTTTCTCAGTGTTGAAGACTATACATATACAAATTAAAAAGCTTTGTTTTTAAAATCTGCAAAAGAAGAAACAGCTACAAATCCTGATGCTGAAAAAAGTAGGCTCTAGGTGAATTCTCACTTCATTGAAGCTGGTGTCAAAACACCCATTGACTGTCCTAAATCTGGCACTGATTAATGATTTTACTTTGGAAAAGGATTAGAATTCACATTTTGCAGGCTTCCATATTCTCCCTGTCTGGTAACTTTTCACAGCTGGAAACTGCATTCTTACTCTAAAACTGGTTATAAAGTTACTGCTGTTTTATCTGTAATCAACTATTTTTCTTCCCTTTCAGACCACTGTATAACTGTACAACTTTAAGCAATTGTTGCTGGAAGGTGCTCCAGCCCTGTAAATATCAAATTACCTGAAAATTTGTCTCTGTACCTCCTTCAGAATTAAGTAAATAGTCTTTAATTTTCCAAGAGCCAGTCCTGGAAGGCATTTGTGAAAGCCATTGTGACAAGGTAAGGGTGGATAAGTCCTATGGCATTTGAAGGAAGAAAGATGAGACGAGGAAAAGCAGTAATCTTCAGGCAAATAAAAGGTAGAAGATTTGGCTGTCCCTGTAGGCACTTAGGTGTTGCCTGTCACCACCAGATCTTTCAAAAGGTAGCTTAAAGAAAAAGAATCGGAAATCTTTAGGCTCTTATTCAGGAACACTAAAATTAAGAGAGATTATTGCCCTACAGTTCTTTGAGGACAGAAAGATATTTTTATGAGGAAAGACAGCTTTTAACTTTAACAACACCATTATTCAATGGTGCAAAATCTTGTACCACATTTTAGACAGGCCAGGAGGTTTTTGTAAAATAAATTCCCTTTCTTAGGATCTTGATGCCTTGGTGATCAAATCAATACAATAGTCAGACAGGAAAACATAAAAAAAGTAAAACATAAAAAAGTAAACAGTTTAGAAATTAGGAAACACAGACTATTTTTTCAAATATCTAAACATCTATATTCCCTTACATTACCTAAAGTTCCTTCAAAAATTATTATTATTGAAAACAGACTTCCCTAGTCTGAAGTCCTGAGTTTTAAAAGTCCATTGGATGATTATTAAAGACACATTTTTTATACTGAAAAGTCTCCTTTTTGTGTGTAAGAAGGTGTGGGAATACATTTTGTGCTTGTGTAGTTGAGACCTGGACTGAAAAATAGTCATGTGCTGCCAGCAATCCATGTGAGTTAGGTCAGATTTTAATCTCTTTGTACAGAGGCCATGTTTTTTTATCTGGTAGTGCCTACTTCACTTCACGTGGTGGGGTAGGGTAATCAGATAGGGTATCTTTAATCTGAGATCTAATACATCTGCATGTAGGACATTTTCCATATTAGCAGCTTTTGTAAAGGACCCTTTTCCTCTCTGGAACCTCTGAAGCCTGTATTATATCATTCACACCATGTCTGCAGGAGAAGGTCAGGTATAGACTATGCAAAGACAATCTGATAGTGGTGAATTTGAGACAGAATGGGCAGCAACCCAGCCAAGAAACACAAGAAAATTAAATCAGAGTAAAACTTGTTTCCATTCCAGCCTTGGGCAAAGCACATTGCCCATGGTATCCATGAGATTAAGGATACCTTGCATGCTGCAGGATGTTTGAAGCACTTGTGGAAAAATATGGAGCAGGGGCAAGTTTTAGTATCCTCCCTAAAGCTATGGTAGGATTCACAACTTACAGGTGAACTTGAGTGTTAATTTGAGGGCTGTGAAGTGGGTGTCCTCTTATCTGAAGTTCAGCCAAATCATAATAAGCTGGAAATTCCAGTGACTTTAAGCCCTCACAGCATTCCTGCTATTAGCATTTTACCACAGTGGACTACTTCAAAAAACTAAAAATATCCAAAACCCCCTTCAAATCCCACTGAACTCTGTTGGAGAAAAGGCCTGAGTGAATAACAATGCTTTGGGTTCATTTTGAGTTAAGGCATGGTATGATTCTCATTACAGTTAGGTCTGGGCAAACTGGTTCAAGTAAATGATCCTGTGTTTCCAGCTTTGCAAGCTCTTGGAAATAGTTTAGCTTCCTCCCCCCCCGCCCCCCCCCCCCCCCCCCCTTCCCTAAATTTAGTTTAAAAAAAAAAAAAGAAGGAAAAAGAAAAAGCTGTACTCATGGCTGGAGACACTTTCATGCCAACTTTCACCCTGGAGCAAATTTTTCATGCCTGAGTTATAAAAACCTCAGAGAAATAAGTGCTGATATGTAAGGTAAACATCAGAAGACCTTGAACTACAATTTTGCAAGGGGTGTTGTGAACCTGACAGGACAAAAGATTAATCAGACAAAAGCCTCTCTTCATAGCAGTTCATCTTAACAGGGCTGTGGTGTCTTTTGGTGGGTAGGATACAGACACAGGAGACAGAACACCTTGCTCCTGCTCAGGTTTCAGCTTGCTGAGTGACCTTTAGCAAAATGCAGTATCTGTGATACCCATTTTTGCTAAGATTCTGGGATAAAAAATGCTGTGTAGTTTTTAAATATTGGCGTGCATTAGCATGCAGATTTGCTCTCCAGGCCCATTTCCTTTTCAGATTTTTATATTGTGGAATTAATTACTTGCAAAAGCATAAAATATTTTTGGTTTTTCTCTGTGTTCCTCCTCCTCTCTGCCTTTCTTAGCTCCTATAAACTTTCTAAAAATATTCTGAGAGTGTAACTCATCCTGGGTATAATTCCAGAGATGAAGCTGCTTAGGAAGCAATCTTGTAGAAACATAAGGTGAGTTCTGGATATTCTGAGTGTGGGGATAGTAAAGGATTTTTGGAGAAGATTTCTTTCTCAGTTGGTTCTGATATTTTTAATGACTGATTTCTGAAGCAGAGACACAGTGGCTAATGCAGATGACATCTGCTATATGTCCAGAACATTAACTGCTATGGTTATGTTTAGAAAAACTTACCAGAAACACAATGTTTTAATCACTAATAAAGCCCATGGAAAATCAAGAACACAGAAGACCTTTGTAAAATGAAATTAATAATGTTTGTACAGCTACAGTTCTTTTCCAAGGGACTGGAATATTGCATAAGGATATTATACAAAAGAGAAGTCGAATGAAAATGCTTAACCTATAAGGACCTTTTCTTCTTTTTTCTCCTTTCCTTCTGTTTATAGACTGTCACATCTGTTTGAATGTTGCAGGGAAACTGAACATCCATCTCTTTATTTTTAATTTTTTTTTTCTGGTAAGAAAACAAACCTGAGGAATTAAAAGACTCTTGGCCTTGTCTCTTATTTGGCTCTTATTTTATAAAATGGTACTTTTATACACCCACTTGAACAATCGACAAGCTCATTTAGAAGGCTGTAAGAGAGATTCACCCTAAGAGTAAGGAAAAGGAAAAGAGAGCTGTATCCACATCTGCTTTGTCTCATTCACAACTATTAAGCATGGTAATAGTGGCTGATTTATTGTAAACATCAGTTTGCAGTTTATTAACGCTAAATTAAATTACTTTTATTTCCTTTGCTTATTTTTCACTCCAAAGAGACAAATGTATCTAGATGATTCATTGATTTGCATTGATACTTTGTAACAAAAATTAATAAAATCGCATGGATTAAATAAAATGCATTTAACATCATTCAGAACAAAAAGAAAAACACAAAACAAAAGTGCACTTGGTTAAGTAAACTAATTAACCATTTTCTGGGTATACTTAAATAATGAACTATCTTTCACATTAAACAATTGGCTTTTCTCTAATTAACCAGAGCACTCAGAATGTTTTTGGTGTGTGGGTTAGCCACCATAATTTTTAATTCTTCACTCCCTGCACACCATTTTATTTTTTCTCACTGAGGCAATTTGCACAGATATATGTATATATTTTATGATTATTTTATTGCTTCCCTTGCTACAACACAACTTCACAACATTAAAAATGTTTCCTATTTTCAGCAATGGATGCGGAGATAAGAAATATTGGAATAGTACTATTAATTCCAATCAAGTCCATCATGCTTTATGATGAAACGCATTAGGATGAAATAATTGAGAAAATGATGGCGTATTTGAAGATTGATGCAACTTTGGTAACATTTAGAATTTGGTGGGTTTTTTGGGGATCATTACTTTATACTGTAATTTTTTCAAAGGAAATTAAATATTTAAATACACATTCCCATTCCAGCATGTTCAAGTATGGTAATATAATTTTTCCTGCAATCTAGATGAGTGGAGGTTGATGAGGGCAAGGGAATAGTGCCAGCAGTTTAGAACTTGAACAACATCAGAGCCAGGTGAAATCCCAACCTCACACTTTTCAAGTTTCTTTGTAAATCTGGAACCTCATACTTTTGAGATTACAAGGGGATAGGGCAGAAGACATTCCCATACTCTGGTTAGGTGTCTTAGCTCAGACAATTATTTTCTTATATTTTCAAATTGAAGCTTATTCAAATTTACTTCCTACTTTGTTATTTTTGCCCCAGCCTAATCTAATTTTAATTTGGGATTGTTCAATCCACAGTCTGAATGAAATCAAATAAACTTTGTAGTTATTTTCAATCACAGACTTATGAAGCATTTTTGAGTTCATGAATAAGATCTGTCATTTGCCATATAGGATTTTAGCTGACTAAGCCAGGACGTTTCTTCTAATCACAGATTTCTCTCATATTGCCTCTTGTTGGCTAGACTGAGGCTTGCAAATGTTGCTAATCCAATGAACACTGGCAGTTCTCAATTTTTGACATTTCCAGAGCTCTTTCTCCAACTTCTGTGACATCTTGATATCTGAAATGCTATCCTGTCAACATTTTTAAATCAACACCTGATGTCGACATTATTCAAATTCACTGCCTTCACTGGGCTTCCACCAGGGTTGAAGTTGGCCCATGAACTTAAACAAAGGCTTATATTAATGTATTCCTAAGAACTAATTTCAATTACATGTTGCAGTACCAGGCAGTATTATGCAGCTGCCATTGCATGAATACAAGGATGACATGAAATCCATGTCTGTTCAACTTTTGTAGTTATTCTGAAATCCATGAAAAGTGGATACATTGGAGAAATTATTCAGGAACAAATGTATTATTTAGAAACATTTTTGTTGTGTTCCGTGTGATTGCCTACTGTACTGGTGACACAAAAATTTCAATGGGTTTTAATGCACCCAGTGAGTACAAAGACAAATTCTTCCCTTCCCCATGAAGTGCCAAGTTCCAGCTTTGCACAAAAACATTGCTAAATACAGCACCTTATGGTTCGTTCACTAATTGTTCTTCTGTATGAGACATTAGCTCCTTCCACCACAGTCTGAGATTAAAGGAACTGCTATGATGTCTAGCTATGGGAGATCAATAAAGCACATTTTATATTAACAATAAACACCTCTCATTCTTTTCTCTATTCTTCTATTATTTTATTGTTAACATAAATTCTGCTTGAACAAAAGCATGCTATCAAAAGGTTTTCCTTTTGATAGGTCATTAAAAATATTTTCAACAAATGGAGTTTTGCAACACTCTTTTGTACATTCTGTTGTATAGACCAAAAGTCCTTTGTCCCAGGAAGTGTTTTACAGGTGCAAATTGATGAAATATGTTTATAGTACCTGCTATTTCCTCCCATTTAATTCAGTGAATCTAAAAAAGCATTCACTTTGGGTCAGTCTAGGAGTTTATCCAACACAGTGTCCTTTCCCAAATGGTATCTTTACACCTTGCAAGTGCAAGGACATAGTAGGAAAAGACATGGTAAACATACACGATCTTCCCCTGTCTTTCTTCTCAAACATTCTTTTATGTTCTGTTAACAGGAATTCCTGAGCCTGATTTTGTTTGTCTGTTTAGAAACCTACAGTTCTTCCACCTCTGGAACCCATGTGAATATTCCTTATGCTTTTCTTTGGCAAGGAGCTCAACTGGGCTGCTATCTTCTGCATAAACTCCTTTTTGTCCAGAGTCTGGTTTCTTTAAAGATCCTTAGTACTTGAACTGGAAGATAAACACAGGTATCTGGTCCTTACCCAAGATCCTCAGGCCATCTGGCATTTTGTAGGTCAGATAGAATGATTCTCATCACCTCAGTCATTCCTGTACAGAAACTATTCCACACTGAGATCCTTCAGACATATATCTTAAACTTTTCCCATTATAACTTAGAATTATTATTAGATGGGATCTGAACCCCTTGTAGTCATTTAATGGCTAATTGTGGCTTTCTACTGTGCTATGATGAGGTTTTCTTCTGTCTTCTCCACTCTTAAGGATTCTGAACACTTCATTTACTTTTGTGATGATTACTGACTTGATAGTTTTCATGGAAGTGTCTTTAATATTTTAAAGATCTACTTTCTCCGTTGAGTAGTAATGTAAGACAAGTTTTCCCAGTGTGCTTCCCTTTATATCTATCTACATATATCAAATTTTATCACCCCAGAATTTACTCTGTGTCATCCATGAATGTTGAGCAGTGCTGTTTTCTACAGAATTTCACAGGCGATCTTCACCTACTCCAAGAAAAGGCATTTTATTCCTAACTTCTGCTTCATACCTGTTTCAATATGTAGTCCAAAAGCTTTTGTTGGTTTATAAACTATTGAGGATTCTAAGGAAAAGAAATTTCTTGTGCATAAACATAAATTTCCAGTGGGAGTTTAATTAATCTTGGAGGATTTGTAGTGCATTTCTAACCTGAATAAACTCAAAGCCACTGATTCTAACCATTTTGATAGGGAGCCTCTTGTAATATCTCAGTGAAGTTTTCAGCCTTTGCATCTGCTAAATGACCAAAATGGTTTTAATAATCTCAACTCCTATGCAGGCCCTTAAATAAACAGCTGATTTACAAAGGTACTTAGTTCTTTGTAATTTCTGATGATAGCATTCTGGCCAGTTTTTCAAATAAGTGTAACATCCTTTAACAATTCTTCATCTGTTTACAGTAAAATAAAAATGGAATTATGTTTAAAGCCTGTTTTACTTTATGGATGTTACATCATTGGAATTCTACTCTTAATATGTTTGAGATATGCAGACAGCTGCATACATTTTCTAATTGATGCAGTAATGTTAACTTGTTTATGGTGTAGTATTCTGATGCTGGTAGAATTCTGGAATAGAAATTCAGTATTTAAAATATAAGAATGTTCTTCCTCCTTTTGCCTTTTCTGTGCTGGGTAAATCTATTTTGAGTTCAACACCATGACTGCCAGACATGCTCATCTCTATACATCCACAAAGAAGATAATGTGTTCCCTCTTACTGTTCTTCTCTTTCCTGTAACTCTGTGGATATCTTCCTAGGCAGAATATCCCATTTATGTCTGCAGTTATAGAGACCATCATTTCAGTGACATCTGTGAATTTGTGCCCACTGGACCAAGACCCTCAGCTGACCAGTAGGCTCCAAACTGCATAGCCCACACTCTAATTATGCAAAGAAATTGCAGAAGATATTGAAAAACTATAAAAAAAGTGCAAATTACGTATGATGCTAACATGACAAACATCAAGGAATACAACTGTATTTATAATCTAGTTTGTGCTAGTACTATTTTAAAGATAAATGAGCATAATGAAGGGGTGCATTTCCAGAATGTGGAGGAATTCAACATTCTTCATTCAAGAAGGTACATGAGATTTGCTTTGTCATGTACTTTAGAGAGTTGCTCAAATTGGTATCAGCAGCAACCAGCTGCTGTGAACAGTAAAAGCTTGCATACAGAAGTAGAGCAAGGGAGGAGCAGGTTGAGCCCTTATAGCTGTGCCTGTGCATAGAGTTCCCTTCTGAATCCATAGCACCATTGCTGCTCCAGCACTCATTTTTCATCTACTTCATATCCACAGTTGTCAGTGCAGCCCTCAATATGTTCTGTTTAAATTCTCACCAAATCTCCATGGGTTCTTCTGTCTCTTCACACTGAGAGAGACAAGAGAGAGAGAGAGCAGCAAAGTGGTTAGAAATCTTCTGCCAAACACAGATGGTATCCTGATTGCTCTTTCAGCCTACCTGTGTCTGTCTGTGAAGCTGTGGATGTTGTGGACATGTGTGTGAAGAATTTCCAACACTCTCAGATCATTCACTCAAAGGAGAATTTCCATGTGAGTTTTAATATTCACCACATTCGTCAGCCTTGAGAAACAAATATGGCTATTTAGGGTTTATCTCTGTAAAATGTGTATATGCGTGAATGCACTTATAAGAAGAGAGAAGTTTAGGAGAAGAACAGGAAGACTCCAAAATTACACAGCAGCCTGCTTTTAAAAAGTACTGACAAACATGTTTGCTTGCACAGTGTAGGCAGCTAGTGAAAAATCCCAAAAGCCATGGAAAAAAACCACACTGGTTTTACCTCATGGTATCTCAGCATGCTCATCTATTTGTCCCTCTTCTCAGGATATGGGACACAATTGCATTATGGCAGTTTAACAAGTTAGTGCCTATCAGCTGACTAGTAACCAACTGTGCAAGCTCACTTCAGCTGCCCCATTTGTGAGATAAAATGCATTAACTTAAATTCACATACAGTAGATTTAAATTCCAAGACAGATCTTTAAATAGGTTTTGGCATACCTGGCAAAGCAAGCTGGTATTCTCTTTTCAGCACAGAACATCTCCAGTGCAGCAGAGGATGGGGAAAGCTTCCTTCTTGCAAGAAAATAAATCAACCTACCAATGATGCACTTAGCATTTGGAGAAAAAAAATCTTTGCTCAACTCCTATAGGTAATCATTTAGTAGAATGAAGCATGAGATTTGATTATCCTCATTATCTTTGTTCAGATTGCTCCAAAAGTTGCTAGTTGTCATGAAATATACAGCTCTTTAAAAAATCCTGGTATGGTATTTGACTTACTGACCTATTCTGGCATTAAATTGCACAATATGCCAATTCACTGTGAAGATTCAAGTCCCTTTTTACCTCTATGCATATTACCTCTAATTCAAAGAAAGGAGCTTTGGATCACTTACCTTTTCCTCCTTTTCCTTCTCTCTCTCTCTCTCTCTCTCTATTTTTTTTTTTTTCTGATGAGACACAACAAAGAGAAATGTTGATTTTCACTAATACCATTCAGATACTTTAAGTTTTCAACCTTGCCCATTCTACTTTTTCTATTTTCCAAGAAAAATTCTGAAGGAGTCTTTGAAGGATTTGGGATCTTGATAGCCATTTCTCAATGAACATCCTTAATAGGGTTGTTCTGAGAGATCCATGTTGACTGTAAAGTGACTGTAAAGTGAATATATTAGTAGAAAGAGGCACATCTGTGTGTAGCATGTAAATGCATAAGGGTTCTTACAGTTTCCTTTTTCTTTAGTCATTGCAGATCAGACCAGAATAAAAAGATAAGAAACTACGTTCTTTTCTGGTACTCTGTTTGTGGGTGGTACTTTTCCATTTCATTAGCTAGCAGACTAATTAATTTAGATGTTCTTTAGACTTCTGCCATGGAAATAACACACATGTAAACAAATGGATTAAAGATTTAGGTCACCAACTCATACAGCACTTCATGTTCCTGCTGTCTTCTATTCCTATCTTCCCTCAGTGTCATGTGCTTTATGACAGAGGGGTTTTATGTCCTTGTGTGTCCATGTTTTCACACACCTTTTATTCATTGATTCATTAATTTCTTTTTTTTTTTTCTTCACAATTTAGAACTTCACAGGATGGTTGTCACAGCTGCAATTCTTGCTTGGCAGCATTTAAATGCATGCTAAACAAAAGTCTCTGTCTTGCCCATCTCAAATATAGGCAAGTTAGTTGATAAATAGCCTTATGCCACCCCAGGGTGTGATTATACTTTGAGATAGCACCACCCGTAGGATGGGTGAAGGCCCTTTGATTTTGGCCCTATGTCTAATCATGTGTTTTAACTCTTTCCAAGTGCTGGGTTTCTGTTGATCTCAGCAATTCTGTACATGTTACAACTGATATGGTTAGTGATATACCTGATAATGTGGCTGGCATCAGTGAAGGAAACCATTTGGCTGGGCTAGACAGAGCTGCACCAAGACTGCAGCCATCATTCAGTTAATATGCCAGATTATTGGCAAACTTTCCCATTGCCTCCTTCTGTTGTTTTCTGCAAAGAATTATTGTGGTTGAGAGTCATGATAATCCAATTCATTGCTTTTGAATCTTGCTAACCTTAATGCCCTTGGTTTCACCTGGCATGTACTTATCAACTTTTTTGTCCCCTTTGTACCTCACAGAAAGAGACATGTAGTGTCCCCTGAATGCAAGTTCTGTTGTGTTATATTTTTCAGTTGAATTTTTATGGATTCCCAGTGTTGGTCTTTAGCACTTCTTTGACAGTTGCAGGCACTTTACTAAGTGGAAAAGTCTCTATTCTACCCACACCTTTTACTTGTTTCAGTTTAGGTATTGAAAAGTTGTTTTACTATTAGAATGAGACAACTTAACAAAATTCTACTATTGACTCCTGGCATAGCATGGTAAAATTTGCACTTGCAGTTTTTGTGCTTCCCATCTATGCTAATATACATTTATACAAGACTGACAGAGGAAAGTTGCTTAATGTAAACTACATTTGCATTGGCTTTAAGTCAGCTTTGTACTATCAGAAAAGAAAATAATAAATTCCATAGCATTTAAAACCACAAATGCTCACAGAAAGTAACTAGTCCTGATTTCCTTATATTTTCACTAGTATAAATAAATAAGTTTGTTAAAATAGTTGCGATTATTTCATTTATACTGTAGCTTTGCTATAGAACTGTGAAGCACTCTATTCTTATGCTACAGGTGCAGTAAGAAAGGCACCATGGTTTGAGATTCAATGGCTCTACATGAGTGCAGGAGAGAGGAGGTTGATGCATGCTGGGGCTATATCCAGCAGTTAGTGTCTGCAGTACTTGGTTCTTTGATTGTAAAATAAGAGAACATGTTTTTCTGGAATTCTGCCTGGCTGTATCTTTATACAATATTTACTTCTCAATAATACAAATTTGCTAAAAACTGTTTAACTAAAATATAAACCAGTCACTTTTACTACTCACCCATTTCCTTACCTTGTAAACTTTGGGTTCCCAAAATTGTAGGTGTTAAATGATTAAATGCTTTTACATGCAAAAAAAAAAAAATAAACAACAAACCCCACTTTCAGATGTATTCTGGGTGCAACTCATTTGGATTGCATAATATGAATGCCTAACAATCTGGCTACTTAAAAAAGGACTAATTTTCTAGGCATGGGGGAGAAAGAGCTCTTAAAGATTTTCCCACAGATATCTAAATGGGAAGGAAGTTAAGATCCCTTTATCCCATTTGCTTTCATTGAATGCTCCAGAAAAGGCATTTTCTAGCTGGGAGCAAGGTGTAGGTTTAGGATGTAGGGAAATCCTGGAGTGTATTCACAGAGAATGAAATATTATTTATAAAAGCATCATTATTACATCTTAATTATTTATGTTTCAAAAATGAATAATATATATTCTGAGTGCTTGCTAATTATTAAATGACAGAAGTAACTCCACATTTCAACTAGCTTGCCTTTCCTGGCAGCAACTTCAAATGAAGAAACGAGCAAAGCTCCAGCACATTGCCCAAGACTTCTGAGAGCTCTAGTTTTCATAATGGCCTGGTGAGGAGAATGACTTTCAAGCAGGAAAATAAAAATTCCACATTATTTTGGAGCACAAAGGCCTTCTAGGGCACTGGGTCATTTAGGGTGAACACCCTGAAAACCTCCCCATTTACTTTTTCTAAGGGCAAGTGTCAGTGACATTACCTATATAGGTCACATTAATGTTCTTCATATCAGCACTGTTTCAGGCACAGAAAAATATCCAAAGACCTTGTTCTCAGAAACAAGTTTTTCACTGTAACACCAAATTTATGAGTTTTTGCTGCTGACATCTTCAATTGAATGGGAAATACAAATATTATACATTGAAGAGAATAAAAGATATCAGAACGAAACTTTACAGTAAACCTACATTTTCAGCATTTGAATAGGAAAAAAGCAAAGACTACCAGCTAAAGTTCATGCTATGAATTCTTCTTACTCATCTCCTGTTCTCTGAGAAAGAAGGTTTATTGAATTGTTGATCATATCCTCCAGTAACCCCTGGGTAATCTTTCTCCAAGATAAATTCCTGTGATTGTCATAATTCTGGGTATAAATCTCCATGAAAATGTTGTGCAAAACAGTGGCCTCTTGTTTTTGTGAAAACTTTGACAAAATTTGGTAAAAGATCATTGGTCTTACCAATGACAGAATTTTTTTTCTTTCTCTCTAGGTAAAAATGTGAGGCTTACTGGCCATGAAGAGTAGCACCAAAAACCTTACCAAAGCTCCTGTTTATCAGGCAGGAAAGGTGAAGATCTCAGGGAGACCTCCTGGTTCTGCTTCCAGCTGCAGGCATGATTAAAGCCTGGTGGTATTTGAGACTGCTGTAGATTGAGAGAACAGCCAGGCCAAGCCTAGAGGCTTCTTTCTCTGCCTGGAGTTTATCAATTAACTTGAAGCTTTTTATGTTTCAACTCTAGCTGGAAGCTTCATTTGAACTTCCTCCGCAGACTTTAATTTCCATTTGATCTTAGAGAGACACCATCAAATAGTTTGGGTTCTATAAAGCTGAGAGATAACTTTATTGCTGTGTTTCATACCAAACCTGAAGAAAACATTCAGTCATTGCTGAAACATGATATTCACGGAGCTCTTTAAAACCACAATAGAGCTATGATTATTTACATACTTAAATGATGGCTTTTTTTAGTGGCAAGGTGCTGTACCTATTGAGAAAAATCCAGGTTAGATGCCAGGGAAGAGAGGGATTGCAAAGTTTCCCATTTCCGATAATTATTTTTTACTGCCTTTGCTATCTGTTTTATTTTATGTGGACAAGAAAAACAATGCACAGTGAACAGAGATTTTTTTTTTTTTTTTTTTTTAAAGAAGAAAGCATATGCAATTGTACTTAAATGGATTTTTTTTTCCACCACTCTGGATAGACTTCTAGGTCTTACAACAATCCTCAACAAAATTCTGAAAGAGACATACCTTCTGTATGCCACATGTGGCAGTACTAGCAAAGTAAAAGCATATCTTGAAAACTTGGGATGGAGTTGTAGACAATTAATAGGCTGGCTGCAAAGTCCAGCAGAGCCTTTGGGAAATTCTAGTCACACACATAAACTGAATTATGCAGGTCTTGTCAACAATTGCCTCAGAAGCATATAACTGGTAAGGAGGAATAAGGGAGTATAAAAGTATGTGTTCATCTTTTAGAAAAAGGGAAAAGCAGTCTTTTATACAATGTTTGAGAACTGCTTGTAGGGGTCAGAACATTTGTAATCCCATGTCAAACCTAAGACAAAAGACATTTGACTGAGAGGATAAACAGATGTAAATACCTAAATGGCAGTTTTTGGCATCTGTCCAAAGGTTAGGGTTGTTCTCCCAAAGGTTGAGCTGATTAGACAATTAAAACAATGTCTTCTTTTTTGTGTGTGTGTGTGTCTATTTCCAACCTCTCTCTCCTTCTTTTAAAGTATTTATATTTTGAAAGACAATGTGTATAAAAAAGAGAAGTAAATAAAGACATCTTAATTTTCTAAAGATCAAAATGAGGAGATTAGACTACATTCCAGCATGTCTGAATCTATGTCCTCTCACAACCTTTTATGAAGGAGACCACAATGGTTGCCAGAAGAAACAAACAACAAAAATCCAAAACCAAAACCAAAAGACAACCTGTGAGTCTTTGTGAAGTACTGAAATAAGCCCAGAGATCCATAGCAGATTTCTAGATATATGTCTGACTCTGATCTCTCTACATACTAGCTTAAATCAAGAGGAACTCCTGACTTGTAAAAAGTTAATATAAGATCAAAATCAGAACTATGTACTTCATTAAGGTCATGACCAAGATATTTATTGTGGTTTGAGAACAGACAAGATTAAACCGCTACAATGCCAACAGTTGTACATTGTGTGGGATTGTTGGGGAAGGAATTTAAAAGAAGTTGTTGCAAACTGGCTCCTTCCTTCCATGCATTTTGTTTATATTTCAAGGCAAATGAACACACTTTGTTTTGTAACTGATGGAGTAAGTCTTGTGTTTGATATAGCTTACAGGCCTATAGCTGTAGCACCAGAGCATTGATAGCAGAAACTCTTGCAATTTTCCTTGCTGAGATGAGTGATTACACAGCTACTGGTCCATATCTGGTTGCCACTATGTTTATGTCTCCACATTTAAATACTAATTCCCTATCAGAATGACAACATGCAAGCTGATTTGCCTGCTGAAAATGAGGCAGTGTAAAAATAAATAAGCAAATTATAAATAGATAACTAGAGTACATATGTAATTTCTCTGTTCTTTCCTGCAAAG
Source organism: Lonchura striata (assembly GCF_050655825.1). Lineage (NCBI taxonomy): Eukaryota > Metazoa > Chordata > Aves > Passeriformes > Estrildidae > Lonchura > Lonchura striata. The sequence continues at coordinate 61,084,501 of NC_140707.1, read as the reverse complement.
CCACTGGACTCAGCTAAGAGTGGGTTTTTTAGGCAGTGGTGGTCTGGCAGAGAATGACATCACTCTGTTGTCTTGGGGTTAATCAGTGTTGCTGCCCCTTTCTCATGGGGGGGTAAAGCATCTTCCAAGAACACGTTGATATTTTTGAATCTGACATTTAAAACTAGTTGTACATAAAATGTGCTAACTACTAGATAGACGTCCATGTGGCTGCTTTGAAATAGATATTTGGCTTCCACATCATTGTTAAAATTTTCTTTATGCTAAAAGTGTTTCCAAAGCCTAAATATGAAAAGCAATAGAAAATATAGGGGGATAAGTTTTCTGGCTTGAAATGCACTTTTTCTTGTTTTTTGCTAATTTCTTTGCACTCACCTTTGAAGAAAAAAATACTTGTTTCCACTAAACACACATATACAGCAGGAGAACTATTTAAGGAAAGTACCTTACTTTAATTAATACTGTCTTTGCAACTTCACTCTTTATCAGAGGTTCAACACAGGTTTGGGACAGAGATATGCCCATTTTTAATTCAGATCTGATACTGTTTGCTCCATAAGGTACTGAACTGCTAATATTAGTTAATTAGGACTTTGGGGCCTGATTTTCAAAGATGGCTGATAAAAAGCAATAAATGTTTATCTTCAGCTTGTTTCTGCAAAGCTTTGCCTCCAACGAAGAGGCCAGTTTTTAGTAAATTGCAAGTGCCAACTGCTTGTTTTGGTAGTTCTTTTAAGAGTAAATGAAGAAATGTATTTTCACTAGTTGTATGCTTTTGAATACCTACAGATATTTTAGCAATTTTTTGGGGATTACTACAGTTGTTTTCCAGTGAAGAAGGAAGCATATCTTTTAATCTATCTATAACCACTTGGGAAAATTGAAAAACATGTTCTTCAAGAAGAAGTTTTCTACCTACCTAAATCTGAACACAATTCAATAGGAATAATAGATAAGGCACATTTTGGTAACTCACACTTTTAGTTGTCAACCTAGTACCAAATATCAGCAAGATTCTCCATTAGTTTGCTCCTAGAAAGTTCCTTATATATATATAATTTCTTGTGGAGTTTATTGTTTTGCACGCAGGGATTTGGAAATATTTCAAAATACAAAGGGAAATAGTTGCATCTACTATAAGCAGCAAAAGACTGTCGTGCACTGCCTGACAGAGTATTCTATTTCACCAGTCTAGTTCTGCAACCCTGTGTAAGTCATGTAAAACTATTTGTAAACTACAGATAGTAATGCATAGTTGTAAATGTTCTGTGGGAGGTTTGATCAGTTAATATTGTAAATCATTTGAGATAGCTATGGAGAGAGCATTGCCCTTTATCACACACTTACTACCATTGTAATCTTTTATTTGCTCACTTTGCATGGGTGTAAATGAATGCTCAAGGTGCAAGCCCTAAGTCTTTTCCATTCAGGTTCTTCTAATGTCCTCTTATTACCTGTACCTAAAGGTCTTTCAGTACAGCTATTAGGAAAATTTGCCCATTATCCTAACCTGTCTATTTAATGGTTGTTGTTCTCAAGTCCTGTGAATAACTGCTAGTGATACAGAGCTTCAACCTTTTGCAAGCATTTACCTACATACTTCTGATCTTTCTGCTTTCCTGCATATTTTAACAACTGTCATAAATTAGACCAGCCTTTAGCTGTTCTCTGCTGTGTCAAGAGGCTTACCCCATGCTTAGGGGTTACAGAATCACAGAAAAAGAGATGCGGTGGTGGCTACTTATTCAATTTTTGCATCTTCCCCCAAAACCAGGATATATTCATATCAGTTGAAACTGGGTTCTGGCCATGGTACATGGACACTGCTAATGTTGCAAACACTCCCATAATTCAACTATTACAAGCAGTAGTGGTAGTAAAATAATCTTATCTTCAACTCATCAGAGCTTTTTTAATTGAATTTTACTTAACATGAGTCTTGAAAGAGCCAAGGCTCAATATGCAACCTTGACTTTGAAACCTCTGGCGTTTTGTGGGTGTTAGTCACATCCTTAAAATTACAGTAATACAGTTTTTGTGGCTTAATATTTACATATTTTTATTGCTGTCTGAAAGATAAATGGGAAGAGGATGATCAGAGGAGAAGCCTGGAGCAGGATTTTAATATGGTGAATTAAAAAAATAGATAGAGATATATTTATATATATGGGAATGTGAACTTAAGGTTGCATAGGCAAATTAAATACATTAAAAGACACAAAAGCAATGGCTGGCAAAGCAACATTTAGTTGGCATATAGAAATGCACTCTATTTTATGGAGTGCGTGTAGTGGGACATTTGAAACGTAAAAATATTCTGGAAGTTCCAGCAGCAGAATTTACATTGCCAAAGGAGTCAAAAGGAGTCAGGCTTTACATCTTTATTGTAACTTTGCTTCAGTAACATTTAAAACAAAAGGCCAAATTGGAAACTTTTACTTACCAGAGTTCCTCTGATGTTTACTGGAATTTACCTGAATACTTCTAAACAAGGAACTGAAGATTCAAGTGTAATTTTCTGCCTGAGTTACGCAACCCATCTCATTTTAAACCACCTTGATGCACATTGCTAACATCTCCAATACATGCATTGCACACCCTGAGAAATGAGTTGTTGGTTCACAAACTCTCTTCCCTGCTAGACTGTGAGCTTGGGAGAAAGGTTTAACTACAGCAAATGAGAACACCTGCCAAATTCCTTCTCACCCCCCAACAACTAGCTTTTGAAACCCGGTACCTAAGGATGGAGGATTTCCCTTAATGACATCATTAAAATGATGGGTGAGTCATGGGAAAATAGCAAATGGTGACATCTGCAAGGAAGGAAACATGTGTCCTTGCAGGGACCTCCAGGTGCTTTTTCAGCTCTTTTCTCCTGTCTTGCATATAAAAGTAGACACCATTCATGGTGAGCATTGCAGTGCCAGTCATGTGGATATTTTCAAGTTTTGAAATTGGCAGAATGTAGAGCAGGACAAAGAATAAACCAGGCAAACATTTAAAGAATCATGTCCCAAGACCTTAAGCACTCCCCACCTCAAAAGACACAAAACAAGAGTTTCATTGGTAAAGACTGAATAGAAAAAGCAAGAAGAACACTTCTAGGAAATGGGAAATTACACATTCTTACTGCCTTATACTGGAGTAATTTTTAGGCTTTATTAAGAGATGCAGTAGAATGGTATAAATCTGAATTTGTCTGTGGTGAGTGCAAAGGGCATTTTGTTTTTCAGAAAAAACAGAAGAAGAAAGTGTTGATGCTCAAGTCCCCAAAGGGACTTGATGATAGCTGAAGGCACAGGACTTCATCATAGTCTTTAAATGTGTTTTAATGAAGAAGAAAAAGGTTTTATAGCTTAGAGTGGGGCAGTGGAGAGCACATGCTTTCTCTGACATCAATGTCCCTGTGAAGTTTATGAGGCTCAAGTTGAACTGTGAGTTCAAGTGCAACCAAGGAGTGCTCAGAAAGAGGAGATCTGTCTCAGTAAGATTGGCACCTCAGATATATACAGTTATCAGCTTTTTGTTCATCTCATGGGAGAGGCCACTAATGCAACTAGGCCAGCAGACTTATTTAGAGGAGCAAAATAATTTGCAACTGTTTTCAAAATTATGGGAACAAATGCACGTTTTTTTCCCCTCTACTTTGATATGTTTTGAAATGATAAAATTATCTGACTCAAGCTTTCAGGGAGGTGGAGAGAAACAAACCCAACACATTTACATCTCTTTTGGACCCAATCCAAATAGAATACTGACTAGTAAAAGTGTATGAAAATGGGTTATTATACTGGAAATCAGATTAGTGTTTTAGCTCTCATGTTTTCTTAGGGAAAACAGTGATGCGATACAGGAACATAGATGCTGACTGTATTCATTACAGCAAGTATTGTAAGTGTTCTGTGGGAGATCATTCTAAGCCAAAAATCAATTGGTTTAGTCCAAAAGGAGGAAAAAAAGAAGCATTCTTATCTCTCTCTTTTAAGAGAGGGCACTTCAGGTATTTCAGAAAGAAGGCTGTTATTAATTTGGGTTGTTTCCCATAGGAGTGCTAGGTTGTTGTGGAGCCAAAATTCATGTTAGGACACATGCTTTAAGTTAATTGTTTGTGTGAGAGTAGATGGCTGCAGGTTAGGGTTGCCTGTTTAGTCTGGGAAAAGTACACAGGAGCACTTAACAGGGGAAATAAGAAAAAAGGAAGGCTTTATCCTCCAGTGCTGAGTTTGGAATAACCAGTTCTAGATGAAGCTGTAGGCTGAATCCAGGGAGTAACTGGGTGGAGAGTTTGACTCCTTGAAAGCCAACCTCAGCATTCCAGTGAAAAAAAGTCCTGTTTGTGTGAGGTGATGATTATCTTCTTCCTGATTCTGGGCAGCCCCTGAAACCAGTGGGAGCTGATAGTGCACACAGCTCAGGCACGGAGATGCTCCTTTCCTTGTTCCAGGATTTGGAATGATTTTGGGACTTCTTTAATGAACTCTAGTAAATTTTTCTTCCTAACAAAGACCTCAGTAAACCAAATATTCTAAGGAAGCAAATGAAAAAAGCTTTGCAAGGTATACCAGCCTATTTAATTTGTGTTTTCAGCTTTCAACACACTATTTGCTACAAGTGAGATCAAGCTGACTGGTTGTTTTCTCAGCCTACAAATCCTTTCTTTGGTTCTTTTTTTAGAACTTCATAGGGTTCATTCTTAAGGCTCCCCACAAATGCTGTGCAGAAATGCATCTTGCTAGTCCTCAGAAAATTGATAACACCAGATGTAAAGTACAAATTTTTTACAAAGTACAAATTTAGGACTAAGTTGCAGTAAATGCAACCTTGATTCATAAAAGGCCATATTCAAAAGTATACTGAATTTAACTGGAGGATTTGTGCAGTAAGATAGCAGACCCCAAAGTAAAAGAAGTGTCAGAATTTGATTCTTAATATGGTATAAACCAATTTTAATACAAATTGGGAAAAATATATCATCCTTTAATATCCTAATGTCATGTGTTTAATGAAGAACAAAAAAATCTCCAGACATAATTGTGTCTTCATAAGAGAACTTGCATGTTGGCTAGAAAAAAACTTGTCTTAGAACTTCTTTCTAGACAAGTGGGGACTTATGGAATTGACCATTTGTAAGCAAACATGTAAGCTTTTTTTTTTGTCACATAACACACCGGTACAGACAGTGCTGAAAGAGATACCCCATGAGTCACTTGGATTTATTTGCAAGCAAATCTCTCCTTTCTACTTGTTCTGTGAAATACAAGTGTCCTTTTGAGATTCAGCAGCCATTATAAACTAGAAGGGCTGAATGCTGAAAGTCTGTAGCAATTTTTTCACCTAAATTGAAAATGTCTATGATCATATGGAAATTATGTTTCTCATGTGGATGGATATGGGCTCTCAGCAGAGGCAGAGTCCACATTAAGTCTCAATATTACCCTGATGTATTTCTGTAGTCCATTGTGAGGCAACATTATTCTTGAGCCAACCTGGTCAAGGCTGAGAATACAGAAGCAGAAACTTTAAATCCATTGGCAGATCTGGTGCAGACTATTGTATATCTCTGAGCACACTACAGTGCTTCTGTTCCCATCTTCATCCTTTGTCTGCACAGACTCTATAGGATGAAAAATCTTTGAGCCAAGAACTTTCCCACTGTGTTTGCAAAGGGGAACTGATCTCACTTAAGTCCCTAAGGCATTGCTAAAGTAAAAATAATAAGAATAATTGCATTCAAAATTGGCAACGAAAAGAATATTTCTTTATTTTTAGAGATTTAATAAGTTGCTATATTACATCCATAGCTCCTCTTTTTTTTTTTTTTTTTCAGGATATCCCTTTTTCTCTTAATCAAGTCTTTACATATTGCTTCCCTTACTCAGTGAATAAGGGATTGAATGCTTACTGTGATGCCACATAATTAGCTGAAATCCACAACATGGGCAAAACTGAAGCTCAGGGATGTTTTATTGTTTAGAAGTTTTATTTAGAAATCCAGAAGTTGACATTTTAATGCTGGAAATTGGCCACTATGTGATTATTTTATAGTTATGTCATTCTAACTTTTGTATTCTTCATGTTATTTGATTGACTTAAAAATTCCCAATTGAAGAGTATTTTCAATTAAAATTTGAGACACATTTTCTGTTTGTTTTGGATATGCTGTGCTTTTAAGATGTAATACTGTAAGAGCAAAAAGTAATTTTCATGAGAAAAAATATCTCTATGCCCTAAACAGTAGATAGATAGGAAGAACTAAGTATGCATAAATTATATATGGAGTTGTGAGACTTAACAGATTTGGAAAAAGAGACATGATGTGACTCAGCAACCTGTGTTATTATTCAAAACAAAGATTTAAAGAAATATGAGTTAATAAGAGCTATGTTATATTGATGAGGTACTTTATAGGGTATCTGGTGGTGGACTTTGTTTTTTCAAAAGCTGTATGGTGTCAGGTAATAAGACTGAATGGTTTTCACCATGTTGCTCATATTTTCTAATTTTTTTATTAATGTTTTCATCTAATCTAATTTTACAACCAATTTAGCTAATTTCTGTTATAAAAGTGAATATTCTGGTTTTGGGGGGTTTTTTTTGTTTGTTTGGTTGTTTTTTTTCATTTTTTTTTTTTTATTAATAGATCAGTGCTTTAATTTCAAAAGTTTTGCAATGTAGGTGATTGTATAAAATTAAGGTTTTTCTTTGGTTGTTTTCTGGGACACTTTGTATGATTGCCAAAAAATAAAGTCTTCTTAGTGATTAATTTTTGTGTATGACACATCTCTTGCAATGTATGAAAATGTTGGGTGGTGGGGGACACACATTTTTCAGATGATAACCCCTCCCCTCCCCTCTCCTCCCCTTCCCTGTCTGGAAAAGAAGTTCCATATTCCAACAATGAAAAAACAAATGAGGAAAGTGTCATCACAATCTAAAATGAAGTAGTATGAAAAAAATGCTGAATCTGCTCATCAGGAGCTTGCCATGAAACCAAGGTAAGTTTTTTAAGTGTCCTGGTTCTGAAGTCGTCTCTGGCAACTTCTGAACAACCAGGCAGACTCTGAGCTTATACAGAACTGTTCACAATGACAAAAAAAAGGACAGGTAAAACTGGCCTTTATTTCAGTGATGCAATATCTATTTAGAAATATATAGAAAACAGAGAACTTTGAAGGAGGCTTATAGGACACATAAAGAACTTAAATATATATGTTGAGTCTTTTAAGAGAACAAATCTATCTGTTGACCTTTGCAAATTAAATAAAGATTACACAGACCGAACCACATGCAGTGTGTGCATGCTGCTGCTCTGGAAGCTTTCCAAATATATACCACTTTGACTGCTACTAAATGGCTTGAAAATTTTTGAAAGGATTTTACTAATTTTCTTCAAAATACAACCTTTTTTAATCTACTATATAACTGAACACTAATTTCCTAATGTTTTTCAGTGTGCACTATGTACATTTAGGTGAATATGTTATAAGGCAATACAGTTTAGGAGTTATGTTGACAAATGTTTACAAAAAACACTGACAGCTCCTATTGAACATTGATGATACAGAAGTTTGCAGTTCTACATCAGCCTTCAGCTGAAAATTGTCTTAAGTTTGAAATCACAGCAGACACCCACATTCCTGGCTTTCCAAAGTGCACATTAATTCCTGAGAAGCTGCAACTCTCTCCTTGGATTCACAGCAATACCATGTTTTAACTGCTGGATTTGCAGATCACTCAAAAAGGGCTCAGTTTAGCTTCTTCTCCAATCTCTCCACACTGAACTAAGGGCTGATACAGAGAAAAGTGAACACAACATCCTTAGCTGCATGTTTCAAATCTTGCAAACACTTGTTGCATAATGTTCTCAGATGATACCCTCTCCTTGCTCTTCACTCTGTGAAACTCAATCCTGTTCCTATTGTTTTGCATTACTGTCTTTGGACACACATGTTTCTGGCTTTGACAGATTAAATCTTGTAAGAATAATATCGACCTAAAATGCTCCTCAGAGATTATCTTTGAGGCTAATGCACTGATTATCTCCCCTATTTCTTTGGATTCTTCCAAACACTTTCTTTGCCTTTGGTGTTTCTAACTACCCTTAAAGATGCTCACAGTTTCCTCTACTTCCTGGGTTTTTCTTTTGGGGTATTATCTCTGGCCTAGAGTGTCACCTCCATCAGTCATTATTTTAACTTGAACATAAAACCTTGCTGCCTGGTTGATGTGCTTCAGGTGTTCACATCGTCCTCTTTCAAGCTCTTTTTTAAAAGGCATTTTCTATAATGATTACCAAAAAGATGCAGCCAAGGAGGCTGCTAATGGATTCTGACCATCTCTTGTGCTGCTGACCAATACTGCCTCCTCATTTTGTCCTGCTGTTGTTGACTCTGAGATTGTCTTTTGATTGTCTGCTCTTGTAGTATTAAGAAAAAGGGGCTTGCTCTGTGGTATGTAAGTAATATCTGACAATATCAATGTTTTCAGGTGCCATCCTGGGTAAAATAGTAAAGAAATCAGCATAAATTAGAGCATACACTTCATAGAAATTAAATTTAAAAAATACGTAAATTTACAGCATATGTTGAGTAAGGGACAACAATATTAAGAAAGATAAAAAGGAGCTTTATAGGCATAAGGGTCCACTTAAAGACTGATGAAAAAATCGCGTGCTATATCTCTCCAGCTGAGAAATGGCAGGGACTCTGTTGTCACACGTCATGAAGGCTCGCCTTATATAGCTGCTGTAGAAATTCCTGCACCTCCCCACTCTTGCATTTGATATATATTTAAATCCTAGTAATCCTGGCTCTCAGCTGAGCATCAGTCCCAAAGAGATTTAGGATAGGGTAAGCCAAGGGTTGTGAGTCCATAGCTATGCAAATTCCAGATTCACTGGGGAAACACAGCAAGGACTCCTGGAGCTTATGAGATGGAACAGAGTTCAGAGCTTCTGGTTTCAAGGCAGATCATCAGTCTAAAATGCAAATTGCTGTATTTAGGTTTTCTTTTTTAGTTATTCATTTTTTTGGTGTCTGCTGTGGAAGGAAACTTGCAGCTAATAGTAGTAAAACACTCATGTTGACATGCAGAGACATGGACACCTGGACAACACTGAAAGTAATTTCCATAAAAATAATTAGGGAGTGAAATTTCTTTGCCTGTGAAGAGTGTTATACTGGGCAAATTTCCACTGACACCACTAGATTAAATATGTTTGGCCACCACAGTTTCTCCAAACTAAATGCGAAGTGAGGCTGTCTAACTCAAATTCTTGTAAAGTGTTTCAAAACACAAGATCCTGCTTTTACAACGTGCTGTGGGTTGCTGTTTTTTATTTTTTCCCTCCAAAGAACATGAATTAGTTGGTGTATTGTTACAGACAGGATGGCAGAAGGGAAAAAAAAGGTTGACAACTTTTTGTGGTGCAGACTCATGTGCCATGGTGATGACCAACCTTATAAAATTCTAGATAGTCACAACAGACAACAAAGGAGCCACAAAATCATTATAGCCAGTGTATTAATAATCCTCACACTGTAATAAGGAGTGTCCAAATAGCCTATGACAACAGAGAACTTTAAAGCTCCAGAGGAACTATTAGATTTTATCTTCTCAAGAATCCTTAGATTAAAGAGTCCTCAATGAGACCCTGACACAATAAAACATAACGATTTCAAAAGAGTTGCTGTGTTCTATTGTGTCAATAATTTGCATACTAAGGAGCCCCTATGGTACCGTAGTCCTTGACATTACAGAACATGGGCTTGGTACATACTGAGTGGCATTTACATTACTAGACAGTCCATACACAGGAATTCTTGAATAGTACATCTTCATTAATTAAGGTGTTTACATTAAGAAATGTTTTTTTAAGAATTAAGAAAGTTTACACAAAATATCCTCTCTTATTTCTTAAACCCATAAAAACATGAAATATGAGGACAAAATACTTATGTTATTATGAAGGCTGGATTTTCAGATAGTTGCATGAAGGTGATTCCTTTAGCCTCATTTATGGGGATACTATCCTTAGTCTTTGTACTCACTCACAGCATCACAAATGTCTTGGTGTTATATGTTAGCTTATGTAACCCACAGACCAATATGTTTTCCTGCAAAAGCATGAATTAAGAAACAAGCAGGTGCTTTAACACTGAATATTTCTCTTTTTTTATGTGTGTCTGGGTAAGTGACATCCTTAACCTGACTTTAACAGTGTGTATGTGAATATTCCTCTGTAGGTGAAGAGTTCTCTCTATGTGAATAATTTTATGTGTGTTGGAGAAGAATTAATGTCTCTGTATAAGATAAGAGAATCAACCATGACTGTTGGAGGGAGCTTCACTCCAGATAGCGGGATGACTTTTTTACGGTGCTGAGCTCAAGTCCTGCTGTTAATAATTGAAGGTTGCTTTGTGAAAAAGGACTGTCCATATCCATCATTTTGAAGACAAAATTTTTCAGGTTCTCTCTGTTTTATGCCATATCAAACAATCCTACAGCATACAATTCACAAGTCGCATGATCAGCTTCAACTTTCTGGCCTTTGAAAAGTTTGCTATTTTGACTTAAGTATTGAGATATGTCTTTTCTATTACAAAGAAGATGCATCTTTTGAGGATTCAAAGAAGCAAAAAAGAATATTCTCATTTTCCTTGACAGAATGCTTGCTGTGTTCTCCATGTTGAAGGCTGGCAAATATGAACAGACAGGTTTACCCTTTTATCCCTTCTAGTTACCCAATGTGGCTTTTAGGTCTTTCTCCAAACGAAGCACTCTGCAAGACATCCAAAGATAAAAAGGAAGGAGAATGAACTCACCTACACAGAGCTTATGAAGGGTTTAACATTTGATTGATAGTATTTCTGTACCTGTGGCACATTTTTTAAAACCCTTCTACAACCATGAGTACAAATACTTTTGTGAACACTCATAGTGTGTGCGTGTGTGTGTATAAAACTGCAGAACAGAACAAAATTTTAAAGTTAGGGAAAAGACATGTTCTATTATTGATTATTGTTATGCAAGACTTATAAGTCTTCTGTGATGGAATGGTGGTAGCAGGAAGCCTTAAAAAGCGATGTGGTCTTTGCATGAGTTTCGCCTAAATTTATCAGTTTGCTGGGGCTTTTTTGCTTGCTATTCCAAGAAAGAAATTAACACCTTGTCAGCATGGCAGAGGAGAGAAACACAGTAAGTCTTCATAGATCATTGACAACTACTGATCTCTTGTGCACTGTAGGCAGATTGCTCTAAACAGGAGACCTAAATTTATCTCTAGCTAATAGATAAGCAAAGAAAATCAAAGCCCTGAAAGCCCTGATATGCACTTACTGTAGAGGGGAGAGCTTCTGCATCCCTAATCCCATGGGATCTTCCTTCTGTATGAATAATCTTCTGTAAATACTTTTTTTTTTAAAAAAAGTAGTTTCTTATAGAAACAAATTCTGACCATTTGCAAGAAGGATCATAAAGTTTGCTGCTCTCCAAACAGTAAGAGTGAAAATAAATGCCACTGAAATTTAAGAAAAGTATATGTGCAGAGTGGGAAAACTGTGGTCAATGATTCTTTGAGAGACAGAAAAGTTTTGCAATATTGCACATCTGCAGAGACTGAGTGCATGCACTTGTTTCATCATTTGAGATAATGTAGTTGGTTTTTTGCATGTTTTGCACAGGGCTATTTCCAGAAGGGCTTGATCTTTTTTTTCCTTTGCAAAGCATTGACTTTGTTATCACTGTTGTTATTGCTGTGCTAATGTTATCACACTGATTATTTTCACTGTGTATGTGTTTGTTGCTTCCTGTACAGAGTAGAACTTTTTCTGCAGGCAAAAGCCAGAGCAGCAGTCCCCGTTTAATACAAACCCCATTAAAAGCTGCCATTCTTATATTAGCTCTGCAAAAAAAGTGCATTTTATAGTCAAGCAAGCAGTAATTGGACACTGTGGCTATGAGTGGCCCTTGTGGTGTTTGGACCAAGTCCAAATGTACCTTCTGTCTGTCTCTGACACAGGCAGACAATAGTAGTATTATTTACTGTGCTGGCTCTGTGTAATTCGACAGGCCAGCTGCAAGAACAAAGAACCACTAACATTTTGCCCAGCCCTATTCCCAATTGAAGGCCCATCTACATTTCATAAATAATTTCCTAAAATACTGGATTCTCTTTCTCTTCCATAGCCTTTACTGTGCTAATTTAGAAAATAAAAGTTAGCCTTTCAAACAGTATCCCCTTCCTGTGCTCCATTCATATATTTTCAAGTTTTGGACGTCATCCCTATTTTGAACCCTGAGTCAATACTGTGTATAACTTGTCTTCTTAGCTGTGCTTAGGAGTAGGGAACTACCTCTGATACTCACTTTCTCATGATTATAAACTTAACCAAAGCGTTTGGGGATGGGTCTTTTTATTCTGTCTAATAGCTAACTGACTCCCCTAACTATATTAAAACACAAATGTTTAAAATCATATATACAGAGGAAGAGCATCCCTCCTACACAGCCATAAGCAACATATGAATGAACACAAGAGGGAGTATTAGGTAATAGTTAATATTAGGGGGATTGGGAGCAAAGAATTTCTGGACCTAATATTATCTGTATATTTGACTTTGTTTTTGCAACCTTGGGCAGCTTTTTGAAATGTAACCTATCAAGAACATTGAGACATTTACCACACCTCCAATTTACATCCACTGTACCTGGCTTTCCAACCAAGGAGAGGATGAAAAAAGCTATGCATTTTTTGCATATAACCTCAGGCTTCTTGAAAGTCCAGCCAACAGAACTGCATCTGTAAAATTGGTATAAGGGCACTTCATTAGGGACATTCCTTACATGAAAGGATGCCCTCTGTAAGTGTTTTCTCTTGAGCTGGCATCAGCACTCAGGGTGCTGATTTTTTAAATGCAAAATATGTCCTTTCCTGCCATTAATCTCTCAATTTTCTCATCTGGTTCTACTGGTAGCCTCTTCACCATCATTTGCTGTTTTTTAACCATAGGGGATGCCAGGAATGTGTGGGAGAAATCTACAGGTAAGAATCAGGCACTGGGAAGAGACTGGGAGCCCAGTCCTCTGATATCTGCACACTGGGCAGGCAAGCTGTGAGGAAGGGGGTGGAGGAGGCAAATTAACTGCAATCAATAAGGTACTAAAACAAATTACTCCCTTAGGAGACAGAGAAGAAGTGGGAATTCTCCGACTCGCTGTCCCATCACTGTTCTTCTGGGGCCTCTCCTAGACTGCTGCTGCTACATGCCAGCCCCAACACAAGGCTGAACACAGAACACAATTCCAATGAGGCATGGGCCCGCTGCACTTGTTCACAGGCATACATGAATATAGCATATGTGCCCACAGTATTCTGTAAATAATAATCATAATACTTACAGAGTTGTATTGAATTCTGTCAAAGATAAAGATATTTTCAAAGTTGCATTATTATGCCAAACTGCATCTGTCCATGTAAAACACATATAGTGACACTACTCTTTGAATTTTTAAACTTGATCCTAGGAATCCCTTAAATAATTTGTAAGGAGATTATCAGAAATCTCTTTGTCTACTATTTAAATTGAGATTTATAGATAATTCTCTCCTCACTAAAGAAATGCTTTCCAAGTGTCACAGTGTACAGGTAAACACTGAACAACACCCTAGAAAACACACTGAGATGAAATGGCAGAAGCACAAAAGTAGACTATGTGCTTGCTAATCAGCCAACTGGGGCATGCTGGCAGCAAGGCTTGGTTTCTTTTAACTGCTCTGGCCCCTGGGAATACACTTCTGCCTGAAACCACTTTGACTGCCCTGTGTTGAGCATAGGTGCTCAAACAGATCTGCTTCAGTTTGTTTTGATGGACTTATGGGGAGCCTTGATTTATGCCAGAAATCTCCCAGAACGAGTCTCAGTGGTGTCTAAAATGTATGAGCTAATTTTCTCACAGGTAGAAATTGCCTTGATTTCTTAAAAATCTGGACCTCCAGCACATTCACACACAGAGAAAGTTCATCTGATAAATTAAACAACACTAAGCCAGGATGAAAAGATTAGTTTATTTATATATATATATTTATTTTACCATATGTATTCAGCTAAGTATGAGTCAGACAAATTTAAGAGCTCAAACTAAATTAAAACATCCAGCTAGATAAGAGATACCACAGATGAAAAATTCTTGGAGAAAGCTGAATTTCAGGTTCTAAGATGCAGACCTGATTCCTTCCACAGAAAGAAAGCAAACTACTATTCTTTATGTGGACAGTCTCCTCAAAATGACTAATTTAAGCTTAATATAAATCTCTACTGGGAGATATATGCTAAAGATAGAAAACTATGGTCTCAAGTTGGCAAAAATTGCTTTGTTTTTCTACTTCATCAGAACAAAATCTCCAAATGTTTGAGGGGTTTTCCAGGAATAATAATTTCACCTTCTATTTGCATCTGTAATAGCAAAGAATTGCTACAATGAGCACATACTCAAGATACAGAAGATCCTCAGCAGAAGAGTGTATGTGTTACTTGATTTGGAATTCAAAACCATGTCTCCAATACACAAGGTGAAATATTCAATTTCTACATTTTTGTAGAACAGGTTTCACAGTTTCATTTTTGATCCTGAAAAGTTTTTTGTTTGTTTTTTTTTTTTTTGCTTTTTTTTTTTTTTTTTTTTTTTTTTTTTTTGGTGAAATGTCCATTAAACTTAACAAACTACTAGAAGATCAGAGTTTTGTTAATTGGCATTTTCCAGTAATTTGGCCAAAAGAAAAATACAATCTAAAAGTCTATAGGTTAGCTGGACATTCCCATTTTTCTATTTTAATTTATTCCTTTCCCACAGGAACTGATAGTATGCTAAAGAGTAATGGAGTTGGATCATATTTTCATATCTGTCATATTTCATCCAGATTGCTCCTATCTCCAAACAAGGATGGTGTTATTTTCAGAAATATTGATTTTAACCTTAGAAATAATTTGATTCTTTAATAGCTGGTTTAACTGTTGTTTTTGAGGAAATCTCACCAGAAATTGCTTTTGAGTATGTAAATACATTCTGCTTGGTGCTTCAGCTGGCCTATCTGACCACAAACCATGATGATAAGGCTTTAGCCAGGCCTATCATAGAGTCCCTTTCAAAACCAGCCACAAATGATGGGGATAAGTATGGTTTTATGGCCACAGGATAAGAGCTCTTAACCATGATTAACCTTTCTATGTAACTCTGACTCATTTTCAAGGCTTTTAGAATTGTGATGCCTTGGTTTCTCATATAGCCAGTCAGGAACACATATTTATTTGTTTTCTGTTATGTGTACTAACATGGAATAGAACTTTTCTGCTTGTAGCAGGAGATGGTATATTGAGCAAGGCTGGTCTAGGAGTGATAGTTCTCTGAGAGTTTGTCAGGACTGGGAGTTCGGGTGAACAGACCTAGTACCTTGCTAAGGTAAGGGTGAATAAAATGGTAATTTTACTACTCACCTGCTTAAGGAACCAAACTTGTTGCAGTTATATAATTACACACATTTTAATTTTAAACAGCATATTTTTCATTCTCAGTATAAAAAGTATATTGCATATTAATAGAAATATAATATTTTCATTCATTGAAGGTAAGTATCAGATGTAACTTCAAGAAGTTTTCCTGTATCTTCTTGTCATATTTTCCTTTTAAAACAGTGTAAAAATTTATATTTTGAATGGAAGACAAAAATAAACAGGGAAAGTTTAATAAAAACTTACTGCATGAAATTTTACCTTTAAAAAGAGTATTCAACAATTTGTATGTGTCTTAGTCTTTGTTATGGCTCTTTTGGCATTGTCATGTTGTTCCTTAGCCTCATGGTCTTTTATTAATGTTTTCTGTGTGTCAAAACTGGATAATTATTAGTAAAGATTGTCTGCCCCACAGGCACCTTACAATTTATCAGCAGACTATTATATAATTTGACCTCGTCCATAAAAGAGCATATTAAACACTATAAAAGGAAGAAAGTGTCCTGAGAGAGTAAAATTATCAGTCAGTAAATCTACTTAGTGTCTACTCTTGTATCATTTATTCTGCTGATATGTTTGTGTGTGCACAAATGTTTTCAGTGGTGCCCAGAGACAGGATGAGGAACAATGGCCATAAACTGAAACACAAGGAATTTCATATTAACAAGAGGAAGAATTTTTATACATTGAGGGTGGCTGAGCACTGGAACAAGTGCCCAGGGAGGTTGTGGAGTCTCCTTGTCCAGAGACATTCAGAACCCACCTTGGATGAGTTCCTGTGTGACCTGCTCTACTTGACCCTGCCTTGGCAAAGGGGTTGGGCTAGATATCTCTAGAGTTCCCTTCCAACTCCAAAGATTCTGTGGTTATATGTTTGTGTGTATTTCTAAACAGAAATACAGACCTTATCCATGTTATTGTAACATATTTCAATGCTCATCTAAATACTCTGAACAGTTCTGTAACAGAGTACATCATACTGCAGTGAAGAGTGACTGTAAATATGCACCAAAGATCACTGGAGAACCAAACATGAATTTAATTAAAAGGAGTTAATACTAAGGCTTTTCATCTGATAAGAAGCAGTATCAGTTGGGGACTTAGTAAGGTATATTTTGTAGTCACTGGGGCTTTGGCTTATCTTGCTTCTTCCTGTTTTTCTCAAACCACTGTGTGTGGGATATGTGTGCTGAAGATTGGAGCAGCTAAAAGCTACAGGCAACATTTCACTTTCTGTTACCCCAGCACAACTTTCTCATTTCCAAGAGGGTGCAGCCAGGTAAGTAAGCACAAAAATGCAAACAGCTGTTGAATCCTATCCCAGATGTGGGGCAACTTTCTTGGTGGTCAGAGTGATTTCTGCCTATGGAAAAGTTTTGAGATAAAATATTAAAAGAAAGAATGTTTGAGGCTCAGATTTATCATTCTCCATATGTACAAACTCTAGCTGTAAGAACTGATAGAAGTATTCCAGGGCAGAATTTATCCCTTCATCTTCTGTATGTCAGAGTTATTATTTTTGTAAACATGCTGAGTCTGCCTCTGATAAAAGGATGAAAGCTACTTCTTTCAAGATGGTAAGACTGGACCTTAACTGTTGTGATGACTGATGAAAATCCAGACCCAAATCAAAGGACAGGCATAATTAATACAGATGTTGCACTTTGCCTGGACTTGAACATGTTCACAAAGACATTGTCAGCCAATGGTGAGAATGTTCTCAGCTCCTCACTATTTGCTAATGACAAAACTACTATCTAAATTGAATGTTTGTTTCTATTTAAAGGTCAACATGACTACTAATTCTAAATTATGTAATTATGCTATGAAAGCAGAGTTAAGAAGCTGCTAACCTGCATCATATGGAGCCAACTGTGAACAAGCAATGCTGTTGTTTTGAAAGATTTCTGTTAAATGAGCATCAAGTGACTGTTACCATTGTGGTAATGTGATTGTGCTATTAACAGGATGTGGCACAGACAAAATCTATAAGAAAGACCCTGCACTTTTGAGGGATGTTAAATAACAAAATGACTGCTTGAAAATTACTTTGTGTCACTCATTTTTAGGAGCTCTCTTCTGCTCAGTCCAAAAGATGCAACTACATACATGAACAGCCTTTTGTCCCCTCTTCCCTATAGTCCTTGGAAAAGTGCTTCCTCCTTAAACTGGTGGCACTGGCTTCTGATGCAGATAAATTACTTCCAGAGCAGGCCCAAACATGCAGGCAACCATAAAATTACAGTTATTTTTTCACTACATTTTTCCAGACTAGATCATTGTGATTCATTTTTACCTCAGCTATTCTGAAAAGAGTGTTTCATGGATTAAAATTGTGTTGGTGTTGTTAGATACTGGGAACACATGAAGCAACAACACAGGCCTTGCCTTCCCTGGAAAAGGCTGGGTCAAATTGCCATCTTCCTGACATTTTGCTGTCATCTTTCCCTTGATCTGTGTGATGTAAAGCTAATCCTTCATGTTCCTGAACCGGTGATCCTGCTTCCCCCAGATTTAGTGAATTTAAGCTGTTGTGAGAAAAGCCCAGTTCAGTTTGACTCTGACGAGCCTTTGTCAACCGATTCCTCCCACTGCTGCTGCGCCGAGCAGCCTTACCACAGCTCTGTGTTTGAGGGGCTGTGTTCTGTGTTCTTCGTTTATAAATTCTGTTGGTGGAAACATCTCTGTAGCTGGACCCAGTAGGAGCCTGACACTCTCATTGTGACTAGCTGTTTATTGTGCAAGCTGCTGACTAACTTGCAGTAACTAAAATATAATTTTCCAAAATAGACACAGATGACAAACAGATAATCACTGCAGAGAGCCAATATAACTAAGAAGTACACTCAAGGCTCTTTTAGGTGTACTTCACAGGATCATTATAATCAGCAAACGGATCTTAAGTCAGGCTGTCACCTACTCAAAGCTATTCCTTATTTTCAAGGCTGTGTCTCATTGTACCACTTCAGATAAAGCAAAGGGGCTCCAGTCATGTGCTTTGGTACCACTCAGCTCTCAGATGGCATCCAATGACTGTTCTTTTCTCCAGACCCCAAACCCCTGTGACTTCTCCATCCTTTCTTCCCAGCTTCCACTCCAGTTGAGGAGCTGGATTACTTAGATGAGGGAGAGTGGACTTGCTTGACTGCTTCAGTCTGGGGTGAGGAACTACTACTTCCCCATTCTCAGATTTTCCTGCAGCCAGCTTGGCTTTTACATTGGTGTCCAACACTTACCAGTCTCTCAAATTGGCTACCCCACATGGCCTCATAGCCATTATTTCCTAACAGAGACAGCAGGAGGGCTTCAGGAAGACTGGGACAAAAATACCTAAGGATTTAAAAGCATTCAACTGATACACAATCAAGAAAAAGAAAGCAAACATCTTGACTTAACTGAAGAGGCAAAGATATCATGAAAGTATTCAGTTATCCTTGATGAGAATAAATAAGTAAATCCTTTGAGAATGGGACCCTGGGCGCTTAAGCAACAGTAAAATAAATTAAAACTGTGTCTGATAATCAAATACAATGCAGCTTCAGTGTAAGATTTCTTGACACCCTGAGAAGAATGTTTCTACTGAGGCCTCTGGTGTTCATCTAGCTCATTAAATAACTCACAATAGAAACATCTGCACACACCTTAAAATATATGTGTACATTTTCAAATGTATCTATGTTGAATTTGGATTTAAGAGTCTAGGGCAGATGTCTAAATTCTGGGTGCAGAGGTGTCACAGCTGAACAATGACCCAAACTTGACAGCACTCATGTAAGAGCTGCAGAGGCACCAGCCTGGACTGTGGGAGTCCTGAGTGCATAGCTGGCTCTGTGTCCCCATATCCAGCCTGGAATGTGACCATGGCGCTCTCAGTAAAGCCACTGAAAACCCCAGAGTGGACTTATAACCATGAGAAGATTTTCATGGTAGGCTTTTGAAGGGAACGGAGTTTTTTTGCCAATTATGGAATTAAAATAAATCCTAATAACTAGGGAAGAGAGATTATCTATAATCTATCTATTTATGCAAACATCAAGAACTGTTATGTCTCGTATAAAATGAAATGGTGCTTTTTGGCCAGCCATAATTGGAAGATGTGGTAAATTCTGTCACACAAATCATAGCACTAATATTAATCATTTAAAAACAAAGCAATAGCAGAAATCCTGACAACAATGTTGCTTGCAGATTTTCACATTTTGTAGGTTGGGTTTTTTTTTGCTTCAGTTTCATAGAGACTCCAATTATGAACTGCTTTCCACATGCAGTCTAAAAAAACTTTTGACATTAGGGCTGTCAGGGCAGCTGAAGGTGGTGTCAGAGCACTGGGCAACGAGTGCAGCAACGTGAGAGGCCGTGTGACACATCTTTTCAGAAAGGCACAGTATCTTCTTCACTACAACGTTTCCCTCTCAAATTAGACTGACTTGTTAACTCATCCTCCCTGGTATCTTTTCATTAATGCCTCAGCTTTTTAAGCTGTTTCTCTATTTCTCTCTCTGATCAGTCTGGAATTACATTTGTGCTTGGTACTTGTAAAGGAGAGAAAAGACTGAGGAAATATTCAGGTACAGGAGTATTTAGATATTTTATGTTGACCCAGAGCATGGAACATTCTCGATGGAAGGAAGGAAGGAAGGAAGGAAGGAAGGAAGGAAGGAAGGAAGGAAAGAAGGAAGGAAGGAACAGGGGGAGAGAGGGAGAGAAGGAAACAGATAGCGAGGGAAGAAGAAGGTCAAAAAGAGGAAAAAGAAAGAAGAGAAGAAAAAAGGAAGAGCACTCACCTTTTCTGTTGAATACAAGTTACATAGTAGAAAATAAAAACATTTTTGAAGATAATCTTTTTCATAAAATACTACAAAAAGCTAATTTTGAATCTCTTTAATCAGAAAGAGATGCTGCTACACAGACTGACCTTAGCAGAATTTCTCAAATTTAGCAATGAAACTGATAGATTTACATGATGCATATGCAGCAAGGCTCTTCATCTTCATGTCCTTGTGCTCATTATAAAGGCATGGAAGCAGAGCATGGTTTATAGAGTGATGATAAAATATACCATGGCACCTGGGCTCCCTGCAGAGCTCTGAGGATTTATCTATCTTTAGATGAGGCACTGTACAGGCATGGCTCACTCCCATCACTGCACCAGTGAACTTAAACCTAGACTTAAAAGGATCACTCATCTGGCAAGAAGAATAATTTAGTCTTTACCCATTCCAGAGTCCTCCCATGTCTGTATTTTAATAAAGGGCATCAGTTTACACAGTTATGCTGAACTGTGTTTTTTGGTTGTGTGATTTAAACTAGGTGCATTAGGATGTCTGATGGTCACTTTATCTCTGCAGAAGCCTTGCTGGAGTTGAGCAGAGCATGTCTGCTCTTTGTACTAATGCTCATGGAAGAAGACCTTGAGGGAAGGTACATGACTGAAGCGAAACTGTAAGCAGAGCAGTAAATCCATGACACTATTTAGTATTTTCTAAGCTTTATACTGATTTTCTAAGCTTTATACTTACAGCTTTATTTATATTTATGAGAAAACTAGAAATATAGAATTCTTTTCTGTTCTGTATTTACAATTGGACAAAAATGTATTTTAAATGGAAAATACTTTTTCAAGCCTGTGATTTAAAAATTACTTTATTAATGCAATGAAACTCATTCTTGTGATCATCCAGAAACTAACATGTCAGTTTTCTTTAAATAGGTGTAAAACTGATAAGAAGTGAACCTATTCTCTTTTATACAATGTGACTTTCAAAAGCCAATGGACAGATTATAGAAGGCCAGTTTTAATATATATACTAACTTTTGCAAACAGTTAATGGGATGGTCTGAAAGTATTAGTCAGTAGTAGTGTTTCAAGTGTGAACACAATGAAATTTTGTTTAGTCAGAAATTTATCTTCATCTGGCAAGATGTTTGAAACTCAGTAATCTTTAAGGTCCCTTCAAACTGAAACCATTTGATAATTCTCTGATCTGCTCATCAGATGGTAATGAAGGATTTTTTTTCAAATGGATTGAAACAAACTTTCTTGTTACAGCTTTTGAGAAACATATAACAGAAGAAAAATCTGGCTTTGAAAGTCTATGGATTGAAAGAGATGACAAAACACACACTTTGCTACCAGGATCCATAGTACATCATGCATAGTTAATATTAACATATCAAATATATCAAACCTTCCAGCATGACAGTACTTGTGCAACCAGAAAAGTTTTAGTAAAATTTTTAGGGAGTGAACAAAAACATGTGTTGGAACCTCCTGGGGTCAGACCCTCCCAAGTCATGGGCTGTAGAAATATCTATAACATGGTGCAGGGTTTAAATTAGATCTCCTGAGATCTTCAAGGACCCTAAAACAGTAAAGAATGTATCTATACTTGTAACTTTAGGTTAAAAAGAAGAAAAACAATTGGAGAAATCTTTCTTTAGGGGCCTGTCAAGATACATGTTATTTATAGTTCTAAAACAAGTTTCAGATCTATTTTGAAATATTTCCATAGGAACTCTTTTCTAATTGCAAGGCTAAAAATTGTAGTGATGGCTTCTGTGTGTTAAAGTGCACCTGTATCCTTTCTGGGTGGCTGGGAGTGCCATTCTCCCTCTGTGCTGTCACATCACATTCCACAGCACTACAATATCCAGGAATATTTCTCCCTTGGACAGTCCTTCCTGGTAGTACAAGGGAGCTGCCATTTCCACCTGAACAACATTGTGGGAGTCTTAGAGCCACTTCCTCACAGTTGGACTTCCATACCTATAAAACACATTTCTTTGTGGTCTCTTGCTCATGAAACAGAATGAAAGGAGAGTAAGTCAGGGTACTTTTTATTGTACAGAGCCTGACATCTGGCAGGCATCTGTATGGGGATTCTTATCAGGAAGGGTGGTGGTTAGCACATTTTAAAGGTATAGGACCTTTAATCTGCAAGAGACCTGGGGTCAGAGGGTATTAGGCATTATAAAATGGGTTGGTTTTTACCAGGAAACTAGAGGCCTTAGCAAGCAGAGGACAGCAAGAAGTCTGCTTACTTTTCTCCTGAAAATCTTATAGTTTTACATTAGGATGTCCCAATACTCTATTGCCACAGTCACAGTGGCTCAGGAGAACAGTGAAATTTTCCAGTTTAGTGTAATATTTCTGCATAACAGAAACACTGAATGAGAGAGCTGGTTTGCATTCTGGATTCCAAATTTGCATTCTGGATTCCAAATTTGAAAGAAAGCTGCTTTGCAGGTTATATTTGCTTGAGGACACTGGTTTCCCTTTGTGGGGAAACAGGGAAGATTATGTTTGAAGAGAGATGGCAGGGTCAGAAAAGTGAGCCACACATGCACATGATGGGTCTTGCACAGCCATTCTGTTGATTTTGCTACTGTACAACTACATAAGAGCAGAATATTAGTGCAAATGGGAGCTTCTGCTTCTGCTTATCGGGTGATGGCAGCTTCAGAGAAGTGAAAAATAAACCATACTCTACAATGATTAATAACCTTTAGGGGAAAATTGTGTCCTGTTCCTAATCCTGCTCATGGCTGGAGCAAAACTGCAATGCTATTTTGCATCATCTTGGGGAATTCTGGTATATGCTAAAAGCTTAAGGGATTGAAGACCAAAATGTTTACACCTGAAGCAAAAATGTTCTTGCATATACATGTCTCTGGCAGGTACAGTCAGGAGCGGTCATAAAAAGGATACCTGATGATGGCAAAATAAATATATGCTGTCTAAAAATTTAGGAACTGCTTCCTATAACTAGTATCACACTCCACTAACAAGCTCATTTTGACTGGGAGAAGCCAGTAGCAACATTAGCTATGACCTACTCCTTGCCCTTAAAGTCTACTAGTTAGATTAATTTAGCTTCAGGAAGATAAGTAGGTGCTTCTGCTTCTTTTTGTTTTCTTGCTGTGATGGACCCATGCTTCGCCAAGCAGCATTTATTCCAAATAATGGAATATCTCAGAGGTTAGGATGAGAGGGAAACATTTTGTCTGGAAGGGGTAACTAATCAACTCAAGACCTTTTCAGAGGAGACCAGGTATGTAGGCAACAAACACATTAATTCCAGTTTTTATTTTCCTCCTGAAGGTGAATTTCCAGAAGCAATAGCAGATGGCTGAGTTTTTTTCATTTTATGACCTGGGGTTGTCATTACTTGAAAAAACCCCATTGAATGCATTATAAGGTGGACACACCTTTGGGGTTTTATGTCTCAGCCAACCAGTGTTTGTAAGATGGTTATACCTTTTGTTCATGAAGACAGGAAATTAAATTTCAGTAGCAGCAGTTCACCTACAAAGCATCAAGTTCCTAGTCCATTGCAATACTCTTCTGCTACTGCTAGGATGGAAGCTGAGAAAATGAGTGGGGGAAATAAATTGGTGATCATATATTGGGCAGAAGCAAGTAGAGGTAAAGCTTTTAGATGAACAACCATGTATCTTTTGTAAGGAATGGAGCTGAAATGAATGTAAAAATATTACTGTAGACAGCTTGAAAAAATGGCAGTGTTAAATTCAGGACATACATTATTCCTGAGCTTGTTGATAAAGTGATGCTAAACCTTTAGTGTTTTACTGCAGGAATTTAGGGGTTCTGACTGTCAGGCAGTTATGTTAATTTTGGTGCAGGTCAGAATCTGGTGCCTCAGTCATAATCTTTGGGTGAAATGACTCAATAGTCACTAGAGTTTTAAAACCATGCTTTATGGCCTGAATTGTCTAGCTATATAGATCAGCCTTTAGAAAATTTTATATCTTTTGAATTCCTTTTCTAGATTAATTTTCTATTATTTTTTTCCCATTGTAAGGGGATGACTGGTTGTGAACAAATGGCCCTTTACCCCTTTATAAATGGAACAGATTGAGCTTCTGGAACCTTTTACTGTAAGACCTATTCTTTAAATACTTTAACCATTACTTCAGTTTTCACAGAATGCCTCCAACTTATCTAACTAAAATGAACCTAATTAGTCACCTAGCCCTGTCAATGGCTATTTCAAGAAACTATGTAAGATAACTAAATATAAGACCATCAAGCTGCAAAGGTTAAGAGAGGTTACAAGTTTCTACTGTACTTTGTGGGATTTTTGTGAGCTCCAAAAAAGAGTTGCAAAAGGAAAGTATTTTCTGAAAATGTGGTTATAAAAGTGGATTTTGTTTTCCTCATCCAGATGTCCACAATGAAAAATGATTTGTAAGACACAGCACTTATTAATTTGGCTTTGCAATTTCCTTGTAAATGCTACTCAGCCATCACAATCAAAGTCAAGAAAAAGACAAGTCCCAGAAAGGACTTGGGGTTGCAAGTTTGCAAATTTGCCTTGTCCTCAGAGAAGCCCAAATGAAAACCTAAGTGCAGGGGTAAAAGAAAATCCAATTCCTATCAACACAGAAGAATGTTCAGGTGCACTGCTGAGAATACAGAAGACTGACTTTGTGAGCAGCTGAACTACTGAAGCCTATTTTTCCATGAATTCATGTCGTCTGCACTCAGAAATTTTTTTCTAGCACTAGCTTCAATAAATCCAGTATACCATTGTAACTATGAAATAAATGGAATAGCATGAGCATGCATGCCCCCATAGACTCACTGGTTTTTGCCTTTTCCTTGACTGTCTGACTATTGCTCACAAAAGGTGTGGTCACTGGGTTGTGTCCATCTCTTCTTCAGTGGAAGCACTTATTTTTGTAGGTGTTTCCCCTAGCTATTAATCAACTTTCACAAAAATGGAAAGTTAAATATCCTTCAAATTTTATCTTTTCTATCACATTGGTTTGAATTTTTTATGAACTAAAGAAAGGTTACTGTGCAGGAAATGATAGAGAGGTTGGTCATCCTGGTCACATCTACATGAGAAAGCAGGCCTAAAAGGATTAATAAAGAAAGAATAATGCAAAGAAACCTAAAGCAAATGCCTTTAGCTTATTTCTTTCACTTTCTTTCATTTGATATTTCACCTTTACTTGAGTTTGAGGCTCAATCTTTTAAGATAATTGCAATTTTCAAGATGAACATGAAATTAAAATTTTTGTGTATGTTGACTGACAACTAGCGCTTTGTATAATTTTCATTAGAAACCACACTATTTCTTTGATTTTTTTAATAAAGAAATAAATCTAAGACTGTGAAATCCTTCTCTTACTTTCTTTTCTCATCAGTATTTTACCAGACAACAGTATTCACATCTATTAAAAGTGAAATAGTTTGTATTTTTAAATACTCTATAGAATGGAATTTCTAAAATTAACTACCAAAACATAGTATCTAAGCACTGAAGAAGATTAAGGAAGTGCTGTTCACAGTGGATTGAGAAAAGAAAAATAAGATCATTTGACCATTAGTACAGACTCTTTTGAGGAAGATAGGCCTTATATAATGTATTTTCATTGTTGCATTCATCAGAATTATCAAGCTTTCAACAAACAACTAGCAAAATTGGATCTGACTGTCTTGTTTTTTAGAGCACGTTTAACTTACAGCTTTAAAAAACAAATGAATAATGAAAATCATGATTGTGGGCAGATTCTTCCAAATTGTTTTAGCTACTCTTTATTACATCTCATTGCTCAGCTGCCTGAATCTGGATAGAAAGATCAAATACCCAGAGAATGGCACAGAAAAAGCCATCACAGGGAGAAGAGGACATCCAGTTGGACTGATGTAATCACCCAAATGCCTCTCCAGCTCAACTCTAATTGAGGTTGTCATGACTTGGCAGAGCAAAAGCAAATTTTGTTGATGAAATTTTCATCACTATTAAATGAGAAGATCAGTGTTATGTAAGATCACCAAGTGGGTAGCAGAAATGAGGAGGTTATGCTGTTATCTAAGCTCCTTATCTTGCATCTATAGAATTTAAAAATTCAGGCCCAGCTCCCTTCCTGGGGTCTTCTTTTACAGATCTCTTTCAAGACTGCACAGGAAACTGACTGGTTGAAACAGATGTTCGGTTTAACTCACAAAACGGCAGCAGATCCTGCTCAGCAGCTCCTGCCTTTTTGGAGGAGGATGGGGACACACTGGGGAGTCCAAAAGACTCTACCCCTCACTGAGTAGCAGGGTTTCTGGTATCATTTACTGCATAGATCAGCTGCAACTGAGGGCTGCAAAAAGGCAGCTTTGCTTTGTGGAAATGAAGAGATTTTTCATTTGTGTTGCTTTAAAGGCTGAATGGAAATGCTGAAATAGTCAGTTTAGGGGGGGGTCAAAGCACAGGTCTGGATCTTTAGCAAACTTAGGGTTCTTGAACAACTCTCTTTTTGTCCCTTGACATTTTTTAAAAATTTCCTTCTTTTCTCTTTGGTTTGGATGCAATTCTAATAAACAAGAATTAACTGCTAATTAGGAGCAATGGAATAGTATTTTTTTTTCCTTCTCCTTCACTCATGGATCTCCTGTAGAGTGTGACACCCTGACAAAAACTTCCTCCACAGCAGCATTAAGGAATTGTTTTCACTTCTGGAGTCTGTGAGTTTGGTAAAAGTCTCTTCCTTACCCTGAGGTCAGTGATGTCTGTAGTTTAATTTAAGGCATTAGAGAGAAACAATTAGTTTGCCTGGTGCCTAAACTGCTGCTGAATAAACAACCGCATAAGCTGAATCTTTAATAAACTACTCATAACTTTACTTATCTGGACTCTCAGTTGCCATCCAGATGCAAGAAATTACTTTACTTCATTTTAATTCTTGCCATTTTCTCAGTATTGTGCTACTTTAGGAGGCAAATAAATGCAGCAGGAAGATACCTATAGATGTGTTCAGCAGCTGGAGGGTTTATGATCTAACCTAAAAAATGCAAGTTGGTTTTCTTGTAGTAATTAATACCAGCAACATTTCCACTAAATGCTTCTGTGTGCTTCTTAGAGCTCTTCATGTCTCAGCAGTGGGTTGAAGCTCTGAGGGGCACAGTTTCACTCACCAGCCATGGGTTTTACTGAATGGGTTTGTAAACCTCAGAAAACACTCATAAAACTAAGTCCCAGGCTTCACAGCAACTCCTAATTTAAATTTTAAAGGAATCAACCTAACCCACATTCTTTACCAGATATAAAATTAATTTTACAGAAGCAGGAAGACCACAAGCCTTTTTGGTAGAAGGATTTTAAGCCTTGAACAATAGCTTAACACTCTTTTGTCCCAAATGCAAAGATTCCTGCCCTGTTGTAAACAGTATCATATGTATCTTTAGCTTAGTCTTAAGAAAAAATCAGCCCATGGCTGAAAAAATAATGGCCATTTTGGAGAAAATAAATACCTGATATTTTGGAGCAGACACTTGAGGCTTACATCAATAAATATTTTCTACTATGGACCACAAGGAGTTATCTGTTAAACTTAGAACTAATGAAAAAAATAGCAGAGGGAGAGATAATCCATATTGCCTTTCAACCAACACCAGGGATGTACTTGAGAATGTAGATGTTCCTGTAACTGTAAAAACACTGCATTCTGGTAAACAATCCAAATTCATTTCAACCACCTGAGGCCCAGGGGAAAAGTGATACAGTCTCTGTCAAGCCCACACTTGGTGTTATGTTTTGCAGTATTTCAGGAAGAGACGCAGTTCTTACTGTTATGCAGAAAAGAACATTTATTTTCACATAAGGTGAACTTTACACCATTACTCAACTTCGTAAAGTAGCAAAACCTACAGTACATGTCTTTTTCCTGAGCCACTATCCCAACTGCTGATGATAGATAATAACATTGTGATTTGTTTGGATTAAGACCAGTTTTAAAAAAAATAAAGGCACAGAATTGTCTGTATCATCTGCCATACAGATGCGGCTAACATTTTCCCACAAAAGCATACATAGGGTCTGAATAATCTGAGGATGAAGTTGAGAGAGATAATGGGAAAAAAAGATTAACAATGTGTATTCCAGAGGCTTCCAGCTGGACATGAAATGAAAATAATGACTGTTAGGATGTCAATCTGCTCTTTGATAAATCTCATAATTATTATCAGACCCATATCTGACAACAGCTGGCTATCAGAGAGGAATCAAGCTACTTTTAGCAGCTTACTTTGTCCTTTGTCTTCTTCACCTCAGGCTGATGGAAAAGTTTAATGCTATTTAGTTTGACCTTTCTTTTTCACAGGTCTTTTCTTTCATGAGTGTACTTGATGCAATAAGGAGACTGTTGGTTAAATTTTAAAATTGATATGGCTGGTTTCAAAGCCTTGAACATTACACATATACGACTAGAAAGTAGATTGGCTGTTTATTTCAGTCTAACCAAAAATTCAAAGTTCTAATAGGAAAAAAAAGTTAATTTCTTTTTGCTAATCCTGTTTTTCTGGAATATCTTCTTCAACTGAAAGAACTAAACTGGTCGTCACTGTCAAGTTAAGGAGTGTCAAAATTAAGTCCTTTCACAGGTTTTCCTGTTTTAAGTAAGCCATGTTAGCCAAACTGGTGATAATACGATAGCACACTGCTTGTCCCAGCTAGTTTCAGGCAGAGAATTTGAGCAAATGCAAGGGAATCTCAGTCTTAATTTCAGTGTAATGCAGTTTTTACCATTGTTCAGATTTTCTGAGTAAAAAAATCAATCACGGTGATCATTTGAATTTTAAAGCCATTTATATGTTCCTAGTCTCCAGGTCCCCTTGATTTTCAATTCACACATGCTGTATTGAAAAATATCTATGTAAGCTACTTTGGAATTTAGACAATTATAATCCCTTGAATGTAGAAACTCCCAACTCATGAAATTTTTCTTTCCCTCAAACTTGTACCAACATCTCTGCTTTCCACTAGACACAACTCAAATAGTTAAGATCCCTTATCAAGGAACTGTTCTTACACTTATGAGATTTAATAAACTACATAGAAAGTTCTGGTAAAAATATTTTAGGCTAAAAATCTTCTTCATTTCTAAAATTGCTATTGGATATGTTTTTGCAAAATCACATTTGATTCAATGAACATAAGCATAGAAGTTTGTTTGCCAGCTATTCATCCAAATAGGCATACCTTTTTGAGCATAAAACCAATTACACAGAACTGCAAGAAATTACAATGTAATTTACTGTTCATTAGGCTTTTTCTTTTTTAATTACCAGTGTTTTTATATGAGTAAACTGAGTCTTTGCTTGGCTGTTTCATTCACATGATCTCTCCCTTATTCTTTTTATCCTTCTGCTATGAGTCGATGGAAAACAGGAATCTCAAATTACTATCATTTTTTTTTCACTTAGTCGCAATCCATGTGGACTTCTATAATTATTTGATTGTCTTGTTCAAAACTTCACTTCCTCCTCTCTCAGTGAATACAGTCTTATAAAACTGGGTTCTGAAACTACTGCTGCATCTATCATTGCATCAGAGAAACCTGTATCTCAAAAGCCATTGGTGAGATGTTGTGAAGTTAGATGGGAATATAAAAAATTTAGGTGGAATATTATTCCTGCACAGAAAGTCAGAATATATACTTGAGGACTGCAGATTGTTCACTTACAGTGTCATCTAGCAGTTAATTTTCTTCCTGAGCTCTTTCTTGTCAATAGGTAATGTTTTGCTTCTGTGAGTGCTCCAGGTATAGGCTCAGAAAGAAGGTACTTCTTTCTGAAATGTAGCAAGCTGTTCCCAGGCTGCTCACAATCCAGGCTAAACTGGGCTCTATTGTACCAAAAACCATGACAAAAGAGCACATGTTTTCTTCCTGTTGAGATCTTGTAATTAATTCTATTATGATACCTGAGTAAGGACATAGAAAAGGTTGAAATGGGCCAACAGACTGTAAAGGGCTGTTGAAGTTTTGGAGGTGTGTTTGTGCCAGCAGAGGTCTTTTTCCTTCTTTCTCTTCATCTCCTTCAGATTCACCTTCCTTAGCACCCTTCCCATCTTTTCATGGAATCCTGATTGGTCTCTTTTCCCTTCCCCTTCTCACCCGTCACAGCTATGTACCTTTATGACTCTGCAAGCCTCCTCCCCAACATCCTTCACTGCTTACAGTTAATTGCTTTCCATCTCCTCCAGCATGAAAGTCCACCCTGCTCACCTCTTTGTCTCCATCCTTCAGCAACCTCTGACCACAGAGATGTAGAGATGGGACATTGTCGCTCCAGCAAAACCAACCTCCGGCTTAGAAGATGTGGAAAGTGAAAAAGAAACTGCTTCATGTTTAAAGCTTACACTGATAATGTGTTGTTTTGGTGCCTGTGCTTATTGCATCACAAAATGCTCAGTTTTATCCTGTTCAAAGTCTTTCTGGGCTCTAAATTCCATTGCATTCGGTGTTCCACACTTACACAGTAGTCACCTCTGAGAAAATCTGTGCATATACAAAGAAGAGGATATTCTGACAAAGATGTTCACTGGGTGAATGGTCTGCAGCAAAATGTTATTCACTGAGTTCAGAAAAAAATATGACAAGTGATAACTACAGGATGTTTCTTTTTTGACTTGAAAGATGTTAGTGGCTCAGCTAAGATTTGCCCAAATGCTTCATAGTTCTGGATTTAAAGTAAGGACCTTACACTTCTGGATAAACATTGAAAATCATGTTTTCTGAGGCATGTACTGTTACTAAAAAAATAGCTAAATACTAAAAAATACTATGTCAAAAAGATGGTTATTCCAAGACCTATTTAAAAAAATATTTTAAATATTCATATGTACAGAATAGTGGCAGAGAATCAAAAGCTAACAAAATTCAACTCAATCTGTAATGCAAACTAACACAAAAGGTGACTGAAATTTTCCAAAATTTGAAAATGTTCTGAGAGTGCAATTGGAATGACAAAGTATGAGATTAATTTTTGGAAAAATGACAACAAAAATTTGCTATTTTCAACTCAGCCACTCTGCAACTATACTTGTCTATTTAAAATTCCATTTAAAATACAAAAATACTTTAAAATTCAAACTTCTGTGATATTTTTAAGACCTCCTTACATCATTAAAAAAACCCAGCAAACATGCCAAACTGCTGTTTCTACCTATAAAACAAGAAATAAAGAAAAATACTAAACATTGCTAAATTATTCAACTAGTTATTAAACTAGTATTAAATTATTAAACTAGTATTAAATTCTTCCTTAAAATAAAACGCCACACAACTTATAATGAAACAAAACTGTAATTAAATTAAATTAAATTAATCAATAAGGAAGCTAATAAAGTTACCACGGTAAAGTTAAAAGTTGCCACTGTAAATAAAACTGCACTTTGCACTTTGTTTCATGTTTGTCATTATTTATCCAGGGATTTAGTAGTTTTGGGAGAAGTCTTAACTGGGATATAGAAGAGGGTGAATTATTAGAGGAAGATTACATTTCTAGAATGAATGAAAATTCCAAGAAGTAAGATTCACTTGAAGCATGGACAAGAAAAACATACAAACATATTGTCTGCAAAGACCACAGAATTTCAAGCCAGCCTGTAAATCTGAAATAAGAATTATTTCAAATGAATGCTGGAAAAATTGAATCAAGGAATTGGTTGTTGTCTGCATAATTCAAGCTTAAGAATCTTCTCAACTTTTTTCTTTATTCTCTTGCTTTCACACAAAGATATGCATATTCATCCTAGTTACAGAAAGGAGATTTTTAAACATCTTTGATGAGACAAAATCTAATAGGAAAAAAAAGTAATAAAATGACAAATGCCAAAATTGTCATGTAAGGACAGTTTTCCCTCTAAACCTTTGTGAATATAAATGTTAGAGCTGCAAGAAGACATACAGACCCATTTGTTATTAAAATTTAACTTCAGACTATTGTTATCAAACTTCTGGAGGTAAAGAAGACTCAAAAATTAGAATAAAAAGTGAAAGAAAATGGGTTAGAATCCAATGAAATATAAAATGAGCATTTCCTACAGAACTAGAAAATGCTGTAACACGTTTAAAACGAATTAATGAAGATCAGTAAAACAGGGATCCCTAATTTAGTGTATCAAAACAGAGAGCTTATACTTGTTTGTCTTTAAAGCTTTCTAAATATTGTGATGATGCAGTGAATTATTGCAGTTGTCCTCTTCAGTCCAAATGTGCATTAGAAGATCCTTTTTCCAGGAATATAACTGACAATGAATGTGGTCAAGACAGCATGACATAAGGAAGCTTTGAGTCAGTTTTTTATTAATAGGAAGAAAAGTTTCTTAGTGAGGGATGTTAACTATTTTGCTGGTGACTAGTGGCAAGCAGAGATGTTTGGCATTTCAGAACAGATAGTTGTGAGAGGAAGCAAAATTTCTCTAATACCTCAGAGCTTGGGAGTTTGTATATTCAAGCAGTTGTGATCTCATGAATTCTGAAGTAGCTGACACATAAAATTTTAAAGGTTCTTTGGTGTTAAAATGCACAGAAGGTGTTTAGTAGGACTTAAAAAGTAGAAAAGTAATTAAAGATCCTAAAGCTCACACTAACAATTTTGATAGGCATCTACCTGCATTTAGGTACCTAAGTGTCTCAGTTTCTCAAAAAATAGGTGCACATTGCAAAAATGTTTCAATCATTATATGCACACAGCCCTGGAATGAAAGAGCACCTGAACTAAACTTTAGGACCCTCTTTTTCCCAATCAGCTTGTGTCATGACAGGGACATGTTTGTATAAGGCAAGTTTGTGTGCTATAATTATCCTGAGAAAAGTGTGTACTTATTGACCCCTGAAGGCTATTCAGGAAACTTGGATAAGCATTGGAAATTTCTGTATCCATCTCCACTCCTAGACAGACAACTTCAGGGTCATTTACTAATAATTAATCAGGTCTTGTTGCCTTGTAAATGGTCGCTTGCTGGTCTTCTCCAAGGCTCTTTGACTCCAAATCCATACTGCAAAAGAATGGGCACTCCTTCAGAAGCAAAGAACACGGGCTGGAAAGCTTCAAACCTGATTTAAAACAGATGAACAAAAGAACCTGAGGTGGGTATTGCCACATTTGCCCGAGTGACAGACTTCCTGATTAACTGGTGTCATAATTTGCTTTCTTTTCACAAATATATCTGCACCTGAGGTGATGCACCATATCTTTTCCTCTATCTCTATTTTGAACCTTGTTGTTGAGCTCTGCTCTAACAGGAACGCCCTGCCCTGCATGTTGGCTGTGGTGGTGTGAGCAAACCATTTCCTGTTTGGATTAAAGATGATTCTTTTCAGCTGATGTAAGCAGTGTGAAGGGAAACATCCAGCAGCAAGTCTAGCACGGCTCCTTGCGGTATGGCTGCAATGGGCTGCTCTCTGCTTGCCAGTGCACACCAGGATGTCTTGAAACATGAGGAGCCATGCGTGCCTTGGCCCCCAGTGCAGCTAGAGGAGGTGGGACTGATGGCAGAGCAGATGACAATAGTGCATTCCAGTGTCCCACCTTCCATTAGCTTACTGCACAATATAGTCATGAACCTGTACCCTCTTCTGTGTGTGTGTCTCCATCTGGTCGTGCAGCTGATCTGTTGGAGCACTATTTAACTGTCCAGTTTTTACATGCAGATTTTACTTGGACAGCATAGATTTGCTTTGGCTAGTTTACATTCAAAAGAGCAGAAAACTGAGATTAAAAAACCAAGCCTTCCCCACCCCCCCAAAAAAAACCCACCAAAAAAAAAAAAAAACCCAAAAAAAAAAAAAAACAAAAACCTAACCCCAAACCTAATGAAAAGGAGAAGGAGAAATAATTGTCCTATCTATTCACTCAATCTTTGAGCCTCATGCATTTTTTTTCTGAACACAGATACCTCCTCCAGCACACCAGAATAACAGCTCTTGGGCCTAATGTTGCACAAGATAAATCAGTTTTGTTGAAACTCAAATGTTTGAACAGAAGGGATGTCTGAGATTACAGGCAGAAGCTGCTCTTCTGTCTCTTTAACAGTGTCTGAGAAACTAGACATAGGTGCAATAAGTATTTGTTAAATGAAATTGTGGCTTTTGAGGTTTCACAATGGGGACAGAATTCCACCAGAAAACAGATTGAACACCCAAGATATTCTTTCCTTAACTTGATTCTATTTTCATTGTCTACTCCACCGAGCTGATGCCACTTCTGTGAGGCTAAGGTTGGTCCATATAGTTTTACTTATGAAAACACATTATTAATTTTTAAGGTTTTCTGGCTTAGAGTTGATCAGCCACTGCTTAGTTTGTGCTAGAGCTGACTTCCTGTGCAAACATGTTTATGTACCTTACACAGCATATTTGTAGTTTCTCATATATCTTAGAATAAGAAGTTTCTGCAAAAATCTGTTGTAATTAAACAGTGGACAACACACTGTCAGGTAGAGACCCAGGTATATGAATAACACAAAAAAAGAAACCATGTTTCTTGAAGCATGACAGTAAGGGGGATGATTTGGGTGCTTTTCCCTTCTTTTTTCCCATCTGTTCTCAATTATAAGAAACTCCTCCCACTAGTTTAAAGCAAAAAAGTACACCCTGCAAAGCCTCTCAGCTCTGTACAATATGTGACATCTGTATGTAACAGATGGGCTTTCAGGTCTCTTCATCACTAGCTTTATTTCCCAGGATCTATGACTGCAGCACCTAAGAACCTATTCTTGATGTGAAAGCAAACTCAAAATAAAAGGGCCTCACACTTGCTGTGCCTTTCCCTGAGTGCACATGGTGGACAGTACAATGTCATCCACCATTAAAGTCTTTGTTTCCATCTTGCTATCAGGGAGAGAAAATTAATTTTCTTTTCAGCTACTGGAAGGAAATTGTTAGTGAAGGCTGATTTTTCTTCTCTGAATTTTTTTCTTTCTATCAATAAGGTCTGGAGAAATGTTTTTGTAGCCAAAGTAGTTGGGCCATACTTAGGGTCTGCTGCCTCAAATTGAAAAAGCACCATTATTCATTTCACACTGGGACTTGTGCAGATGAGAAGAAGATCCAACACCCTCACTCATGACAACGATTATCCTGTTATGAGTCAGAGTGACGAATTCTGTGCATTCTCCACACACGGGGACACCATAGTTGCCTACTCTCCCACAGGTCTTGCCTCTGTGTTGAGCCTGATGGAAAACAGAAATTACTTGACTGGACATAGTTTTCAAAGTAGTGAGTGCCTCAGAGCATCTTATGTAATTCTTGCATAGACAACTTTATCTGCCTTCAAGGGGGTTCATTCTCTAATGCATGTCTGTTCTGAATTTAGAAGCCAAGCAGCCCACCCTGAGCTTTGTTTTGACCTAAAAATGTAACCCAATAAACATTTTGGTCATCTCTTTGTCCATTTCTTTAAGTGACTAAAATATCTGATGGCTGTGATTTCCCTTTTCTCCTTCGTCTCATCTCTTCCACCCTTCTGCATTCTGGTTACTTCTTTTTCTGTGCCTAACTTGGGCCCTTCTCATTCCATGGCTTCTCAATTTCTAGTTGCTGTTCATATTTGGCTTTCTGCATTTACCATGCAAGAGCTTTTCCTGCAAGTGTCTATCCCATCAATGCATTTCCCTGCA
This sequence comes from Lonchura striata, assembly GCF_050655825.1. Classification (NCBI taxonomy): domain Eukaryota; kingdom Metazoa; phylum Chordata; class Aves; order Passeriformes; family Estrildidae; genus Lonchura; species Lonchura striata. Next base: position 61,048,573 of record NC_140707.1, on the reverse strand, counting down.
TTCTCACTGCCTTTTTCTCCACAGCAGCTAACATTAACCCATCCCTGAGTGACCAACAGATGTGTTGCTGCTGAGAGGAATATGCAGATGTGTTGCTTCTGCTGCTTCTTCTTGTCACACAGTCCCACAACACTGGCAGCCACTCAGTGGAAGGTGGGAAAGCTCAGGACTGTCCTACAAGCAGCTATGAATCATATCTGTGCAAGCAGGCAATTTATGCAGTAAGATGTGAAGAAAATTAAAATGAGGATGGGATGGGACCTTTCTTTTGAAACTTATGAAAAACAAGTATTTATCTAAATGTTATGTTTGTCTTGCTTGTTTTGTTTGTATTTGTAAGGTTTTGGTTTGGTTTTTTATTTTGTTTTGTTTTAACCTGCAAGCCACAGAAACTGGAGGAGACTTAAACTAGGGAGAGGAAGAAAAATGACAAACAGTGGCTGTGTAGCAGCCAATCAGAGAATGGGCCATTCAAATAATTTTAAAATTACATAGGCACAACTATTTAGCTCACAAGTTTACATAGTACATACAAGATGCTAACCTCAAACCTAGACAAAGGGCCTCTTTTCAGATCCTGGACTGATCTGGAGGTTTGGGCAGTGCTGTAGGAGTCCCACCTATAACACACATCTCTAATTCTTACGTGAGGAAAAGCACAGTGAATGCTGGCTTCACTATTATTCCTTGTGGTTTCTATATGCCATTCTACTCAACACTGATGGAACTATCAATAAATGGCTTCTTCCCACATTTGAATGAAAGCTAACATCTGGGATGGCTATTCTTTACTACTAGAAAAGTAAAAAAAAATAAATATTTGTCATCAGCAGTAGAGCTGACCTGGAGTTTTATCTCACACATAGCATTCATCAGAAAAACAGTCTTTCTAGAAAAAAAATTCAGGCCTACATTAACTATCATAAGATCTGTTATCGTCAATTGATTTGGCTTCTTTTCTCCTGACTCTACTTCTCATTTTACTTTTGAGTATTTTCAATTACGTTGTAATATCATATCCATGCTATAAATAAAATTTATATTATAAAAATTTCGTTTTTATCTATCCAAAATAACATAAAATAATTTTCTTTTATTTAACTCCAAAGACAATATTTTATTCAAAGTCTGAAATAATGTAATTTCCCATTTAATTCAGAGGCTAAAGTGTACTTAAAGTAATATGATAGCTGAGAAGAATTATAGCTTGTACAGCATCATTCTTCTTACCTGGACATTGCATCATAGCATGATGATACAGATTGTGAATATCAGTTTTTCTCTGAGATAAATGTTCCTTGTCCATGGAGTCACTGACTCATCATAGACTAAGTGAATTCTAAATCCCTGAGCTCTGGCTGGTTTCACAATCAAAGAATTTCTATTGTACAGCAATTGAAGCCTTACAGCTTTGCTCTGTCAATGAGCAGGGGAAAAAAGCTGGTGAGAGTTATGGAGCAGATGAGTAGCTGAAGTAATGGTTGCACAGAAGTATCATTCTTATTATGCATGATTGTTCTCCTACTTCTGGATATTTATAGGACAAGAAACTGGCCGTTTCATGTAAGACACCATAATAATGATGAACATAACTTCCCTAATAGAATATCTGCTTATCTGACCTTATTTCAGTAAATCTAGGGATTTTGTCAAATACATTATAATTAGCTTATTCCTTTCTTCTGTGAAATATGTGAATTGAGAGAATATTTTATACTTTTTTTAGGTTGTTACCCTAGACCATCATGTTGCCAATGGTACCAGTACTACAGATCTCAATTGGTCATGCTGAAGACTCAGTTATTCAGTTATCGTCCTTTAAGGTCTGTTCTAAAAAATCTTCAGTTTAGTAAAAAAAACAGTGAAGTGTTAATCGGAACTTCTAGTATTTTCCAAGCAGTGAGTGCAACTGGAGTCCAGGAAAATCAAAGGTAATGTGTTTGCCTACACTTTCTCTGTACTCATATTAGTGTCTTACTGGATTTCTTGTTTATTTGAGAATTCATGTTGGCAATTGTTTATTGAGGATCCAACTTCTTTCATTGTGACCTTACATTTGCACTTCAACCCTGAACATGCCTGGGAAAAGCACAGTGTGCACTGCCTTCCCTGAGCTTTTCAGTCAGATGTGCAAGTGGTATTATTTATGCTTCAACTTAACACGTATATACCACATTTAAAGTGAGAGAGTGTGGCAAGACTACAAGATTACGAATGGCTTTCATAGCTGACTCTTTCCCAGAGGGTTTGCTTGCACCTGTTTTTTACCACGAAGAGGACGTTAAACTTTTTGATATGTGACCAAGTTGCAAATGAAAGATCTTTATGATAAAAAGAGATATGATTGACTTAAAAAGGTCAAAATCTAATATTTTAGTCTGTCAGTTTATGGTGTGATAATTTCACAGAAACATCAAAGATACTGTGTGACCTCCCAGAACATATTTCTCACCTTGAGTGACTTGTGCCTCTCCTCAGATTTCATGGTCCATCAGCACACATTTCAGCTGTGTTCCTTTAATAATGGCAGAGCAGGTTGACAGAGCATTTATCTTCCTTGATACTTGACTTGCTGGGGTGCAGCTTTTACAGCCAGTGTTAGGGAATGGTGTGATACTCTGCCCATTGCCCTCAGGAAAGAGCCAGGAGAGCTTTAAAACAACACAGGATTCATTTTGAAACTTTTCCAAGAGATCAGTCAGCTGATGAATTGCTATACATTTGTGTAAACCAGCAGGCGGAACTTTTGAATTTCAGGAACCTGTTTTGAGACTGAAACCCAGCATGCTTTATTTCCAAGGGGCTTTATGTAGGACCTTATTTCATATCTATAAGGGGATCAGTGTCATTGACATCTCACCCAAGAAATCCTCCCTCATATACAAAAATAAATACTTTGGGAACTAGATAAAAAAATCTGTTATGAAGTGATGGGACTTGTGTAACCTAGGAAATTGAATGATTCCTCAATCAACCATGCTGCATTATGGTCTTCATATGATGGTTTCTTAAGCAGGTAGAGGGTGAGATGATTCTGTTGCTTATTTGATCTCCAGTAATTTAAGAGAAGAGCAGAAACATGTCTTCAAGCATCTCTGTGATAGAATGTTTCTCTTATGGAACCAGGCTTCTTTTCTCATCTTGTGGTTCTCAGTTTGTAAAACACTGTCTCCAAAACATGGGGACATGTCTTCAAACACATATTTGTAGGGTTACTAGGAGAGGCCCAAAAAGAGGATTTCAGTATTTGGGGAGTGTAGTTAGGAAAGGCACATGACAAGAGTATTCCTGGAGTTAGGCATGAAGAGCTTCACATACAACCATGAACGTGGCAGGTGATACGGGAGCATGTACCATGAAATCCAGAGCTCCCAGGAATTAGTGAGAGGACCAGGGAAAGAAGATAGCACAAAGTTTTTCTTAATCTCTTCACCAGCTCTTGGACCACACAAACCTCCACACACATTCTGCCTGGCTGTTCTCTTCTGGATATACCTGTGGTCTTACTGACACCTCTGGTGCAGTTCTGTTACTCCGCATTCTCTCTCACCCCCACTCATGAATATAGGAGCACAAAACAGATTCAAACTGAAATATACTGTAGGACAATGCACTCATCATTCCCCACCCCCACCAATTTCCTTTATTTTAAAATATATTAGAACACTAACAATAATTATGATGGATTTGCTCTCTGGTACTGTGTAAGGATCCTGATCCTGGAACAATCTGCACTTGGGGTGATTTATCAGTTTTTGGTCTAGGGAGGAAAAAAATAAATTTAAGATGAGATTTTGCAGCCATGTAATGCAATAATAGAAATTTGTCCAGTGATTATTCCAAGGTATGATACAACTTAGTTCTGGTATGCTAGGGAGCAGAAGAGAGGCCCAGCACAGAAAGAACTGAAGCATTTAAGCATGTGCAGTTGTATAGGATTTTTATAATGCTTTTACACAATGGGCAGAAATTTCTCCTAAAATAGTCATTCTAGTCTATTGGGTAATTAATATGCATATTGAAAAATTCTAAATATATATTTAATCAACTAGCTACATAAAATGCCTGGAGCTCTGAATACATATGAACCCAATAGACCAGAACAGCTGAAAAAAGCTTGCTCCAGGCTCTTGGGGTACATTCCATGGAGTTTGCTTTTAAAATAGTCTAGAATGGACTTGAAGAAGCTGGAAGACCTTTAAAGAAGGGTCCTTTATTCTCATGTCACAGATGTAATCTGAATTAATGTAGCAGAAGGAAATGTGAAGCTTTGCCTGTAAGGGCACTCTAATAATTAAGATAGCAGCCGAGGACCTGAATCCCTTAGGTGCTCTTCCAAGAAAGTACAGCTGTGAACCTTACATAGCCTGTTATCTGGAATTGTGCCTCATTTTCCCTTTTGGTAAAATGGAACAAACTACACTTAGCCTCTTCATGTACTTGTGGGGTGTGTTAAAGAGAAATATCCAAAGATACAACAGTGCAAGATAGGTTCTCAGGTCTCCCTGAAAACCAGGAAGAGGAGTCATTCTACATGCCCTTCATGCCCTTGAAAATCTCACCTTTATTGATGGCTATAATGCACTTTGAGACCTTTGGAGGAAAGGTATTATAGATGTGCTCAACTTCTGGGGAAGACAGAGTAAAAATTGACTAAAAGGTCAACTTCAGAAGCAAAGAAATATAATATAAGGATAACCTATGGCAAATACCCTGAAGGCTACACCTGGGAATGTGGGAGTATGAAGTCAAATCATGCCTTTAGATAATTCCGAGTTAAAGATGGCATTACATAAAGATAACAGCAGAGGAATTGTGACCTGTGGCATCTCGGGGCTCCAGAAACTGATCATTCATTCTTTAGTTAACCATCCATATGTAAAAAGCTTCTCTGACCATTCTAATGTGGATCGTCTCAATGAACAGCTACTCAGTGGTCATCTTTTCTTTTCTGTAAAAGGACACATTTCTATCCAATAGCCCCTACTGAGGGAAGAATGAAGACTTCTACAGTTTCAGCTATATGCTTATTTGCTCAGTACTCTCAGATTTCATTTCATGGACAAAATCCATCATCATTTCCCCAAACAATTCAGCTTATAAGCATTGCCTCTTAGATCTGCTCTTATGCATGCTGCAGTAAAGCTGTAGTAACACACTGGATCCTGTGGGAACTGTTTGGGACCTGAAGAGGCCCAAATTTACATTAGTACATTTATCTTTCTGTCACTCAACTTTGTTACTTACTTTCCATCACTCTTCAGTTGAATGATCTCAAGAAGTAGGTCTGAAAGCAGACTCTAAATTTTGGGCTAAAATAGAGTCTTATCCACAAGGAACAAAACAACAATTGCTAAAGGCACTTGAACTTGGATGTTGTAAAGAATATTAGTAATAATTCCAGGTGTTTTAAGGTATTAAGTTGAAATTAGCAAACCACATTATATTTATGACTCTTAAAAAGCTAAGCTTAACTGGAAAATAAAAATTGGGAAAGAGAAATTAATTTTTATTTTTTGTTTAGAAGAGAGTTCTTAAGTAAAAAGTATGAGATATAAAGAAAAAAACCCCAAAAGCCTCATTGTGATGTTCAGATTAAAAGAATTTTTGGGTTGCTGAAAACAAGAACTGAGTTTAGGGCAATTCTCCTTTTATTAACAAGATGAACTATGATAATTAAGTTTTGTAAAGTATGATTTACAGCCTTCTGGATATATTCTCACCACAAGATCCTTGTCTCATAGAAGCAGCAGTCTAAGTAACTAAAGAGGTCTAGAGGAGTTCATCATATAGCCATAATGTTCAGGATAATTAATATACTTGTTGAATTTTAAATTTTTTAACACAGTTGGTTTGTTAATCTATTTTCATATAGGATGATTGCCACATAAGCAATTACCACCTAGCACTTGCAGGTAGCAAAAAGAAATGGGTTCTCACATGGATTTGAATATACACAGTAGAAGTTATGTCACAGATTGAGTCAAGAAAATGATTACTTTCATTGGGGAAAGTGGAGCAGAAAAATAAGGTGAAGAATTTGATCTTCTCAGGGCAACATTTGTAATGGTGCATCAGGGTTCCTTCACAGAGAGCTTATGAAAAACTCATGTGTTTATGGAGGGATTTGTGGGAGGTAATCAGGAGTCAACTGATCAATCTACATTTATCTGGGTCTACGTGTTATCTGCAGTCTACGTGTTATCTGGGAAATTCTACAAAGAACCAGTCCAGAGTTATGTAACTGAACATGACTTCAAAGTTGGAAACAAGGTGCTTGACAATTTTCCTTTGTCATTGTGCAGAAACATCTGTATAAAGTATCAGTATAAAAATAACCTTAAAAGGCTGATGAAAAAAGGAGAGCAGCTTGGTTAGGTGAAACCTTATAGACAAGGACATGATGTTTACATCTAAAGTGATGTTGAGGAGAAAAGATAATTTGGTTTAAAGGATGGAGTTGACCTAGGTAGACCTCTAGGTGAGAGAGACAGTGTGAGCATGGTATTAACTCACATGTCAAAAGCTGGTACAAGGAGCTACCACTGAAGGAATGTTGGCTCCCTGGATAGAGAAAATTCTGAGTTTGGCATGGGACCTAGAGCAGTGTGTTACAGATAGGTTCTGAACAGGTTTCAGTTGTCAGGGGAACCACAGTCTACATACCTCAGTTTCCCTAGGCCTAGGGCAAAATAACTAATGCATACAATCAGAGACACTTTCTCTTCATATTGTTTGTTCAGCTGTGATAGAATGTGAAAGTTGGTAGAAGTTATTTTACATCACTGTGAAATCATATTCATTCAGCAAATTTGTTCAGTGAGGTTACAACTAATTCTGTAATTTCTGCAGTAAAATAATACTGGAAATATTTTTATTTTGTTTCATCTTGAATCAAGAGTGCTGATATTTATTTAAAAAATCAGTTAGTGAGAGATATAGATAATCTGAGGGTTTATAAAAAATATTGAGGGAAAATGAAAGCATGTTTTTATTGAGTTCAGGTGACCATATCAATTCAGATTGAAATCATTATCAGTCAATGGGAAAAAAACCCCAATAACAATACAAGATCAACCAAACAAAAGAAGCACACTTTTAAAGTCTAAGCCAAAACCAAATCTCAATCCCAACAATGAATTTAAGTAATTGAGCAAAGTCCAGGAAATGGGATTTTAGGATCCCTTCATCTTCAGCTGACATTGGTGAAGTAGGTGGAAAAATGAAATGGATGTCTGTAGAAAGTTTGGATTCTCAATTCAAGAGCTGAATTGAGAATGTTATGCATTTCTCTTGACTAGACACTATGAGGGAGGGTGAAGTGCTAGGGCAGAAAAGGGATTGAGAAGACAACCATTAACCTCGGCCTCATAAACCTGTCACTTTCTCCCTTATTCTCATTTGTTTATATTCCTGGAGTTTAAAAGTGGTCAAACGTTTTCATCTGATTGGAGGAAAAGGAAATTCACTCTTTGAACAAAACAGACAGCAGCAGTAAGTCCTGAGTATATTTCTGTGGCCACACTAAAAATGACTCCCTGAAAATGGGGGGTTGTAATGGGAGTGCTGACACAATCTGATTCCTAGCTATCACTTTGCAAGCTGTGCTGTTATATTAAGAAGAAAAGGTTGTGTCTTCAGTGGAAAACTGATGGAAGTTAGTAATGCTGGGTGAAAATATGCAGCTCATTTAAAGGAGGAGAAACTGTAACAAAGTAAATGAATCATGTTAAAAAGAAAGGAAAAAAAAAAAAAAAAAAAAAAAGGACACAGCCAGGCCAGAAATGAAAGACATATAAAATATAAAGGAAAGAGAATTTTTTTCTCCATTCAGCATATCCTGAGAACCTGATTGTCACCCAATTAGAGGCTGACTTAAGGTCTGATTAATCTGTCACAAGCAAAAGGGCCTGGCTCCAGTCACTAATCGGGGAGGTGTGAAAAGTGTGTGTGGGTCCCTTGAGGTTTCTTCAGCTTCTGTGTTTGCATGATCAGGTGTTCCTGCAGAGTCAGTTCCAGGACAACTGTCTTTTTGCAATTATTAGAGCTAATTGTAGATACAATACGAGCCAAGGACATTGGATCCTGCTTGCTGAATATGAGCTTGCCCTACAGTAAGAGCATAGCCTCTTCTGAATCCCTACTTCTTTCCTTTATAAAATTAGACATTGGAATAGGGGCAGCCAGCCCCATATGTTATGCAGTTGATTGCTTTTAAACAGGACCCCTGAGCCACTTTGAACAGCCTGGGTGATAAGTGTTTCTACAGCAGGCTATAAGGGAAAAAAGGAAAATTTTCCCCTTGAGCAGTGCATTGACTGCAAAGACACTCAGAAAAGGCTACTGCAACATGAGGCCTGCAGCAGCAGTCTGAGGGCTCAACACAGTGATGGCAGACCCAGGCAGCTTGTCTTCATCTGCTTCTCACCCACTTCCCCCATCTGTGGGGATGGAAGCCCTGGCAGCACAGACTCAGCAGGATCCAGCCATGTCTGCCTCACCTCTCTAGGGGCAAATTTTTGGATTTGGCTGCCTGAGGTACCTGCCTAGGGTAGCAAGACTTGTTATTGCAGCATTTCTCTAGGAGGATTTGATTTGGTTCCCTATGCATTGTCATCAAGCATTGCCTGATGCACCCTAAGGCATCCACATACGGCTGTCAGATGCAATGCCGCACCTACAGCAAACCTGTGTCTTTCTGAAGTGGCAGCTGAGGCTGGGCAGGAATGTTTTAGGGCATCTCAGATGACACCAAGTGCCTTTGCAATGCTCAGTGCCTCTAGAAGTGAGCCCTACACATCTATCTGTCTTTGTTGCTATGAGAAAAGCAGAGAGAAAATAGCAAAGCACAATCTGAATATACAGGAGATATAATATGATTTGGTGTCTTGAGATACATCACCTAACATTGATGGGTGCTGGGAGATAGAATTCGGAGCACCTGGAGAACTGCTGCTCTGCTAGGTGGTGTGATACTGACATGCTGAATATATTTTAAAATCATCATCTAATCATTTTGCATTTGCAACTTCCAGTTTTACTCTCCTGTGGCTACAGAGGTGGTTAAAAAATCCACATGGAGTGCAGTGTCTACTCTTGGAAGTCTTCCAGTTTAGATAGCATTGGCCTTATGTACCTACATCTCAGCATGCTTTCAAGGCTCTTCTGGGAGGATGAAATCCTCTAAATGCTGTTGCAGGCCTTCTGTTTATACCAGGTACTGTTATACCAAAGTCTAGCTACCTGCCATTGGGAAAGACAGGGATTCCTCCAGTCACCATTATCACTATGAGTAAATAGCTTACTGTCTGACATTTGAGGTGGGCTGCCTTTGTTTGTCTGTTTTTGCTTCTTTGTTTCATATGATCACAACATTTTCTTTCCAGACCAGGATGATCACATAGCTCTTAAATAAGGCCCAGTTGGATCTTCACCCACTCTCTCTCTGAAATATATGTATTGAAATATGTGAAGTACCAAGACTCTTTTGTATAGACTTATATTCAGATATGCATACATATATATGTGCATTTTTATACTCTCATATAAATACATATACATACATCTACCTATCCATATTTTTATACATGTATATAAATACATACAAATAGACAAGAAATCTACATTGTAGTACATACAGCTTTGATAGATAGTTGTATTATTATCATTATTATCTCATAATTATGGTTTTACTATTCCCAATAGAAGTATCATTCAGAATTCAAAAAAAAAGTTAAAATTGATTTTTTTTTACAAAGTATGATGAAAAAGATGGTATATGTTCAGTCAGCACCACATTACAGACTCCAGAATAAATTAATATGTGAGGCAAGTGGTTTCCATTTTAAGCATATGTGACCACAGGATTCTGTGATTCTATTCTGTGATTCTGTGATTGCCTGCATATAAATTAAAATCAAATGGATATTTCCTCAGATATTTCTGGCAACACTTTTTGGCCATTTATTTGAAAAAAAATAAAGCAAACTTGATGCTACAAATATGCAAGTGATTCCCACTTACAATGAAAATGTTGTAAAGAGCTAAATCAGAAATATTCAATTCTGAGAAAGAAATCTCAGGATTTACTGCTTCAAAACCACAGACTTCTAGCATGTAAACTAAAGAAGAATTTCCATGAACATGTACTAGCATTTATAAAAGTAGAAATATACTTCAAGAGGTGTAATTATATGAGACATTTTATCTTCTTGGGTGGCTGGCTTTTGAGCTGATTTTTTTTACCATTTTATGAGGTATAGGCATAATTGGCCTAACTATACTGTTTTTCAATCTACAGCCCTGTAAAAAAGGATGCTAGTCTAATTCCTTAATTAGGCCCACACCGTGGACCAAAACTCCATGGCCATGCTAGGACATGAGGAGCAGTGATCTCTCTGCCAGTTCCCTTATCTCTCCATCTCTAACCTGTAGGTATGGGAGGAGTACTCTATACATTTCTCTTCATCCTAGAGTGTGACAATAAAGGTGGTCTAGCAATAAGGAAACACCACTCCATTCCCCTCAGAGTCAGGAAAACAATCTGCTATTGGCAAAGGTGCATACCTGGATGGTGTTTTCCATTGGGGAAGAACAGTGCAATGCTTGGAATTAATTGCCTGGGGGTTTTATTCATTGCCTTCACAGGATCTGAGAAGTCAGTTAGACCCAGATACTTAGAGGAATTTGGAAACCTTATTTGCATTCAAATTGATAAGAATTAACTTCCTAATGCTCAGAATTAGCTTCCTAAAGAACAATATGAACATTCAGATCTTGAGGGTACAGATTCAGTCTTATTATGCCTTAATTGACCACTCTGTACATAATGAAGAAAAAGATTTCTCACTCCTTCAGTTTGGTGCAAAAAATGGATACAAGAAACAGCATTTTGAGATATTCCAGGTACACTGGCAGTATGAAACAATACTGACTATATTACTTCTAAAGATAGATGAGGCTAGGTTTTAAGGCACAAACTGTTCCTTTTGGTTCATTATCAGTCCATGGAAATCCATAGGAATATTTTTTTCTACTAGCAAGACAAAAGACATTATGATATGTTTTAATCAGTAGACTGCTAAATGTTTTCTTTACTGAACAGTGAATAATGAATTTATCATTGTTCCTGGCTGTTAAATATGGTGTCTCTTTTTCAAAATATCAGTGATCATAATGTAGTAGGGCTCCTGGGCCTGTTGACAATTTTACACTAACTTTGCATTATTTCCAAGCCTTTATCTCAAATTGGCATCATTTTATTGCATTGATAACTAGAAGTAGCAAATCAGAAATTAGAAAGAAAGAAAACTGACACTGATTGATGTCCAAGTCTTTCTCCTGATTCGCTGATTAAACTCATCAATCTACATGCAGAAGAGATGTCCAATGCAAATGGAACCAACCAGCCTTAACGAAGTTGTGTTGTCAGCATACTAACAGGAAAATGGGATCCTCATGGCAGATAGGGAAAACAAAACTAAACCAGAGACTGTCTGCTACAAATAACATTTATTTAAGAGATGGCAAATCACTATTTAAAACACGTTCTAAACATGACAGTAAATCTTGTTGCCTGTACGAGATTAGATTGTGGTATATAGATTGTGCAGGGGAAAAAAAAAAACAGGGTAGTTTGTGGGGGCCCCTGGGCTGTGAGAAAATGGTGCTCCTTTGAAACTCAGTAATCCTCCAGCTTGTTTGGAAAATGAACATTGGTGTCACTATCATAAGTATCCCAGTCTCTAGACACTGTAGTTTTCTGAGATTGCCCCTTTCTCTTCCTTGTCTACTTACACAGTAGTGCTGAAGTCTGTTTCTTTCAGAGATCATCAAATTGGAGCTGCCTCCTAATTTTTATTAAATAAAATATTTTTACAGGGATTTACATTGTTTCCATATACATCAAAATAATTTAGAGTACAAAGTAACTGAAGAAAATGTCTGCAAAGCATAAGTGTTAATCTGGAAAAAAAATTAAACTTTTGCAAACTTTTTGATAAATGGTGCAAACATATAAGTGCATGGAATACTTTTGCATCTAGGCATGGCTGAGCTGAAATAAGATCGAAACAAACAAATATGTAAGAATTTTATAAGAATCTACTGAAAATATTTGGCCAAGGGGTCAACTTGTTCCAGAGACAATAGGTAAAAGAACTGCCTCAAAATTATTTGACAAGAGATGGTTGGACAAAGATGGTTTTTTCTTATGAATTATTTGACTATTTTTGCCTTAATAGAAGACAGAAAGATTTGCCAGAAATATGTTATCTTTATACATTTTTATTTTCTGTAGTTACTGTTGCTAGTACAGTCACATTCTGTATAATTTCTTGCTAACTATGTGACTTCTGAAGCTCCCTGACCTAATTTTTCTTACGATCAATGAATTGTCAAGAATGAGATGAAGACTTAAACTGGTGATATAGTCTAGAAAAAAAGGAAAAGGAAAATAAAATGTGTTTAGGCTACTTCAGAATCTCCTTATTTAGAATGACTATTTTCAAAACCACCATGTTGGATCAATCAAGATTTCCAATCAAGCCACTGCTCAGAAACTATGTGTTACCTGAAAGGCTTTGTGATGTAATCACAGCCACAGGAACCTAAAAATTCAAGTATGAGATTAAAACAGGTACACTTTAAGTTGATGCTGGCAGTGAAGTGTCACCCTTCCTCAGAGTGCTCTTGGTGACTGCCAGTGGGCACTGATTTCTATTGGATGGAGACATGGATACAAATCTCAGTACCCAACAATGTCCCCTTCCTTGATTCTTTTATATGAAAAGCATATCTTTATAATTCCCCTCTTAATTTACATAAACTATGTTCCTTCAACTCATTTATTTAAATGAATGTAAAGGAAAAAAGAAATAGTGCTATAAATCAGTCCTTTTTTCATCTTAAGGCTCCCGACTCCAAACAATTTCTTAAAATAACTGTAAAGCCACAAAATATTTTAAGGGAATTTTCTGTCCTGCTGACATGAAATTAACACCACATATCAAATTTATTCTTTAAAATTTCCTGAAGAAGAAAGATTGTAAAAATACATGGAAATTAATAGATCTCTGACCAGACTAAGATGCAATAGGTTTAACTGGAACAAAGAGTAGTCAATAAAAATCTTATGAAATGTCTTCTAAACGAAAGCTTAAGGAAGTACTTAGAAAGATGGTGTGGTAGCTGTGGAATCTCCATCATTAGAGGACTTTAAGACCAGGATTAGACAAGCAAATATCAGTTGGTTTTGCCTTAGGGCCGAGGGATGGACTAAATGACCTCTTGAGGTCATTCTGGGCCTTGAGACTCTGTGAATGCAAACATGCATCCCCTCCTAACCACAACAGAATCCATCATCCCTCAACACCATTTCCTTTCAGTGTAATGCATTCCACCTTAACTTTGTCCTTTGTTTTCCTCTACTAAGAAAGTATGCTTTCAGATGACTGGTGTAATGCAATATCTTGTTGTAACACAATATTCATTAAGTGCTTTGTTAGGAATGAAGAAAATATGTAAAATGTTGAAGTTCATTAGGACATTACAAATTTCTATACATTTTTATTGCATGGTGGAGAAAATAGCTACAATTAACAAAGAAAAATGGAGTAATAGGTCTTCTTAATTATATTTACTTCCTTAGTAAATATGAAATCTATTCTTAGCTCTTGAAAGGTGTCTTTATCATGTAGTGTATGTATGTGTATGCACATGCATATGTATTTACATATATATTTTTATGTGTATCATTTTAAGGTTATATTACAAATAAGAAATGAATGTAGGAAATGGAATTTGTACCATACAACTGTGTCATTTTGATATTGATTGGGGTTTTTTTTCATGTTAGAGGATAGGACAAGAATCAGTAGAATTGAATGAAACCCTAATATGTGGAGCCTTACAAGAAATGTAGTCACTTTTCCAGGTTCTTGCTGGTTCTCCAGTCAAGACATAGGCCTAATCCAAGCTGAGCTTTCTCTTACATTGTTATATCTTTCTGTCACTACTTCCTATTTTTTCTCTCTTAGTTTACAAATATAGCTTTGTTTTTCTTACCTTAGGAAGTCCATTTATGATCTTGTTTTCTATTAATACCCTAGGTGTTACTTTTTCTTTTCTTTCTTTCTTTCTTTCTTTCTTTCTTTCTTTCTTTCTTTCTTTCTTTCTTTCTTTCTTTCTTTCTTTCTTTCTTTCTTTCTTTCTTTCTTTCTTTCTTTCTTTCTTTCTTTTTCCTTTGTTTCTCCTCTAAGATTTTTAAATAAATACTGCATATGTCTGGGATTTTCCTGTTCTCATTCTGACATTTGCTTTCACAGGAAAATCTTCCTCTCAGCAAAGATGTTAAGGATTCTTATTCAAAGTTAGATTTAAAAATCGTTTATATCATCAGCATAATCAATCCCACACTTAAAATCTTGTCTTCCTCCTCCTTTGTCAACTATTTTCTCACCTGTTTTTCTCTTTCCTCTAATCTTCCCTTTCATCTGTTCTCTGGTCCATTATTTCAGTTACTTTCATTTTATTATGGTGGTATCCTTATCTTTCTCTTCAACATCCTTCTTTTCCTCTAGACCACAGGTCTTGGTCACTTCATTCAATTAGACTGATGTACAAGGGGATGTAGCTATCACCTTGTGTTTATTTTTCTTGATAAACCTAAAGGAAATAAATTCTTTATTCTTTCTTCTTTTTGATCAAATTCATCACCATCTTGCATGTCACTCAGGGTAGTAACCTGGCTCCTCTCTGACAGATTCTTGGTCCTTGTATCCAAATACTGTCTACATAATTTGTCAGAGACACACCCTTTTTTAACCATTCACAGTTGAAACTAGTCTCAGCTTTCATGATATCTTATCCCAATTTCTACAGTAGGAGAAATTTCTATCCAAATTTCTAAAGTAAGAGTCTACAATTTGTTAAAATGTGGGTTTTTGTACCCAGAACTTAAACCATGATAACTTTACCTGCAAACTGTTTCTACATATTTAGCATCTCTCACTTGCTTTTAGTGGCATTTACCAATGTTTAGAAAGACTCCTTTTCAAATATTAATCATATGAAGTTAAACAACTTGAGGAAACAGCATGAAGGTGAGTCAGGGGAGGCTTATGATAGATATTAGGAAAAGGTGTTTTACCCAGAGGGTGCCTGAGCACTGGAACAGGCTCCCCACAGCACCAAGCCTGACAGAGTTTGGACAATGCTCTCAGCCATGTGGTGTGACTCTTGGGGCATCCTGCACAGGGTCAGGACATGGACTCAATGATCCTGGTGGGTCCCTTCCAATCCAGTTTAGTCTATGATTCTGTGACTGAAGCATACCACTACTCATGGTTCTTTGTTTTCTTGTATTCCCCTTACTTACAGAACAAATATCCTTATCTTTAACTTGTAAGTCTGCACAACATTTTACTCTTGTCTGTACAGTGCCTAGTACAACAGCAGCTTATGTTCATGATAAGAATCTTAAAGCTTGCTAGAGCTAATTCCCTTAAATTTTACTAGTTACCCAACTTTAAGAAAAATCAGAATTAGTCCTGCTGCATCTGTTTATATTTGTCTGGTTCAGAAATGTGGTTCATGGAGGTGAGAATGGACAGGCTTTCAATTGCTCAATTGTACCTTTAATCTTAAGGCACAGGTAGGAAAAATATCACTAACCCGTAATTTCCTAGAGTGAATCAGAAGAGCTACAGAATATTAAAATATTTGTAAAGAGAAATGTTTCTTTCTTCGAGTGTAACGTTCACCATTATAAAATGATTTTGAAGTATTCATTTTCAATGTAAAAACACTCAATAACCTTGAAAAAAAAAAATGCCCCCAACTCCAATGCTTTTGGAGAGGCTGAGAAGGTTAGTAAGTGATGACAAACTATTGAAAGCTGTTTGCCGTATTGCCGTACTTATAAATTCCTGCTTTGGCTTATCCCTCAAACATTTCATCAAAAAGTAGAATATTATAAGACTGTGACATCCATCAACTGTGGCTAAGCCAAGTTACAGCATTTTTGCTGTCTATTTAAGCCCACTGAAATAGGAATGGACAGTGCCTAGTAAGTGTCTGCCCGCTTTGCCCAAGGGCAAGCAACAAAGTTCATCAGGCTTGGGGGCCAGAAGGTTTGTCTGCCTGAGTCGCTCTGGTCTGACCTAACCCCTCACCTTGTGAAGTGGCCATGGAAGCCAAGGACTCCATTTTAGACATGGCTGAGCCATTAAATTTATGCTTTTCACAACCATAAGGCCTGTTTCTGGCACTGCACCTTCACTCAATGCAGCAGGGCTGTGATGCAAATACTCCTGTGTTTATATTGTAGGAAAAGTTATACTAATGAAACAGTACATTTAAATCCCATATTGTTCTCCACTCTACACCTGTGCCCAGAATCCCCATGCAGTTGTAAATAATATTTGTACAGGTTCCTCAACTACTAAATTTGTGTCTTTGCTAAACCCCAAATATTTGTCCAGTTCATGATCTCTGAAGGCTAAATATGTTTAAGAAGGAATCCAAATATTTACAGCATTGCTACCTTTTTTCTTCTAAATGGATAAAATACGCTGACATGTCTGTTCATTTCATCTGGAAAGAAATTAACTCCATTTCTAAAAACCATATCTTAATTAGAAAATTGGTCACCAGTTGGTTACCAAAATGAGTAGTGTGCCATGGGGCAGATGAGGTATTGCCCCTCTGCTCATTGATGTACAAAAAAAATAATACCTTTTTTCCTTTTTTTTCCCCTTAAGTGTTCTATTCCTGACTTATATATGGCTTTTCAGCTTTTTTAATTAACTGTACCATGTATGGATAATCTGAAATACCACCCTGTTTCAGACTTCCATGTATCCTTTGAACAAAATCTTACTTTACACTTTCTCTCCACTTTTATTCTTTAGGCTTTTCTCTTAATATTGATAATAATTTTTCAGAAAAAAATTTTTCTGACAGTGTATTGTTTCAACAGTCAGAATTAGATGAATACAAATGAAATCTATCAAGAAACAAAAATCAGAAATTCTTTTTCTTCTAATAGTCAATTTTGTTCCTTCAAGTTAGACCCCCACAAAAATTACAAAGGTACTGGTAATAAAAAAATACTTAAAAATCAAGTTTTAGAAATAATTTATGGAATACAAATTTTAGCTGGTCAAAACTTGAAGCCTAACATTGATGTGTGTGACAGATGTGTGAACAGTGATTCTGAGTTCTGAACTTTTGACAATGACTTGATTTTTTCTTCTGCATTTTCCCTCTTTGTATAATAAAAATGTCAATTACTATTATCAATTCTGCTTTAAGTATGAGAAGGACCATATAATATTTCTACAGGAGTTTTGGTAAGATAAAGTCACTGTATCAAGGTAATACATATAATGTATAATATTTACAAGAGAAAACATTAAAATATTTTGAACCTACATCTGAACTGCTGTAAACCAGGTGTTGTTATTACTAAGTTTTGTGAAACCAATCTAAGGAGAAAAATGCTTTATATGAATTCATTCAGAGGTGTGAAAGATAGATAGATGGTTTTGCTAGTGGTACATATGTAAATGTTTCTTCTTTCTTTTAAATTATTTATTTTTCCAGAAGCTTCTGAAAAAAGACAAGCTTTCAAAAAAAGTGCATTAAAAAAGTGAGACTCTGCTAATAATGTCTAAAGAAATAAAAATCTACTTCAGAGAAATTCAGTAGGCAGTCTGCATATTCTAATGATAGCAGTGTGAAATACAGATAGCACACAAGCGATGTAGCAAGGCCACACAGCACCTTGCAATTTAGAATTTGTCAACATTTTGCAGTTTCCCTTGTGACTCACCACTTGGTTGATGTTTCCCATTTATTGTTTACATAGGCTTAAGCTTTGGAACATCCATGAAAAACAGCCCATGTGAGCTTTAAATCAGTCACACATAATGAGAAATTTCAAATAATTCCAAGCAGTTAATTTAATATTTTATAAGAAAAATGCAACTTGAGTGGTGCAGTTACATTTGCAAGAAGATCAGGAAGGACAGCAATAGCAGGAACCCATACATTACTGCTGATATAGAGATAAACTGAAAAAATGTGAGATTGCGTATCTGAAGTCTGTAACTGCTGTGCTCATACTTAACGTGTAGGTTTCATTCATTAAATATATGTATAACATAAATATGCTAATCCTATGCCTCTGTCAGTCTGCAAAGAGGATAAGAGGGGTAGAAAACATAATTAAAAATTGTGTAGGTGTTTCTGTTAAAATAAACTTGCCAATAGTGTGAAATCTGAATTTCTAGCTTGCCTTATTTTAATTTTGTGCTGCCTGGACCCTAAGTATCAAAAGAAGGGATTTCCTTTACTTCCTCAAGCCAGTCAGAGTCCCATATTACGGTGAACACTGAAACTTTTCAGATAGAAGCCAAGATGCCACTGGACAAGAAATAGAAAGAACGTCAAGAAATTCCTATCTCTTTACATAATCTGATTTCTTTTTCCTTTTTGTGTGTGTGAAGCTGTGCAATTTCCAGTGACACATTAAACATGGCTCCACAATTGGTTGCTAAAGAGCAGTAACTTCTCTATTTACACTGTCAGAACATTAATCAAGAAATTGGAGTAGCCTGGGGTTTGGGTTCTTTCTTTTTTCTTCTTTTTTTTTTTTTTTTTTTTTTAATCATTGCTAAATATATCCAGAGTGCTCTAATAAAAATCTGGAAAAGGAAATTAAAATCTTAAGTAAGTCTGTCCACAGTGATTTTAGGACTTGATTGTGGATTTCATCCTGATGGTGTTGATTTTAGGGACTACTACATCAAAGCATGAATGGTTTAGCTGCAAGCTCATGTTTACTACTTCACACAACACACTTGTTTCCCCGAAAGCCAATTCTGATTCAAATCAATTTAATTAAGTAACAAAGCTGGTTGTCATGGTAACAACACTACTAATTTGTCATGGCAAATACTCTGTGAGATTGACCAGTTGCTAAGCAACAGCCAATGGTCTTGAGGACAGAAGATGACAAATTCTATCTGGTGCAGATGTTGTGATCCAGTCCTGAATTAGGTCTCTGTTCAGAGTGGATTCTCAAGAGAGCATCACCTGGATAGCTTAATAGCAACACAGGGAGTTGCATGCCACAACAAATTATATTGCTTTGTATTTTAAAAATGTGTTTGAGGGAAAAGATAGTAAAATAAAGTAATTTGATGCTCTGTGTCATCTTTTTTATTTTCCTGTTACAGAATATATGGTGATGATTCAATCTTACTGTACTTGGCTTTGCATATGCATATTTATATCTCTGAAACAGTCTTTTATTCATCTTTGTACAAATGATACATAAAATTTAGGCATGCAAGCAAGTGGAATGCAAAACAAGTGGATTATAGCTAAATCACCTCAACAAAATCTGTTTGGAGTAACGTGCATAATTCACTCACAACAATGGAAAACAATTTATTTTTAGTTTATTATTCTTTCTCTCCAGATAGCCTCCAACTTCACAGTTTAAATTTGATTTACTTTTATTCATGAGAGAAAATTCATTATTTCTCTCATAGGAAGTACTACAAATATTTCAGGCTGTTGGTATCTTCCTACCTGTACCTGCCTTTGACCTGAAATCAGACTAAGTGTAATGCAACATCATTTTGTAAATGCATGACTTCAATTTATCCTACTAGCTAGCATCTCTCAAATCCTTGTTTAACTGTCTCCTAATTTAAGAACCCATTTGAATTTAGGAATAATTTAAATATTGTGTGCAGTTCTATCATTAGGCCTAAATCTAAAACATATCTGTAAACTTAGTGATTTGTCTGCAAAATGAACCAAACTGACAAATGACAAGGAAAAATAGAGAAATTTGTAAGACTAAGAGGCTCCAAGACAAAAGTTGATTGATTTACAATTCATTGGAAAATATTGCATCAGAAATGCTTTGTGAAATGGGATTGGTTTTTCTAGGATTTTGCTTGCAAATCTAAAAAAAATTCTGACAGTTTTGAAATGCTTGGGTTTTAGGTTATTTTAGAAATTTTGTTTCTTTATGGAAGCTGACTTTTCAATTAGAAATAATTTGCCAAATTATAATCATAACAGAATGACAAGTGCTCTAATAGAACAAAGACTCAAGCATTGAAATCAAAACAAATCCTTCTAATTTTCTGAAGCAAGATAACTGAATGACCCAAAGTTCCCCTCCTTTACTCTATCATAATTTTCTTTTCTGTGAAATCACTCCTGCTGGCAGAAAGATTTTAAAATTCCTGAAAAACCTAATGGGGCAGATATTCCAGACTCCACACATTTCTAATATGGACAGTACAATAGTTTCTTAGTAGATTTATTACAATTGATTGTCCACAGGAAGATCAAACAAAAACTTTATATTATGCTCTATGATATTTAATTGTATTTATACAGCAACAACTTTGCAGTTTAAATAAAATAGTATCAGAACCAAAACAAATGTTTGTTTTATTAGTTTTACTGCAAATGCAATACTTGTGATAAAAATGAAATAAAAATGTGATTTTTCATTGAATTTGAAGTGGGTTAAAATTAACCAAATTAACAATTCACACAAATTTTGATTTTAAAAAAGTAAAATCAGCCTTTTAAAATTAAGTTTGTAAAGTTACTATATAAATAGAGAGAGAATCATACTCAACAATTTTGATTAAAAATGCATTCTTCTGCAGAAAATTAGCTACAATACTTCCTGCAGTATTGACAGAAAATATGAAAGCAGTATCCACATGCAACTTAAATGTCATCCAGTCATTATTTCAAACCACTTTTTAATGTAATTTTGTTTGGAGTGTCTGTGGCAAGGCTTTGGCAGTAGGGATTCTGCAGGGCACTGCCTCTGTGGGCAGAACTGGGGAAGGAAAAGTGGTGTTTTAATATTTGTCTTGTTTCTCACTAACAAAATCTATTTTAATTAAAAAAATTATATTAATTGTTCTCAAATTTAATCTGTTTTGCCAGTGACAGTAACTGGTAACAAGTCGTACTGTCTCAATCTCAACACATGAAGTTTCTTATCCTATTTTCTCCCCCACTCCTGCTAAGCAGAGGAAAGGAAGGAGTCACAGGTGTAAATGTGGCTGTTTGCCAGGTCTAACCCACCAGGTAAAGACAATCTAGCCAATGAAAAAAATTGCATATAGTGAGTGCACTGGCTATTGGAGCCAAGATTTAATGCTCAACAGCAGTACCTTCCAGTTTTCAAAGTCTGAAAATTATTTTAACATTTAAAAAATAGTAGACAACATGGTTTTTTTTTCTCTCCTCTTAAAGCTGCAGATAAAATCCTAATATTGTACAAGGAGAAAAAATAAACAGCTAAAGTCCTTTGAAATACAACTGTAAAGTGACAATATTACATACAAGAATATTCAGAAGACCTTACATGCATTTGCCTTTGAAACTCACAAGCAGTTACATATTTTTACTATTATTTTGATGAAGATGACAATTCAGAGATAATTTAAACTCTGCAGTGGAAGGAACAGAATGACCCTATCTCTTGCATAAGGCATGCTGGTAAGACAGAATGTTACCTTTTCAAAGCTTTTCATTTTTAAAACACCAAAAATTGGAGGAACCCTGAGATCCTTAAATAAATTAATTACCAACTTACTCCTTCTGGCCAGACATCTGAGAACTGATATTTGCTTTCTTTACTTCCTGATCATATGCTTTTCCATATCATATGAATCCTGGTAATTTCTAACTCCTTATGATGTTCCTTTTCAAAATTAGTTTCTTTTTCAGAAGGAAATTGTGATTTGCAGTTTTGACTGCTATATATGTAATATTGTGGTTTGAAAAGTTAAAATAAATCTTATTCTAGCAAGTCCAGATAGTTTTAATATCCAGGTTGTTCATCAGAACTGTCTTTCTCATTATTTACCATACAGGTTTTTTTTGTGTAAATCTTAACAAGACTAACTGTGTGTCATTTTGCACAGTGCTGCTCAGGTCATGACTTGACTCGGGACAGAAAAATGGAATCCAATAGGAAAAACCAAACAGAATATTTTTCATTAGAATTCTTTTTCAAAAGCTATCAAGTTAGAAAACTTTTAGTGAATTCTCTACCTGCAGTATTTTTTAAATCCCAAAGAAAGCAAATACCTTTTAGAAATCTTTGTCAATGAAACCATTAACTCAATCAAAAAGAGAAAGTTTATTTGATAATTTTTTCATTAAGCTATGTTGATTGACAGTGTGCCATTATTTTAATTCTTCATTGATTTAATCTCCCATAACCTTGACTTACTTGCTCTATGTCCATATTTGTCCTTAAGCAGTGGCACAAGAACCATTTTTTCCAGAACCTCAGATTTTTTCAGTCTTCCAAGATTAGTTCATCAGTCTGATATTCCTTTGAATCTTATATGGGTGAAGTATTTCATTATAGTTAAACTTTTTTTTTTTTTCTAAACTGTTATACTGCTCCTTTCCTTTTCTCTCATCGCTACTGTAAGAAAACCTGTTCTGTTGTTCTTGTGTTAAACAAGATCCTTCTTTCTAAGAACAGATGCAAAGTATACACTGGAGAATTCTTCCTTTCCTACAGTGTTACTGACATTTATATTGTCCCCATTTGGTAAACTTGGCCCAGAACTTACCCCCAGGACAAAATTGTTGGGAGTGGAGAGAAATGGAAAGTCTTGGGGGAGGAATTAAGAAGACTGCAACCATTTCATCACTTCTCACTCAGTACAAGGCACATATTGGGGGTTATACATCAGACTAAGACTTCCTGTTGTTACCTCTTCCTTTCTTTCACACATGGCAACTGTCCCTACACCAGTCTATCACCAGAAATCAATTTTACTTCTATTCAATAGTAACAGCAAGGCTAAATAATTTTTTCTGTTTAATGCTGACTTCCCTGATCTCAAAAATCACAAAACGTCTGAAAGTGACACACAGTTCAGAAAACTCTTCTATGTTTTTTTTCTTAATTGATCTGGCAGATAACAGCATTTGTTTCAAAAGGTTAAAATCTGTTCCTATAACTAATCTTTTCTCTAAAACCCCTTTTCTCTATCAAATGGCTGGTCCGGCCTCTGGCTGGCATTCTGTCTTCACAAATTTCTCTAAAAATCACCATCCTCCCACCTTTTGTTTCTCCGAGGATCCCTGGGAAGACTCCTATGAATCCATCACTGAAAATGGCAACCAGGGAAAGCAGCCATTTCCTCCAGTAGAAAACAGTTCTGCCACATTCTCTGAAAGTATATTCTCCTCCCAAGGCAAGCACAGAGCTCCCATAAGCACTAATGCACACACAGAGGTGAATATTCCCATTTGTGAGAGACCGTAATTGAATCACCATTAGCTTCAGCTTCTGGCATTGTTCAGAATGAGCCAAGTCCTATTGCTTCTCATTGCTAGAATGCAATAAACAAGAGTTAAACTCTTTAAAGGCAGCTTTGTTCTTCTGTCAGACACCTGCTGAACATTTGTTTAAAATATAACAACTACAAAGAGGTATTAGAATCTGGCAAAGACAAAGGCCCAAATTAACCTTAACTATAGAGTGTCTATCAATGCCTCTGTCTCAACTACTTCAAAATCTTTTTTTCAGGTGTCTATAGAAGCAGAATTGTTACTTCACTTTCAACTTTTTTCACAGATAGCAATCTTTCAAGAATATGCCATAGAGTAAGTGGTTGCTGCTTGTTTTTTGTTCTTTCTTTTTTATTCTATACAGAAAATAGAACCTTCCTAAGAAAACTTTACAGGCTTACACACACACACACATACACACACACACACACACACACACACACACAAATAAAGTACCTAAAAAAAAAAAAAAGCACTTTTATGAAAGCTATCCATCAAATGTCAAGGATAATAATCAATTTTTTGTCACAATGAACTGATAAAAGCTTTCAGTAATAATGTCATGGGGAAAAAAATTTGTGTTGGAACTCGTAACGCTCAGCCCTGATATCAAACGAATTCATAAAAGCTCAATACCACTGTAACCCTCGGAGGCATGACAAAACACAATTTCTCATCCACAGGATATGGAATAATTCCTTCTTTTTATTTTTTTTTTTCACAGAGGGAGAAGCAAAAGGAAAAAATCTGAATTTCAAAAAAAATATTACACGATCCTGCTTATGCAGGTGAACATTACCGATCATTTTGGTCGCCGATATCACAAACCGTTATGGTGATTTCTCTCACATCATGCAAATAGCTGCATAATGTCTACTCCTCTTGGAATGTAAAATCAAATCAGCATTCTAATGATACAAGCTCGTGATGAGCTTGGAAATAAATATGCAGAAGCGCATAAAAAAAAAAATCAAGGCAATCAAGGAGAGCCAGCGTCCTAGCTTGGACTATAAATCTTTGTCTGTTTCAATCGTAAAGCTGGCCGAATCAGTGTAAAATTCGAGCAGGGATGTCATCAATTTCTGTTAACCTCTCTATTCTTCTTTGTGTTGGTGGTGCAGTGATGGATTGGTTTTGTCACTTGTGCTCAGTTCACAGTATGTTAACATGGAAGGGTGCAGTCAGGTTATGAAGAAGGGTTATTACTGTCCCAGCTCTGACCTGGACTTACTATCTTTTCTAGTATCACAAAGCCTTACTGTCTTTGGGAGTGAGAAGCAGCATCCTTTGAGCTGCCTAATGCTAAACAGAGCAGCCACATTTTTTTCCTCCAGTTGCTGTGCTATAGTTCTTTCCAGATGCTTTACTTCAGCTTATAGGCCTATTGTCTTCTACCATTTTTTAATTAATAAACTAATGTAGGAGATGCTTATTAATCCAGCTAACAGTGCAGGCAGAAAAGTAATGAATTACTGGATTACATTAAGAGGAATCTATGATTTGCAAACAAAAAAGATTCATAATTTTACAATCTCTAAATAACAAAGCACTAGCAATAAAACAGAGGAAATAATATAAAGTTATTAGCATGTCTGAATGCAAAAATATCTCAAGGAGTGGACTAACAATTCTTCTTTCATGTTGGCTGGATCATGTGCTTGGTAAGGATATTTAAATTGCGCTACCTAATTTCAGCAGTGACTTTAACGAGTTAGGGTGTTCTTCAGATCTTGGTTTCTGCTTCTCTGCTGTATCAGTGCACCCACTGCAATCTCTACCGCACAGCACTCAGACACCTGGATCTACTTCAAAAACTCACAAGCTCAACTTTAAGAAACCTCAGGCTCTGTTAATGTCAATGGAACTGCTCAAGTGCTTAAGTTAAGCATGTTCCTAAATGCTTTGTTGGAAGATTGTAATAAATTCTAATTCAGAACCCAATGAAATCTTTAGGAGTCTTTATATTGACTTCAGTGGACATTGTATCAGGCTAATAGAGCTCAACACCTCACAGAACTGAGCTTTTAAATAGTTGGTTCATTTCACCACATAAGTGGTTGTTTTAGTGGTGGGTGAAGTGATCCCTATGTGTAGTATTTAATATAGTGTGTTTCAGCTTGTTAAGTTAGTAAAGTGCTTTGGGATCACTTGAGATGAAAGGTACAATACAAATGCAAGTTATTATTACACTGCCAGAAATACAATTTTTATTTTTTTTTTGTGAGTGAAAAATCACATTAAAATAAGTGCTTTAAAACAAAGGAAGCAGAACATTATTAAAAATCTGTATCTATTTGCTTCTATAAGGAAAAGCCAAATGGAACAAAATAATTCCTGCAATAGGTAATCTGGGTCCTGCAGAAAATCTGAACAATTGAGGGTCAATGGCATTTTGTAAGTGATGCTTTTGCTCTTGACAAATTGGACACAGGATATAGGAGTAAATCTGGTCACAAATGTCTGCCTCTTCTCAGAGCTGTGTTGGCTGCTCAAAAGCAATTAAGTGAAGTGGGTGCTCAAGTCCCATTGAATGTCCCAATTAACAATTAGCAAGACTTGTGCTCTTAAGGGTTTTTGGAGATCTTACACAATGGAGCAATGACAAAGTCACATGGAGGAGAATTTCTATATCCTTTCTATGAGAGCTATTTTTAATGTCATATAAAAAATCCTGAATTAAATATAGTAGAGAACCAATAAGAATCAATTGTTTTGTCATAGCTTATTTTACTATTCATCAAGTGCAGGAATGTAAAAGGAGCCTAACCAGACATCAGACTCAGCAATTTATCCAAAACCGAACTGATAGAAGTTTCCCAAGCATTTTTTCCATTAAAAATGTATTCCTACTGTCAACATTCTTAAGAGATCTTGGGGTAGCAAACCAGTGTATATAAACAACAAAACCAGAGGTAAATTTGCCATGATAAAGTTTCTCTGTGTGGTCAGTGTGGCTTGTTTTCCTCACAAGTTTGTTTATTCTTTTCTTCTCATGAATTTGAACAAAATGTTCAGTGGCAGCTACAGAGGCTCCAAAAAAAAAGGGGTCAAGAAAGAATCCCAAAGAAGTCATATTGACCTTACTAATAAATTCCACCTTGGAAAGACCTTCAAGAACCTCTGAAGCCAAGAGGGACTGTATATTTGCTCATGCTGTCCCTGTCCCATGAAAGGGAATTTTCTCTCCAGAAGGGAATGCATCTGCCCATCTACCAGCCCACATGTACCCTCACCCACTGAGTGCTGCCCTGTACACATGTAAAGAGAGCAAATGCAATCTGCCACAAAAAGGCCTTGTACTAGTCTCCAGAGACATGACTCCCATTAAATTAATTATTGTATTGCAAATATTTTTAGCAGGATGCCCATTTACTACTATATTTGCCTTAAAGGTTCAAGTTCTCTATTACATAATGATATACAAATTAAATGCAATTTCAAATTTAAACCTGTACAAGTGTCAGTTACCAAGTTACCCTGTTAATCCCATGAGGCTGCCCAGAGCACAGCTGGAAAGTGTGCTATTGTGCAGACATAGCATTCCTTACTCCAAGAAACTCTTATTGAAGGCATTATGGCTAATGCGTCTTATTTATTGTTGGTATTGCAGAGTCCAGTGAATTCAGGCATAAGACTTGGCCTGATACAATAGATACTGTGCAGAAATAAACAGGGTTGCATGGCTCTGCCAAATTTCAAGGAGAGATGAAACAATTTTTGTCTTCTAAACTGATCTTCAAATCAAAGAATCCTAGGCTGCTGCAACAGTATTCAGCATCTGGGAGCTCTCCTTCTGCAGGAGGAGCTAGCTTAGGTTTTCCTGGCTTCCATGAAATTTTGATTATTGTAACTGGCACTTTGTGTAATCAGTATAGATCAACCTCAGTCAAGTAGAAATATGTTCTATGCATGTTGCTAATAAGAAAATATAATTTAATCTAATTGTGAAAAATTAATTAGGAACATGGTCAAAATAATTTAAGGTCCGTAAGAATCTTTCTGAAAAATTTTCTGTATTTTTCTAAGGCTTTATTTAATTTCTAATGATGTTTGCACTGTTTTGGATGAAATCCTTGACATGTTGACAAGGAATTTTGCAATACCTAAACCAAGGGAGGTTTGTTGTTTCCAAAGGTATGATCCTGAGAAGTCTGCAGAGGGTCTGGATGTTTGTCTCAATAATTTATGAGCTTATCAGTAGACTATGGGACTTTGAGTTTTGGTCCCACATTCAGCTTAAAGAAGAAGTAATTTCAAAAGCAGGCTAATTAGCAAATTATGACTTTGCTATCTTGCTCAACAGTTATTTAAACCAACACTCCCCAAAAGAAGAAACAAAATGGAGTCACAAATATTAACATGCAAATTCAAACACAGATACACAGGATGTATAATGAGACAGAAAAAGTTTTTCCTAATAACACAGAGTGACTTTAAAATAGAGATTAATGCATGTTGAATGCATGTCCCTCACCCTTCAGTTTTCCTTTTTGGTTTAAAATTATTTTGACCTTGAGCCTATTCTGTAATCAAGGTGTTTGATAAGTCAAATCTTTCAGAAGTGTAAGGAAAAAGCACTTTTTAGAATGCTAAACTGGAAACACACAGGGTGCAGTTATTGCTTTAGAGAAATGTCATAGATGTCCTCTAACCTTTTTTTTTAGGAATGTATTTCTTGGATGATTTTTTTCAAGGACTCAGGTCAGGAAGAATCTACCCCAAGGGTAGTTGGAGGGAAGAAAAAAATAACAAGGCATGGTGGCACCTGGGGACCACAACATTGTTCACATCCTCTGTAATCATCAGTGCACTGCTCAGCTGCTTTGGTAATTTACATAATACCATCCTGACACGTTCACTTCAGCTATCCATCACCACTGGGATGGTGCTGCTGTTTTCTTGCTTTATTTTCTTTCTCCCTATCTGTCTTTCTCTGTGCCTTTCTTTCTCTCATTGTGTCTTATGTTTATCTGGCCAAGCAAAAAAGATTGATTTCACATTGTTTCTGCCCTCCTTGTTCAAGAAATATGATTTTGGCAAATGATGAGGCAGCCAGCACAGCTAATAAGAAAAATGCACATATAGAGATTTTATTCTCTACATTTTAATGAATAGCATCTTTAGGGGAACTGAGGAGGAGGAGGAGAAGAAGAACAATAATTTAATGGATATTGAAATGGGGGAGAGAGTCAGTTTAATAAAGCTAAATTTAAATTATATGATCGACTTTATTCACATGTAATCATGGCAAAATATGCAACATAGGACTGGACACTGAGCTTAAAATAAAAGCCTAAAGCTTTGTTTCTTGAGTTGCATTTTCTCAACAATTAACAAAGAAGTAATATTTCAATTTTCTAAATGTAATTTTTATTGTCATGTGACAGATTAATTTGCTGTCTGAAAACATAATTAATTCCTGCAGTCCTACCTACTGAGCTCCAACTACAGGCTTGTTCTCCCCAGCATTTTAGCTCTGCACCCCTTTGACTTTAATGGTGTTGTTCCTGATCACTGTAACGGATATTGACAGCTATGCCCCTGTGTGCATCCTTGTCTATCACCCCTGTGTATGCCACAGTCACCTTCCCACAGGAAAGGAAAGCTCTAAGACACAGGGAAGGACCACTGAAATGGGCATGTGGACAACCTGTTTATTGTTACTTTCTATAGCTTATTGGGGTGAAGTTTTCATTCCCTCAACCACTCATTCCTGGCAGTGAAAACCCAAAGTAACTTGGCTACCAGGACTTCCCACTACATGAAGCTAAAAACCAACTTTTAAGGCAACTGGTACTTGGTACAGGAAAGGATAAAAGGCACTTGTATTGGTGTCCCTCAATGAGCATCAGAAATGATTCCTTGTCTCTGTATACTGATGTTCCTAATGAATAGTTACAGGGCAAAAAAACCTTTGTGGAAATAAAAGTATGATGGTATTTAAAACCCATGCCACCAGCCCCCAAAAAGACAGTTTCATTCACTTAGAATTTCTGAACCCATCCCATATAATAATAATAATAATAATAATAATAATAATAATAATAATAATAATAATATCTATCTGTACAAAGGCATGAATAGCCCTGTTCTCATACTGTGTTTTCATTATTAATGTAGGTATTTCTCAGCTTAGTACCTCAAGTTAAGTGGGAAGAACCTGAGATGCAGACTTTTATATATGGAAACTTTGGATTCAATCCCTGTTGTGTTGAAATACTGGGACAATTAAGACAGCTGCATATATATTGAAGGAGAGGTGGGGACTTAGAGAGAAAGCTGACAACCTCAGGCAGATCTCCATAGTTTGCATTCATATACACTACATTATTTAAGCAACTGTATTAATTTGGTAATAACACTCTGGAAGAGTTGATCCTCTGTAAGGTCAGGGTCTTCTGCAGCTAGAGACTTTGCATAAACTTATGGATTGTCTTCATCAAATCCATGGTATGAATGGATTTCTAAAATCCAGTATGCAAAGTAAAAGAAAAATATTTTTAATGAGCAAATCCTTTCACCTCTGAAAACTTCACATTCAAAATAAAAGAAGCCCTTATTATAGACTGCAATCACATTTATTAAGACTGTAGTTTCATTTCATACCAGAATCTCTCCTAAAGGTTCTTTATACTCTTTGATTCTTATTTCATAATTTTTTTTTCTGATAAAATTACAGGATATTTTGAAGACTTCTCAGAGTTCAGGTTTCAATTAAATCCTGTCTCCTTATATATCAACTTTGTATGATAGAAACAAATTCAAGGTACTGTCCTGCAAACACTGATACAATGAGATAACTCAAGAGAGCACTTGAATATTCTCAAGTATAGGCTCCACTAGAAAAATTTAGCCTTGGCAAAATCAATTTATTTCATGTGTATTAACACTGCTTTATGCTAGGGCTGAGTTTTTGTTTTGTTCTGAGGGTGTTTTTTTTTCTTTTTTTAGTGGAAGAAGGACTTCATTTTGACACCAAAAAAATGTCATCCAAACTACCTTGTTTAGAAAAACCAGTCTTTGTCCGTGCAGAGCAAATGCATAGAACATCGAAGTACCTCAGTACGTTGGCAAAATGGAAGAATATAGGAAGATTCTTCTGAGATCTCACAGAAAGACTGGAGAGCACTGATCTTATTAACCTCTAAGGACCTTGGAACAAGATTTTACAGCAACTAGCCCACACTCTGAGACAACAACAGAGAGCATGATCCTTTAACCTCTGCAATATTAATATTCTGTTGTTATCTGATGAGCTCTAGCATTTCTTTAACAAAGTGGACAAAGACGGCATAATGAGATATGATCTTAGATTTGGTATTCTGATCTGTTCATGATAATGCTAAAGTTACAGAATTATAGGTGAAACTTTAGGAAACTTAGATATTTCTTTTTATTCATGCTACAACTTACTCTTTCATGCACATGAGACTCAGGCACCTCTTTAACAAAACTAAAAATCTTTCAGTCTTTTAATGTGATAATTTTTAAACTAGACCTGTTTTACAGGATTTTTAATGGGAATAAATAGGTATGAAACAGGAGAATGCCATGTTCTTACTTGGCTTTCCTGACACCGGGCTGGAGATGTTTCTTTCCAGTACAGTTCACATTAATGTGGCTGTCATCATTGCTCCTGGAATAGCTTATGAGGGGCTCAGTTCAGGCAACAATTTATGTTGTTGCAGAGACTACAGCCAGCACAGTTAAAGGAGACCTCGTGAGATCTGGGGCCCTAAATCTTCAGCCACTTGACACTAGTGAACAGCATCAACTCTGTTTCCATTTTCCACAAGAAGAAAAAAAAAACATAGATTGCTTTTAATTTCCTTTTTTTTTTTTTAAAGGTTGGGGGAAAGCTATGTTGGCAACTGATACCAGAGTGACCTCTCTGTGACTGACAGAAGGTTCATCACTGCGTGCTATATCTGTCACCTCAGTAATGTATGTAGGCTCAGCTGCCCAGTGATCTCAAAGTGAATTCCCATCCCTGACTTGTACGTTGTAACCTGTGGGTGGATTGCATGTAAAGCAGCTTCACTGGTGAGCTATGCAGATGTTGACAAGGTGTGGGAAATGAATATGAAAGAGGATTAAGTTTTTCCAAATTCTATATTTAACAATAGTGCTTGACTGACCATTCTGTGAAAGCTACACAGATATGATGAAGAAGTCCTTTGTTCCAGATGAGGTTATGCAAAGAACACATTTCTAGTGGGAACCTTTTCTGGGTCTGGATACCAAGGTTTCAGGTGCCTTCAGTGTCTTAAATATAATACAACAGCTAAAATTATATGAAAATGCCTGTAATTCCCAGATGATTTCACAGACCCAATAAATTACTTTACTAGCTCTTTTAACTTTCATGGTCTAATTTTGTATAGACTATATTATTTTTTAATAAATTTACAAAACCCAGAAAAATCCATGTGGAATTTTTATCTGTAGAGTTCTCACGAAACAACTAATAATGTGCTTTTGTCAGCTGAAAGTTGGAGTGGTTCCTATGTATTTCCAGTCGATTAAAGCACACAGATAGTGAATTCCCAAAGAAAAACATAAATCACAGGAGAATTTGGTACTCTTTCCTTCTGCATCCACAAAGCTACAGGTAATGAGGCAAATGAGCTGCAGATTTACTGAGACTTCATGCCCATATATTAAAAACAAGCAATAAACAAACAAACAAACAAAAAAATCTCAGCTCAATTCAATTATACAGTTACTTTGTTTGGTCTGGATTTTATGATACAAATTGAATTAAGATGAAGACACAAAGAGTCCATTTTTGTCTTTTAGGGAGGAATCTTTCTAACTTTCTACTGTGAAAAAGAAAACCATTAGATTCTGACAAAGTGAGGAGGAAGAAAACACTTCAAAATGATCATGTTAGACACTGAATCCAAGAGATAAAATATTACATCTCATAAACATGTTACACATGCATTTAGAAATGAGCCCCTGGAATTACAGAACAATAAAAGTTATAGAAAAAAATAATATTAGTTTTGAAAAATAATAACTAAAGTTCCTACTATGTTTAAGAAAAAACTGTTTACATTCTTATTAAAGCACTTAAACAGGATGAAATTATTTGCTCTCCTTGAGTGCCAGGAGCGTTATTTTAGGTCTAGGTCTACCAGCCATACTCCTGCCTGCTCTCTCATTTATCTAAGCACAATTACTTCTGCAAGTGACTGGATCACTTGGTGAGATTGTGATCTTAACTGAGCATATGTAGTCTTCAAAGACAAAAATAGGTAACCATCCAGCTCTCCTGGATAGTCAACATTTCTGCGTTTGAAAATATCTCCCTCACTGTCCATTCAGAGGCAGGTAGCCAATGCATTGCCTGGGACTAAAACCACACCATAGATAGACTCACACCTCATTACAATTTGATGTGGCCAGCATTGCTTAATTAAGTACATAATCAAGCACTCATGTCTGCTCCTCCCACTTGCATCTCTTCTTATCACTTTGTAATTTTCTTATCCCTGCCAACAAAGGGAGAAACAGCAGCACATAAACATCCACCCCCTCTTTCATCAGCCCTGCATTGTGATGGGTGTTTGTGTAATTGTTGTAGAAATTTTGTAAGCGTGTATGGAGGACACCTTGAAATGTTGTTTAAAAAGAAACTTCCTTGGAGGTCAATAGAGTCCTTCCACGACTGATTGAAAGATCACTTCTCCTATTTTTTACCAGGTTGCTTCAATATTTCCAGTAGATCTTTAGAGATGAATGATGAACTTTTGGATGCTGGAGTCAAGCGTCTGGTTTTAGCTGCACTCTGACTTTCTGGTGACCTTAAGGAGGACACAGAGTCTTCCCAAAGATGAGAGAAAAACTAAACCCACATAAAACCCCACAAACTACTCCCCAAACAAATAAACAAACAAACCAAAAAACACCCCCATTTTGTCTGATCAGTCATTCAGGTGTTTGAGCTTGCTGCTCCTGTGCTCACCTGCCCATCCATCCTACACTGCAGGGCTATAGTCCTGTATGGGAAGGACCTGGGGAAACTTGCTGGATCAGCACTGGGAAGGTGTCACAGGACAGCATGACAGAATATGCAAAGGTTGCCTCAGGCCAAAAAAGCCAAGCCAACCTTGTTCCCAGCTGCCCATGCTGCAGGTAGGAATGTAGCTGGGGGAAGGCAAGCTCAAGCTATCTTTCCTACTGTTATCAGCATTCCCATAAAGCCAGTGCGACCCTAAACATGGGCTTCTGTGCAAACTCTTGGGATGCAAGGTGAACTTGGACTCCAACATTGCTCTGCGCCTGTGCTTAGACTATAACAAAAATTTAATTTCCACACCTCAGAGCTCTACGTAGTGATGATAACAATCCTTTATTTCTCCCACTCTTTGCCTGTAATTATCTACTTAGCATTCAAAACTTTTGTCTCTTCCCACGTTTTCCAGAGCCTAGCACAATTTGAAACTGATCACAGGCAGGATCTCTGGACACTACTCTAATGCAAATAATGCTAATGATAAGAGCAATGCCCCAGGGGTGTTGCAAAGCTATCCTAATATCCAAACCTGATTGTAATTTTATTTAGACTTTATATTACTGACTAAGAGCATTTATCTTCTTGCCATGTGCGGGCATGCAGTTAGCTCACATTGCTTATGGGTTTCCAAGATAATGTAATGCAAACAAATCATATATCGTCTGAAAATGAGTCAGGCCCACATTTCAACTTGATTTGATTTACCGTCACCTGTGTTGCAACGACTGCTAGTCTGTTGAAATAATGAAAGAAAGAGAATAAAGGCTTTTCAGGCCAGTGTGGGAAAGTACCTGTTATATAAGCATCTTTGAAACACAGAGGGGATAAAAAGTTAGTTAGAAGTCTTAGAGAAGTGGCAATTAAAAAAGCAATGCCCCTTCTGGAAAGGGACTATACCTGCTTTTGTGGATGCCAGGGTGAATTCATTTGACAAAAATTGCTTGACTTTTGTCTCGTAGTCAGTCTCAAGACTGACTCAGATGTGTAGAAAAAAGTGAAATCCCTCATACTCAGCTCATACCTCATATCAGGTTCAAAGTAGTCTTTACTGATGTATAGTACAAAACTACAGTAACCTCCAAATCCCTACCTGTGTCAGTGTTTCTCAGCAGTTATAAATGAGGGCTAAATTTAAAAGAATTATCCAAATCCTTGTCACCAGCCCTCTCATCTTTCTGGGATGGTCAGGATTTGATCCAGGCTGTAATACTAAGGAAGTTGGATAACTTTCTGTACAGAGGCATTTTGTGACCTCAGGTTAGGAGAGATGGTTTTTCAGGATGGAAAATAAATATCTATTTTCTCAACTAACTGCCTTGGCAAAATGCTGCCTTCCCACCCCTTCACACACACATTCCCCCCCTCCCATCTCAGCTGTGCCACCACTCCCTCCATGTTTCTGTTTTGTGTTTTGCTGACTGGACCTGGAACTGAAAGCTGTGTCTACTGGCACTCTGTTTTGCTGGGTGTTTTTGCTGTGGATACACTCTGAACTGCTGGAATACCTGCTGCTCTTGAGCACAGATAACAAGGTAATGTAAGAAAAGATTTCAAAGGAGACACACAGACATGTTGTCTCATACCTTTTCTGCTCCTCATTATTTAAAGTCTGAGAGAGAGATGTGGGGGGAAAAAAGAGCTCTTCACAGGTCCCACGGGGCTGCAAAGACATCAGCTTGTGAATATTTCACAAGTGTATCTTTGTCCTGTAACACTGCTCTATAGTTACCTGCAGTTCAAAAGTAAGGACAACAAGGAATGCTGTATATTTCATTATTGTGCCAGGCATGGGAGCTTAAAATTTGCTTTTGCAAAATCCAGTGGATTTTTCTGTTGAGGGGTTAACATTTCTGTGACAATGAGATCCATTTTAAACCTAAATATAAAATCAATTTATGCTCTCAGTATGCTGCATCTTGTCCACATCTGGTGAATTTCTAACCTGTCAGCTATGGTGGAAAGTTGAAGACTTTGTTTTCAACTGCTTCTGTATAGCAAACGGCAAGGTTCCTTTGTCTAGCTCTATTTTGTAGTCCCACTTTCAGCATATATGAATTGATTGTGCTCATCATAATGTTAGCTATCAAAAAAATCTCAAATATGCAGATCCATTGCAAATTGTGCTACAGTTGTATATTTAATATTTTTTTAATGGGATGGCCCAAGACACTGTTTAGAATATGATTGCTGTGGTGATCATGGTTGAGTAATCTACAAATTTTTGGGAAGTCTTGCTTATTTCTGTTAACAGGGGTGTATTTTCCATCTCAGTTCCCTTCTCTTTTTCTTTGAACCCCCTGTACATCCCAGAAGGATTAGCCTTCCTCTGTTCATCTGACTCCAAAGTCATCAATTAATTCTGATAGTGAAAAATTCACAAAAATTGGGGTTTTTTATACTTGTCCTCATGAAAGAGAAAGGAACACAGGAAGAAACATACACAGGAAAAACTACGATAATGAGCAGATGCAAAATACAAGCTGCTTTTACCCATCTTGACTAGCAAACAAAGCAAAACAGCATCGGCATGCCTTGGAGTGCTTTGTAAGATAGAAGTTGTTAAAGACCTTGTGTTTTCAGTTAGCTGATTCTGTAATAATAACTGTTGGTACTGGCAGCCTTGCATCATTGTTCTTAGCAAGGAAAAGCAATTTGGCCTGTTGTTTCCAGAAACAGTTTTCTCTTATAAAAACAATATAGTTGTCTAACCTAAATATAAACACATATGATGGCAATAATTTTACATATATTACAGACTGTTACATGGTCTCTACCAATTGTCAGTGCTAACAAATAACTTCTACATGGCTGCTCTGCTCATTTATTACCAGAGTAAAAGACGCCATGCCTTCTGTTGGCTCTCTGTGCTCTCTGCAGCAAAGTATGGCTTTTGAGAGGCACTAACTTGTCTCCATAGGCTTGAATGCATGGTTGCTTTCCTGCAATCTGGCTGCCTGCAGCTCAGTGATTTCAGGGAGAGCATAATGAGTGTGCAAAAGCTTGGAATAAACTATGCACCAAAAAAGGAGAATCTTTCTCATCTGGGCCCTGACAGTAATGTCCCCTTTGGTCTCTATTAAGTTTCTTTATTTTCCGGTCTTGATTCACTGTCTGTGGCATAAGGATGATAATTTTTGATTTTGTCACAAATAAGACATTGATAACAAATTTGGCCCAGTTCTGGGCCCCTCAGTTGAGGAAGGACATTGAGGTACTGGAAGGAGTCCAGAGAAGGGTAGCAAAACTGGTGAATGGTCTAGAGGGTAATTCATATGAGGAGCAACTGAGGGAGCTGGAGGTGTTTACCCAGAGAAGAGAAGTATCAGAGGTGACTTTATCATTCTCTACATCTACCTGAAATGAGATTGTACCCAGTTGGAGGTTGGTCTTTTCTCCCCGGCAACAATTTATAGGGCAAGAGGAAACGGCCTCAAGCTGCCCCAGGGGAGGTCCAGGTTGGACATTAGGAGGAATTTCTTCACTGAAGGGTGGTTAAACATTGGAATGGACTACCCAGGAAAGTGGTGGAGTCACAGTCCCTGGAGGTGTTTAAGAAAACTGTAGACATGATACTTAGTGCCATGGTTTTGTTTACATGGCGGTGTTTGATCAAGGTTTGGACTCAATGATCTCAGAAGTCTTTTCCAGCCTTGATTCTGTGATTCTGTAGTGTGAGAGTTGTATATTTATCCAAGTTAGTTGTCAGATGGAGGCTGGTAACCTCTAGATCAGCAGATTATTTGGACAGTTATATCCTACCATCTTGTTTTGTAAAGACTACTTGTGCACAAGGACCTCCGATTTTCTTCTGATAAAGCAGCAGGGTGGTAAATACTCTGATGACCATTTAGCATACATAGCATCAGTTAGAAGTGACTGAGTTGGAAGGAATATTCTTTCTTCTACTCTTCATTCCTGTCTGCCCTACACCATGCTGCATGGTCACTATGGGCCACAGGTGCTGGCTGTGTCTTGGAAAGAGAAGTAGAAAATGCTTTATAGCCTTTTCCAGTGAAATCTCTGGAATCAGAATGTAGCCCATGAAGAAGAAATCATGGTCTTTAGCTTGCAGCAGATTTATTAGTTTGATTGCCTGAGACAGAGCAGAAATTCATACATTTTTACAGAAGGGAGTTGTATAAATCCTAGTGCAGTAGGATGAAAAAGAGAAGCTGTATTAGGGTTAGAGAATAGATACTATACAAACGCTGTGACTCTTAGCTCCTGGCATCTCCTGGTCCTTTCAAATCTGGTCAGAGCAGAATAGAATTAAACATTATCCCATCTTTGCCCTGCTGAGGTTCTGAATCTGTTTCTGAGTGTGGCTACAGTTGCAGTGTACATTTGTGTGGTCACAGCTTGCTGGCCACTTCAGGAGGCACAACACATCTGGCCCCTTACCAGGTTGATTCTATCTAATAAAATAATGTCAAAAGACTCATTTCTGATGTCACCTCTGCATTTCAGGAGGAAAATGAAGTCCCTGAGATGAACGGGGATCTGATGACATCTGCACTGATCCAGCACTGCAATTTTGTATGGTAGCTGGAGTCATGTCGTTAATGTGACCACAGGAGATGAGCCGTGTGCTGATGATGATCAAAGTGTTCCCAATGCATTGGGCTGCTTTTGTACAAATGCACTGGAGGCCATTAATCATCATAATGGAATATAATGGGATCCTGAACACAGTTACTTAGAGAGGTGAGTGAGTGCTCATGTGCTTAGGCCTCCAAGAAAGAGTAAGAAGACATTGTTCTAGTAAAATTGACAGGAAGGAGTAAGAAATTGCTCCAAAGTATGCTCATGCACCTCAGTCACACTGTTTGATCCTCTCCTCCTCCTTCCCACAGCCAACTTTTCCTCAGGTCTCTTTCATGCATGTTTGTAAAAGCAAATCATAGAATGTCGTACATGTACCAAAAATAACAAAACTTCAACTCAGTTACTGCAATATGAAGAGTGTTGTACTTTCCCTATGGTTTCCACTTAGATTACTAATGTTAAAATTAGCAATTAAAGAAGAATTCCCAAATTGTAACTAAAACAGGGTTACTGCATTCTGGATTAAATCATGAGACTGTGCTGAGGGTGTGAGAGAAATACATTACAAATTCTTTAAGATACCTCATTTACATACCACAGACCAGCAAGGCATGGTAGGAGTTAACATGACATTAATGCTACAGAAGAGATAAGAATTGACTATTTAATAGTTTCTGTTTAATTCTAGGCCACATAGACAAATGCTTCTGTAAATTATCTAGAGAGCTGTTAGGGAAGGAAAGATATTAATTGTTCTGATGCAAAGTGGGAGGGACATGTAAGAAAGGGAAAATGAAAGAGGAGTTCAGAAAGCCACAGTTGTAAGTATCTGGTTGATCTGAGCATTACTTTAAATGCTTCAGAATTGAAAAATCATACTTTATTGGTTAAAACAGGTTTGGGAGTGCTTTCGATTTTTTTTTGGGGGGGAAAGAAGCATTAGTCTTTTATTATTAACTTTTGTATTATTCTACTCTTGGTACATTGGTTCCTTAAAGAGTGTTGAATTGATTGGCCGAGCTCTAAGTTTTGAGGGTTTGTAGTTTGGTTTTTTCTTCCTTTTTTCCCACCTCTTATTCTTCTTTTAACATATTTTTCTTTTTTTTTCTTCCTCTTTTTTTTTTCTCTTTTCTTTTTTTCCTCTTTTTTTTTTCTCTTTTTTTCCTTCTGTCTTATATGATAGATTTGATCAATTAAGGGATTTTGAGAGCACCTATTAAAAAGTATCTTAATATTATTTAGCTTTTGTTTATACCACTTTAAGAAAATAAAGTTTTTTATTTGCAGTCAATACTTTATTTGAGAATTTGAGTCTCTGTCTTCCAAATTATACTGGGCTCAGTCCTTATCGCTGCAAAGAGATAACTCCATGTTTAAAAAAAGTTAGCTCCATGCTTATATGAGATAAATGTGTCTCTGCCTTATAATGGAAAAGATTTGACACAACATCAGTGATTTAGGTCAGAAGAGATCCACAAGATCATACAACTTATACAATTTATCTTGCATTCTTAGAGAACTATTTCTAAATAAATAAATAGATAAATAAAACCTTGATGTTTTCTTCAAACTAATTTTAGATGTTATAGAAACACTAAGGAATTTCCCATCACTGACAAAATATTTGTCATCACCAACATAATCTTATCCTCTTTGATTCTTAACAACTGTTTTAGTGGGGAGAAAGTCTCTTAACCCCTATTAAAAAACTCTCACTTCTGTGCATTTTATAAATATGAGTCATTTTCCATCACATCTTAAAACAGGCAGAGGTCTTTGAGCAAATATGGCCAAAAGTATGATGCTATGTATGTTAGCAGCATTGGTAACTGCTCTGTGTGCTATGCTCCGTTCTATTCAGGGATCACTATGAAGAAGGGCTAGAAATAGGGGAAAACTGAAAGGAGTTCAAATGTTGAATTGTGTCAGAATAAAGATGAAGACTGAATTAGTTTAGTGAAATGCATTGCAGAGAGTACCAGACCATAACTTCCTATGATTTTAGGATTAAAGTGTACAGGCTGTTCTGGAGTTCTGCTGCCCTTTTCATTCCCATTCTTAATCTGGAGGAACTAGGGAAAGGAGGAGGGAGAAGCAGTTTCTCCAACAATACATAAACAAATCATGCAGAATAATAATATAGGCTCTTCTCAGATGCATCAGTCTGCTTCCTTTGATTCTGATAGTCCTATTTGTAATGTTGCCATTGCTGTGTGATTTATTTAGGGGCTTTGTGTTCACAATTGAGCTGTGCAGCATAAGGCTTGTTATGATCTACACTAAGGGATATGGTTCAGTAGCTCTGAATAGTGTAACCCTATGGAATCTGGAGGCAATGTAACTTACATTTCTTCTGAAGAAGTATATTACAACTTGATTTGATTTTTACCTGATATTTCACCTATTAAAATGAGACATTTGAAAGGGGAGAATTTGCAGCTGCTGGCTTCTCGGAAAAGATCAACTGTTTCTGTAATTATTACAGAAGATAACAATTTAAAATAATGAAACACCCATAACATGTTTTAAGGAAGCAGCTTGTTGCTATAATTAGAACTAGAACCAAATTGCTCTGATGACAAACACCATTTATTGAACTCCATCAATAGAGAAGCTTCAGCAAGCAAATAACACAAGTGGGAAAATATCAGCAAGTATATGACATAGAAAAATTAGGCTGATGAGAAAATGTTACAGTTGAGCTTCTTGAGGTTCACCCTCTCCAAACATAGAGAGACAGAGCAGCAGGCTGGTGAGCTGAGACAGGCTGGTCTGTGTGGCAGAGAACACTGACCAAGGAGTCCTGACAGATTTCAGTTTTCAGAACGGGCTTGAGGACAACCCTCAGGAGTTTGTAACATGTCTTTTACACTGTGCTGCCAACACAAAGTGAAAATTCATCTCCCATCTCTCAGTGTCGTTCCTTATTGTTTCAGTTTGTCCCAGAGACTGACGACAACTGGCCAGCCCTCCCTGCTGATATTTCTTCCAACATTTGCTCTTGTGTGCATCTGCAAACATTGGCTGTTTACCATGTGGAAGCCTCATGTGTGGATCTGTGTCTTGGCCCAGATTTGGCCTTTTGTTTCTGATGATTTTGAGCTGTTGATTGATTATTTATCAAATCTTTATTTCAATTATCAGTTTGCAAATGTTTTTTACAGAACCTTCAGGTCTCAGTCTGGTTTGTTTTTCCTTGGGCTTTGCTTTCTGTACTGTGTTTTGTTCTAGGAGACATGAGAGAACTGTGACTTCTCTGCTGTTCTAATCTGCAAAATCTGGCAACTAATCTTCACAGGACAAGACATATATAAACAGAGGTGAAATAAAGTTTAGACATATGACATTGACGGAGCTGTGTCACTGACTAAGAGTTACTGGACTAAAAGAAGTCCTCAGCAATTTCTGGAGGAGAAAAACTATATGAAAAAGTAAAGAACCAAAACATAAACATGTTTATGT
Organism: Lonchura striata; assembly: GCF_050655825.1. Classification (NCBI taxonomy): domain Eukaryota; kingdom Metazoa; phylum Chordata; class Aves; order Passeriformes; family Estrildidae; genus Lonchura; species Lonchura striata. The sequence goes on along the minus strand of NC_140707.1, from coordinate 61,007,178 downwards.
TTTCACCTTGAATATTGTGAGCAATTTTGGTCACCGAAATATAAGAAACACATTAAACTACTGGAGAATATCCAAAGGAGGGCAATAAAGAGGGTGAAGGGCCTTGAGGGGAGGCAGTATGAGGAGTGGCTGAGGTCACTTGGTCTGTTCAGCCTACAGGAGATAAAGCTGAGGGACCTCTTTGCGATCTACCACTTCCTTCTGAGGGGAAGAGGAGGGACAAGCACTCATCTCTTTGGGGTGATCAGTGACAGGACCTGAGGGAATGACCTGAAGTTGTGTCAGCAGTGATTTAGGTTGGATGTTAGAAAAAGGTTCTTTACCCAGAGGGTGGTTGGTCTCTAGAACAGGCTCTGCAATCTTCTGTGATTCTGATTCTATGTTCATAGTGTTTCTATGCTTTCTTTTCTGATAATTAGGAACAAACTCCCTGTTTTAGGATGATGATAGAGCTTTAGCATTTTATTCTGGAGTGTATTAGACCATATTGCAATGGGAAGGCTGAGGAACTTCTCCCTTCTCACATGCCATGGAAGACCTAGGCAGTAGTTAGTCAGAGTAGGAGTAGTCAGAGCAGGACCTTGGTCCCTTAGCCTCTCCCTCCTTCTGATAAACCTACTCTGATAGGGTAGATCTAACCTTTAGCTGTGAGAGAATACGTGGAGAGACAGGGAAAATTCATTCATCAGTAATGAAAATGTGCTCCAGTATATTATACTGATGGCTTGGCGGAAAGGAATTGCTTAATTGTAAATTTGAATTACCAGAAGGATTTTATTTATTAATTCCTTTGTGTGATTTAAAAATAGTTTTGAGCCTCATGTCTACTGTAGCCAATACAGAGAGTTCATTATTGGTAAGCATTTGCTTGTATTTACAAGAGCATACGTGCACTACTACTAGTACAGAAGAAAAAGTCTTGATTTGGTTATAACAGATTACTTCTGTCATGCTTTTGCTTTTTTGACCATATTTTCCAGATACAAATAGAGATCTTGAAAACTTAAAAAGTTCTGACATAAAATTTTTAATGAAAGTGTTGCATATTTTTTGTACTTTTTTTGCTGTAAGTTTTAGTTTCTCCTTGGTATCTTTGGCAGCTGGTATATTGGGACCCTGTTCAAAATAAAGTGACATCATTCCTGCTGGGTGACAGTGTTGCTGAATCCAAGGAGACAAGTGAAGACTGAAAACCCATGATCACTGGGAAAAAGCAAGGTGCTTAAACTACAGGACAGAACAAATATATTGCAACACCTTACAAGAAAACAAACTAAGCAAGTGTAAAAGTTATCTCTGAAAGAGTTTTCAAGCTTCCTGGAGTGCAGGATAATAATTGATCATATGATAAAGTTATCAGACTTCCATTGTCTTTCATACTAAACTTTTTTGATGTAAAGTAATAACTGTACCTTAGTTCCTCCTACTCCATCCAAATGTTCACACACTAAATGGCCCTTGTCCTCATGATATCAGAATGCCTCTTACACACTAATGAATTGTATCCATAAGATCTCCAGTGAGGGCACGGGAATATTAGCCCCATTTCTACAAATGGGAAAAAAGGTAAAATGATACACTTCTCTGAGTGTATCTCAAAGGAATAACAAAAACTTCTGAATTAGGCTTCACACCTTGATGGAAGCTCAGAAGAGAGCGCTGTCACAACCATTTCTTTAAAGGACAAATGGCCCTCATTGTGCATAGGGTAGAAATTACTTTCTTGAGGTTATACTGAAAATCTGTGACTGAAGACAGAATTGAACCAAGGTCCCTTGGGTACTGTGTTCAGTGAAGTTTTCTTTCCTTTTATAATTTCTATGTAACGGTTATTTAGTTAATAACATTATTTTCTCTTTTCTTTCCCGTTGTTGTTTCTATTTTTGAATGCATTTCATGCTCCAGGTTCACTGTAGCTCAAGAAAGTCTAACATACATTTATGAAGCCAGGCAATATATAATGATCCTGGAGACAATATTGTTGTCCGTGATGTATGAAGCAGAAAAAAGAGAGTTTGATTTTCATAAGCTCTAATGACCCTCCTGGGCAGTTGGAAATGTACATTGTTTGAGATAATCAGACAAACTGATGCCATTATGAAAAGATGTATTGTTTCTATTTTATGTTTTCACAAGCATTTTGTCTAATTATTGCTGACATTTCCAACCATATTGTGAAGTTTTTCAGGAGGAAAAGAATGAGTTTATCTCCATTAAAAATGAAAACAAACTGATGCTAATTGTTTTTATAAACTGAGAACACTAAAATAAAATAAAATGCATTAGAGCAATTAGGAAGAATTACAGCAAATTCTTTCTTGCCTACATTTTCCTTGTAAAAACAAAACCAGAAAAAAGGGAAGAAAAAAATACTAAAAATTGCCATCCATGAGTCTGTTGTTCTTAAAAAACACTCTGAATGTTTTTCATTAAGTTATCTAGCACAGGAAATCTGCTACTGTTTAACCTTTTCATATTCCTGGTGATGAAACATGTTTAAATACTGAAATATGAATGCAGACAGATGATGCACAATCACTTAAGTTTTAACTACTATCCCTATTCCTAGTTAATTTCATATAAATATATAGACAGTTGACATAGATAGAGATATAGATTATATCTATCTTCTTGTGGGCTAAAATTCTATACAGATTTTATCAGCACTGAAGCACCGTGCTTTGTTTATAGTGGATGCAATTGGAAGCCAGCAGTATTTTCCAAGTGGTATATAATGATCCTTTTCTGAGGCAAAAGATGACTTAATACTTATTGGCTAATCAGCATATTATTGGTTAATTCCATAGAGTTGGTAAATATGTTGAGAGCTTGCTTGCAATGGTGTTATGACAGGGAAGAACATTGTTCTGATTTGTATTACTTGGAGATGAATTTCTGTGCCCCAGAGGACACCCACCTTCCCTCCAGTGCTGGCAGGTGAGCTGCAGTCCTTGCATCACACCAGTCTCCAGTGAAATGTGAGAAAATGTGTTGCTATCACTACCTTAGAAAGGCACCTTCTGCTAATGTGGCTTCAAAAACAAACAAGTAAATAATCACAGGCTGACCTGCTCTGAAGTTGTCAAAGACATGAAATGGTGTCCTCAGATATTTCTGGTAGTTTGTGCAGTCTGATCCCTAATCATCTCTGGAGATCAGATTTTCTTCTGAAAGTACGATTTCCAAATAATGAATTTCCTAGGTTTTCTAATTTTATTTTTTTTTTTTTAGCACCAAATTTGCTAGCACTATTTGATACAAGTGCAATGTGCTGCCTGCTCAAAAGCAAATAGCACCATTGTGACTGGAGGAGATCTGCTGAAATGTCTATTGGAGCTAACCACTGCTCTTGATGTTAGCTGTAACACTGTAGGTCTCCTTCAAAAAAGCCTCTGAGCTTTTTTTATCCAAAATATTTTCTTCATTCTGTATTCAAATGCAGCAACAGGAAAAGGACATAATATGTGTGCCTCAGTGCTGTCCTGTATACTCATAAATCATATGAAATTTCTGTACATCTGGGTTACACAGGATACACCACACTGAGAAGTAGCTAACACAACTGAAAAGATGCTAGTCTGATTAAACCCAAAATCCAGTTGTTTCTGTTTGTTTGGGGTTTTGCTTGTTTGGTTGATTGGTTTTTTGGTTTTTGGTTTTTTTCCACAGGAAAAAAAAACCTGATATTTAATTTTCTAGTAGGAAAAATGGAAACAAAGTAGTGTAATTTTAATTGCGCTTATTGATGTTGGCATCAACCCAAGTTATTTCAGAGGCTTTTAACAACTGTAGTTCCTGTTCTTGGACAGTCTGTCAGGTTCCTCTATCTAGTGGCCATAGAAGTGAATTCCATTAGAAGTCTTGATAGATAAGTATTCCAAGATATAACTGGATTGGAATACTTCAAGTTGAATTTTTTTCATTAGAGAAAAAAGATTTCATGTTATCATTTTTTTGTAGAAATTGTGGAAAAAATATTCCACAAAATGTTCAATATCATGAATTATTTTCTTGATTTATGACCAAATTATATGCAAATCCACTGCCTTAAGACTTGAGATATATATTTATGGGGGTTTTCATCACCTGAATAGTAAAACACTAAAAATGGGGATTGATTACTGAGCATGTTACTGTTTTGGTTTTTTATTTCCTGTATACTTCCAGAATTATATTAAAAAAACCCCAAACCTAGAGTTGGAAAAGAAAAGCAGCAGAATGTAAAATTACAAAAGTAGAAGGCTAATATTTTGTTCCATGTTTTTGTTTTCTGCCTCAGGAAATGCAGTGTGTATGAAGCATAGTTTACAAAAAAAAAAAAAAAAAAGATTGTTGCTTTGAAGACAACATACAACACAATTTTTGTAAATATAATATTTATAGGATCTTGCAATTAATTTACAAAAATTTTACATCAAAAATGTATGCTGATGACTTTACTCTTTAGGGACAACAATTGTCTCCTCAGTCATGTTTTCATACACTAAAGGCAATTATTGTTGCTTCTAGCTGTAATAAAAAAATAACTGAAACAGATAGAAGTGTCTTGGTTGAAATTGAGCTGAAACTCCCACTGTGGAAATAATCAGAAAATTAAAAGCTCTGCAATCTTGCAAATAACATTGCAACTTAATATTATTGGAACATAACATTATTATCTCTTTTTATAGGGAAAACAAACATAAATATATTTTCAAACAACACTGATGCTATGGTTTTGCTATTTTGGCTAACAGAGAAGGGGAGAAAAAACAGTGAAAAACAATAACTCTTTCCAGTTGCATGTCAAACTACCAACTGGGAATGTGTGAAAAATGATCGACTGTGGTAGGATTATATTTCTGCTACTGTTAGGTCATCATCTTCATCCAACTCAGTGTTCAAACACCCAAGAGACACGGTTCATCTTTCTGTCTCATGGGCTCTAAACTAAATTTTAGTCATGTGTAGGTGACTTACTCTCCTACTAGGTACTGTTAGTTTCCCAATCTGAACAGTACAGTTGAAAACTCAAAACAGGGAAAGCACCAAATAATTTTTATATGCCACTTTGTTTTAGTGTTCATAATCTCATTCCAGTGTCCATGTGGCAGGCAGGGACAGCTTCCACTAGCCCAGGTTGCTCAGAGTCCCATCCGGGCTGGCCTTCAACACTTCCAGCATTGGGACATTCACAGCTTCTCTGGGAAACTTGTACTGGTGCCTTACCACTCTCAAAGTGAGGGATTTCTTTCTTATGTCTAACCTAAATCTACTCTCTTTGAGTTGAAAGGCATTTCCTCTTGTCCTATCACTGCATGACCTTGTGAAAAGTTCATAATGATAATCTTGTATGACTGATGAGCCTCTGTCTATGCTTTACTCTAAAGTAAAGAGAATTTTGTATCACCAATTCCTTTCTTTCTTAAGAATAGATCTACTTTTGGGTCTATTTCTGCATTGATGCACACTAAAATGCCTCATCAACCACAATGGGCAGACTCCTGATCTCCTGGGTACCTGAAAGAGAAAAGTCATAGAACATCTTCAGATCTGCACAGCTGCCATACTTAGTAACTGCTCAAAAATCTGGGAGGAAGTTACACCCCTTTATGATGGTGCTGCACAACAAATTTGAGATTTGAGCCCAAAAGAAAAATTATGCAGGCCGTGGCCTTTGTTGCTGTCATTTAAAACTTAATTCAGACTTATCCTAAAAATTAATGACAAATGTAATTTGTTATACCTGCTGTGGTAAATAGTTTTAAAAGAAATAACAAATCACCTTCTTTTCAGAAACATACACACTTTAGGAAAATAATTACAGGAACAAGTCTGGAAGATGACAGGGACCAAACTGAAGCTCCAGCTGACCCTCAAATAAAAGTCCTTTTGCTGCAATATTTCCTGTGTAGTGCAGTAAAAGCACCTCAAGATCCACACTGAGTTATTTCAAAGGATGATCCAAATGTGTGGATGTTCCCACGTGAGTAAAGTAACATTTAAGATCTCTCAGATTCAAAGAGACGTCTGAAAAGATTTTGTCTTTACCCTCTCTAACCCAAACACACAGATGCCTACACATCCACAAGAAGACGTACACAGATAAATATGCACACACATTTTATTTTAGTTTTAGAGGTTATTTTAAAGGATTCCACTAAAAACGAATCAGAACAGAACCTATGCAGGTAAGATTAGGAAAGAAATAATAAGCTAGGTGGGTATGATATTAAGCTACACCACTTAGAGACTACACCAAAACGTATGCTGGGGTAATGGCAGTCAGATCATCTCAAGGAGTTACCTCCCTCAGATGGAAGTTACCAACCTTCAGCTGAAACACAGTACTTGGCTGCACACAGACTTCCATTTTGCAGTTCCTGGTGGCTGGGTGTACTTTATCTCTGGGAGGGAAAAGTGTGTCCATGTGTTTATCTTATGTCAGTTACAAGGTGCCATATCTAGCACAAGGGTGGTAATTGCTGACCTGGTTTTTCATGATCAGAGGGACATCTTCCAAGAATTGGAATTGTATAGAAATATCTCCTACATTCACTGCTTCTTGTCCTTAGAGAAACATCTTCATTTTCTGAAATATATTTTGGGGGAAATTAAGGGAAAATGTGTCTAACAATGAAAACACTGAATTTCTAAGAATTTCTAATACTCAGGGAGGTATCTTGCATGAGGAGATTTTAAACAAAAATCAGCAGTGCAAATTTACACCTACTGCTTCTGGAGTGGGAGGATCTGGATTTGAGAGGAATTTAAGAATGTAGGTGAAAGAAAATAGGCACATGGAGTGCAGCTGAGACACCAAAGACAGAGTGAGGAACAGAAAATCAGGTGCAAGTAATGAATGATAGAAATATAGTCCTGTCACCTTTGTCTGGACATCAACATTTTTGAAGGATGTCCAAACTTACTCTTAAAGCAAAGTCAGTTTGGGAAAGGAAAGGACTATCTTCTAGTCCAGGTTTAATTTCCCAGTAACTGGCAATACCTACAGGCATCACTATCTAAAATCTGACAGCATCTAGCATCTAAATATGATAGATAAGAGCCTGGCAGACAGGCAGGGGACTCCCTCCCTCTGTTTATTCATGTGAAATTGGGAGGAGAGAAAAACCTCTACAGGATTTCTTTCAGCTCCACCCCTGTCAAAAGCTGAAACTAATGAGCTGGAAATAGGAAATGTGCAAAATAACTGACACTTCCCTATCTGAACTGCATTCCTTAAGAGTTGTTTTTTTTATTACTAGATAAATGCTTTGACATGTGTATTTATGTGAAGACTGAATGTGATTTAGATACCAACTACCTGCTGAGCTAAGAATATTTGCCTTGTACTTAAACCAATATGTTTATTTAAGGGCTCTTTAAGTTTTAAAATGCCCTTGGCTTCCAGCTCCACAAATGGGTAACCTTTGTATGTGGAATGCATTGTGCACTCCATTTGTTATTAATATAAAGTAATATTTTCCTTTTGCTCTGCTTGATTCTTTTCTTTAAGAGTCCTTCTGCTGTAGCAGACTCATGTGAAAATATGAATATACATGTTTGGAAAAGAATAGAAAAGGCTTATTCTCAGAGCTTCTGCTCAGAGATGATGTCCACCAATCTCGCCTAAATAGCAAACAAAGGGTCTTTGTTGCTCTTCCAGCGAAATATTTTGAGAGGTAGGACAATTCTTTTGTTCTGTGTTTTTGTGCAGAGCACAATGAGGCTAGAAGTTGTGGATGTTGCTTTGATATAAAGAATAAATTGCAATGTCAGTGTGTAGACAAAGCAATTTAATCCAATATTTTTATTTAAAAAGGCCTCATAACTGAGCTCTGTATTTTCATATGAGAACTCCTTGACCATCTACTCCTTAGTTATTCATGTTTAATACAGGTAAGCCTTTGCTCAACTAAGGCACTTCGCAAAATCAGTGGAAAATTTGTGTAAAAATATACAGCCTTGGCTTCAAATACTATTATTTTTACATAAAAAAAATAAAGTACTATTTTCAGATCTTCTGATTCGAAAATGTTTGGAAAGCTGCCAGCAGTAAGAAGGCATGACCTTGATTGGAAATTTCCAGCCAAAATCAAGCCACCTTTTTCAAGAAAATTCATTTTGTAAATAAAACCATCAATGCTGAAAGCAGTACCACTGACACATGTGCTTGAAGGATTTCATTTGATGTTTAAAAGAGGCCAGCAATCTGCAATGCAAAGTTTTGAAGGCAATTACTCTTTTTAATTTGAGCCCACATTCAATTAAGTGGATCGGAATTGCTCACATCCTTTCAGCCAATTAGTCACAGGCTTAAGTTTTTGTTTTGTTTATGCTTCTTCCTCTATCCTACCTACCCCCCTCATCATTCCCCCCACCAAGAAAAATCCGTAGGCTTCCTAATGAACACAACCCAAACTGTCAAGTTGCTGGGCATTAAGGTTTTGGACAGGAAGCTCTAAGAACCAGACCCACAACAAAACAGGTGCACCCCTTGGAAAACACACAAAACAGTGTCTTGGAAAAGACACTGCACTTGGATTTGGGATGCATTCATGTGGGCAAACCATGTCCCAGCCTGGGGGTGAGGAAAAGCAGTGTGGCAGCAAGCAGGATCTTCCTTCTGCTGAGGACACAGCAGCATTCACAGCTGAGCTGAATCACGTTGAAAAGGGGCTGTCAAGTGGTGTGTGTGCTGTAATTAACCTTTTCCAGGTTTCCTTCCCATCTTTTAACCAAGCCTCCTCACAGGCTATTATGCCCTACAGCCCATAATGATTTAAAGCTGTGATGATGGAGCACTGACCTCTCCACTTGGCTTGGATCTGACCCATAATATTATGAATAGAGGAGATCTGAACATTTGCTAATATTTTTATACCTTCATGAGAAGTAAAAAAAAAAAAATTCTCTTTTGTCTGTTACATATTTCTACTACAATGAATGTTAAATGATATTTATTGGGGTGGGGGTGGGTTTCCAAGGTTAATTTAAAATATTATGCTTAGTATAATAGTTCCTTGAAACTGTTCCCTGGTGGAAAAATAATGAAAATTAACTGCAAAGAGCTGCAAGTGCAACTTCTGAGTGAAGGATTAATTTATACTATTCCTCTCCTTGTGATAGTTTCAAATATTTGTATAATAGAATTTGTTGCCTTGTCTAGAGATATAAATTTTAAATTTAGCTATAGCAGTATCCCTGAATCAGAGCCTTAAGGCTTTATGTACTGAGTGCACAGAAACAGCATAATTCTGAGTAGGACAGTAGTTAGAGATACCCATTGTAAAGCAAATATCGCACCAATATCTGAATCCATAATCTGATTAAAGAGATTATTTTCAAAGAATTCATATAGAGGGATTAAAAAAATTGGATGGGATGGGAGTCAATTTTAGGCCTTTTTCCTTCTTAAATTTTATAAAGGAAAGTATAAATCCTGCATGACATAGCAAGGTCCGTAAGTACAGATGTCATTGTAAACTGCTAATTCCATTGAGACAGAATACAGGGTAAGCTGAACTGCCTCACTTTCTTGGACCTAATTGTTGAGAAAGCTCAGAGAATTAAAAAACTTAGAGTGTGCACAAAAAGTACACTATAAAAAAGTAATTCAAAGTGAACAGAAATGTTAATCTGTCCATTTGAGTTTAACTGGTTTTATATTGTAATAGATGATAATATTTGAGTAAAAAAACCAGAATTTGTTATTATGGTCTTGAAATTCAAACAAACATTTCGCCAAAGCCATTGCTGCTTTGTATAATAAGCCATAGTATTTTTTTGGTAACAATTCCTTTCTCCTAAGCCTTTTCTTTAAGGCTTGTTCTGAAAAACACTGCCATAATCACCTTACTTCACTTCTAAAATCCCTTCCCTGGCTCCTTTTACCACTACATCAAATAAAACTACTAGTTCTCTTCCTGAGCTTGAGCACACACTGAACTCCACATGTGTGAATAATCACACACACAGAGCCATTCCCATCCACATGGTTTTGCACGTCTGGAGTGTGAGCTATTCATTAGCTCCTGACCTCACTTCATGGCTCACCCTGAACTATTCCCCAGCCTTCCTTTTGGTTCCTCATGTGCAGGCTGTCCACCCAGAATTAGCTGCTAAAAGAATCCCTGTTATAAAATTCTTTCTTTGAACCCACTCCTAACACAATCCCCATCTGAAACTGCCAGTTAATAATGTCTAAATAAATGGCCAGGAGGAATTTGGGGATGAAGACTTAGTTCCACTTAATTTACCAGGGCATCCACATCACTGTCACAAAGATTTTCTTGGTCTTACTGTCTTGCTGTGCATGTGTGCTTTAATTCCTCCACTCTCCCCACCCCCTCAGTATTACTGCTTTTCTTATTAATTGTTTTTACACTTGTTATATCTAGATGCATTCAGTATGGCTGAAATTGATTAGGTCCTTTCATGTCTTTCCCTTTCCCTGATGGAATTAATCATAAATAGCTATTTCAGAGAATATTTTCTCTAAGAAATGCACATGTCTAAGGATAACTTTGTGGCTTTTAATAAAGGACATTGCTGTGAGCTGTTAAGGCTTCATGAAATCAGGAGAGCTGACAGCAAAGTCCTTTGTTTTATTGCAAATATCTAAGACCACATAACTGATATATGGCTGGCTTCACATATGGCTTGTCTTTCTTGCCAAGTCTACTGGAAGACAAGAAGACTGATCCAAGAGTTATTTTTTGCATGTGCTTGGAAGTCCTGATTGCAGATTCCTCCTACAGTAAGGGGACACTATTTCAGTATCAGTTTTATCTCATTATGTGGAGCTTTTATATCATTAACCCTGTATGCTGTGGCACACTTTAAAACAGTAATAATGGTAAGAGAGAGAAAAAAAAAAACCTCAGTCAAACTGTCAAAAGTACTTATTCTGTTTTTAATGTTACAGGCAAAGCTTCCATTCAATAAAAAGGGGCTGAGATTCCACTACAGTCCCTGAAGGGCAGTTAAAAATGACAACTTAGCTTGATAATGCTCTTTTTAAACTGGATGTGTTACAACCTTCTGTGCTATGCCTTCCCCCTTGGCTTCAGGAGTGCCTCTTCTGGGTCAGCCCAGTGGGGAAACACCAGGGGATGAGGAAGGTGTGATGGACATTAAGTCCCACCTACATCTGACAGTTTAGGGATGGGAGTACTGCTTACATTGTGCTAAGAAAAGCTTTTCTGTATTATCTGCAGTGCAATAGCTGTTCACTGCTTTTCCCTGTCTGTACTGTATGATGTTAATTTGGGAAACAAAGCAGTTCTGTTTTGGGTTTTGCTTCAGGATTTTCTTAGTTTCATTTTCATTTTTGTTATACTGCACCACACACCTGCATTGTTGAGTGCCTTTTGTTAATATAATCTTTGTAGCAATTGCTTTTAGGCTGTCTTGCTAAAGTGTAAGGTGTGAGAAAGAAAAATAAAGATCTGTGAGCCAACAAATAACACAGAAATGTAAAAAAAAATAAAAGAAAAAAGAAAAAGGGAAATAGTCAAATAATAATAACTTATTTCTTTCAGTCAGACTCCAATTTACTGCATTTGCATACTTTCTTCTGTATGAATATGAGACAGGCTGAGAAAGACTGAAATACTTGGTTAGATTTCTCAAAAGTTTTTCATTGGCTGCTGGACATTTCACTAATGTGAGCTCCTTAGCCAGACTTTAAAGTCATTTGAGCATCAGTTACATCCCATATTCCTAATACACGTGAATGCATACAATATCCATTTTTTGTCTCCTTTCGCTTATGAAAGAGAGGTTTGTCTTACAACACAGAGGATTACTCCTGGTTCCCAGAAGTTTTCTACTCCAGTTACTGTGGTCCTGAAGACATGGAAAAAATTGCAACTCTGAAAACTGTACAGGGGTAATTTGCTATTATTGGTTTTGTACTAAAACAGGATAAGAAAACTCTCAGAAATGCATGACTGCTATTAATAATGTTTGCCCATCTGGGGATGGACAGCGTCAAAACCTTTTATGACCATGTATTTGAAGTGACACATAATTCAGGTTTTTCCTTTCATTAACACTGCTGTGCCACAGACAAGGCTCCTGCAATGCAATCCAGAGACTTCATTCCTGTGACCAGTGCAAAAGACCACAATATCAGTGGCAGAGCTGGAAGCAGAAGTCTAGAGACCAAAATACCTGTCATCAAATTTAAGCACAGAATTATAAAAGAGAATAGGGATTTATTTTATTTTATTATTTTTAATAGAGAAAATTATAAGAGATAAGAGACACAGAAAAAGAAATGGAGAAATAGTGAAGCTGACACTAAACACTATCACATGTGAGCAAGAGCAGCAGGAAACACAGAAGACACTTAATGTCAACTGCTGTGGAAAAAGAAAACTACAGTCACTCTCAAAGAGGAGAATGTACAGTTATACTTGGCAACTGCTGTGAGAATTGCTAATATGTGTAGCTGGCTGAGTCAAGAATGAACCATCTTGTTGGCACCTTTTCTGTCAGGGTAGGCAACAGAAGCCAATATAAAATGGATTAAGGGTACTTAAAATACAAAAAAATCCTAAACCAACAAGGACCACAAAAAACCCCACAACAATCTTTTTTAAAAAAAATACACAGAAACAGTAATTCAGAGACACATTAATTGAAATTTCTCATTTAATGATGGGTGTCTCAGTGGAAGAAGACTGGAGAACAGAGATTCTTGACTGAGCAGCCCAGCAGACACAAAGCCAGAGAAGTGCTCTGTCAGACAGGATACCTGGATCCCTGCCGTCACCTCCTCATTTTGGGGAAGGAATTGATAGCTTCCTTGCCAGCATTTAAATGAAAACAGCTCTATCCAGAATATGTTTTGCCTATTGGCTGCTTAGGAAAGACCTTTTTGAGATTACCTTGTCTATGGTCTATTAATTGTTATTATTTCTACACAATCAGATTCAGGATTTTTTTCCTTTGGTTGAAAATGTGGTAATGGAATTCACAATAAAATGAGGCTTCTAGGATAGAAGGTAAAAGGCTGTGTACTGGAAAAAATCCCTACAATTTTTTACTACCTCACCAGAAGAGTTTGGTGCAAAGAGCTTACATTAAATAAGGACAGTTGGTTAGTACTAATTATGTTCTTAAAGGAATTTTGGCTTGATCCTATCTTCCACTCATTCCCCCTCCCCAAATGTCAGTTATGACTGTATTTTTGGAGAATGATGCTTATTTTGTTTGATTAGACTTTGAATAAGTAAATTGATATTACATCATTGTTGATTTTTTCCCCTTTTTAATTTGAATGCCTTATAAAGTATTACATGTTATAGTTCATTAGGTTCTCATTGATTGGACACTTATTAGCTTCCCAAGCCTGTTCCATTGTTCTGCTGCTGCGCTTTAACCATTTGGTATTCGGCACTCTGCATAATGAATAAATTACAATCGAGAGAACGGTCATCACCATATGGGGGTAATTTGTACTTTGACAGAAGGACAGGGCTCCTGGACTGGTCCTAAAGGGAAGCTCTGCAATCTTCGAAAATCCCTCTAATTTTTCCAATTATTTACTTTCAAAAGGCCTTTTCCATCCCCAGTGTATGCAGATAGGAGCTTTGAATAGCAGCAAGCTGGGGATCAGACATAAAAGTTCTAATTTTAATTGCAGAGCTTTTTCGATGCAGATGAGACAGTATATACACTGATTAACACCTTAATGGCTGAGAATACTTGTAGGCACTATGGCCTCTTGGAATCCTATGATTGTGTGGGCTATTTTCAACCTTGGGTGGTTTGAATTTCTTGCATACAGTCAGAAAGTTTGGGGAACAAATTTTGGAAATCTAAATTTAACCTTGGTACTGACATGTAGTTGCTATCTGGTCACACATTTTTCCAATGTGTCTTCTTGAGAAAAGAATAATGTAATCTTTAAAATCATTGATTTATCTTGTTCTTAATACAGAGAAAATATGTACTCTATTCCACTTAGTTATATCATAAAGTTCTTTCTATAGATAAAAATCCCGGCCTTCATAAAAGCACAGAAAACTATGGTCAAACTTGGAATTCATAGTCTGGTCCTAGGAAAGGTCACACACAGTCAGTTTAAGCAGGCATTTTTCTTTCATTTATCCTCCACCCACTTGGTCAAGGCCTTTGAAGTTGCTGTGTTCAATCCTGACTGGACCTGAGTTCTAAACCATTGTATTTAGAAAGGGGATTTAGCAATATTTTGAATAAAGTGTTTCTCACAATAATTTCTATACTTTTTCATAATATTTTTTCTTAATCAAAGTGTCTTCATTTTGTGTAGTTCTGACACTATCTTCCTAGTTAACATACTGAGGATAAAAATAAATAGTGAGCAAAAATATCTGAGCTACTACATATCTAGCAAATTTTCACACCAGCTCCTTCATGACATCAGAGACATATATTTTAGAGGAAAGTCTCCTATACCTTTTGGATGATCTCATCTTCTCATCTAATGTACTTGGCATGCTAAAGATAGCCTTCTGCTTTTCTTTACATTTTTCTTCCAGCTTGGAAGTGGGTCCCAAGTTCCTTCTCACTTGGTGGTATCCCAGACGGTTTCACATGCAGTCACCCTTACCGCCTGTGATGACAAACTAGGCTCTTTTCTAAACACAAAACTGGTAAAATTTGAACTCCAGACTTTGCTTTAGGTTTGCATCTTATCTAATTTTGACTGTGGAGTCTCAACACAGAAGGAGAAAATGTCTCTGAAAAGTGAAATCACCCATTCAACCTTTAAGTTCCTTGGAACTTGTTCAGATCCAAGGGAGAATACTTGTGCAACAATCTTATTTCTTTTTCCCTTTAGCACTACCGAGCCCACCAGCAACAAGAAATTGGCAAAGTAAGTCTGCATGAGCAATTCCTTTAGCTCCTCATATAAGCAAGAAGAAATTCTCAGAAATTAAGAATTGAAGTGTTTAATTGCCATCTTTTAAACATGGGATAATCCAGATTGACCCCAAGTGTTAATACCACTGGAGCATGATCAGAGAGAGCAAATCAAGCAACCCATATTCATATCCATAAGCTCTGGGTGTAATCCACTGCATAGTAAAACAGAATCCATTCAAGATTGACATAAATGACAGCAGGGGAGAAAAGGAATACAAACTTACAGCCAGACTGGCCACTCTCCAGGCATTTAGTAACTGATGTTCTGCAGCTAATACCTTATTTACTACCCTTTGGTTATTGGCAAACATTGATGAGTACTTGTATTTCATGGTTCTGACTGAATTCTCTTCCCAGGTAAACAATAATCTTTAAAAATCACAGTAAACAGGAGAAAAGACAGAGGACAATATGGCAGGCGTGGAGTCCTATAGGAGTGTTCTGGATCCAAATTCTTTGTAAGTCACTCTTCCAAAGACCTCTTTTTTTGCTGGCTGATGCAATTAAGGGCCAGGTCTGTAGTTGCCCACCCTCAGTAAATGCTGTGGGTATTGAAGTTACAGTCTGTAATGGAGCAGTGAATCTATACTGGAGGCTGTAGACAGGCACTGGGAATTGCTCATCAACCTTCTGGTCAGATACTAAGGGTGACCAGCATACAGAGGAACACAGCCACAGTTTCCTTGGAAATCATTGAGATTTTTACCCACATTCAGAGCTGCAGATCTAATTTTTTAGTCTAGGTTAAAGAAAGTATAGGTGTGCTCTTTCTATTTTTAACACTGGAGCCATTTTAGTCAAAAATGGAGGGAAAGTGAAGAATTCTATATTCTCTATAAGTATTGTTCAAGGAAAAAGAGACTTGGTGTATCTGTATTGATACCCTTTTTTATAACTTTTTAGAGATCTGTTTTTCATAATGTGTTCTTTGACATTCTTTATCTGTCTCTGTGGAGTTCAAAGCTTTCCTGAACCCTATTTACTAGGGCAAGAGAAATATAAGCCCTACAGCTGTTGCCTTTTTCCACTCATTGGGTTAAATTTGAATTCAAAGTGCAAATCCCATGCAGTGCGTTGAGGTGATGAAATGTGAAATTCTATTGAATTAAAATGTAAAATTGTCTCATTTCTGGGCACCTTGTGGTAGGTACTAGTATGAGGTTACCAAAGGAATAAGGAGGTACAGTGTGATTTATACAAGAGAAGATCAGAGGGTGTGAATTACAAAGGCGTTCTGAATAAATTAAAAGATGGAGTATAAGAACTGAATTTGGGAGACAGGTCGCCCACATTGAACAGATCTCCCCCATACAAGCCTTATCTTATACTTTAAGACTCCTATGCCACTGTCTACATTAATATAGTCTTTACAGAAATAATAGAAATTTAAAATTAAATTAATATGCCTATCTCTAATATTTAGAAATAACAATAAGGGAAACTGAGCCTTTTTTCAGATTCTTTCAGTTGCTTGCTGCTGGAGAGTTCTTAATAACTGTAAGTATTGGTTAGAAAGATGACAGATTTTTAAAAAAGATCTGTCAACAAAGGAAATATCTAATTCCTTAGGAATTATATCAAAATCTCTTTTGATTCTTGAGTCCTTTCATCTTAATATTCTGCTTTATTTATATGGTCTTGCAGATATTGATTATTTATCAGTCACCACTCTCTCCTCTCAGTTACTAAGAACATTACAATCAAGAGCAACATAAGACAGTACTTGTTTAAAATTACTCCACTCCCACACCACAACTGTCTTTAGACTGTATTTTAAATTTAAACCAAAAAATAAAGTAATACTAAGCTTTATTTTAATTTTTATCTCAAGAAATGGTTGATATTACCCTTTCCTGCTATAAGGAATACCTGTGAGTTACTGAAAAACATCTGAAGGACAACACAGTCATTGCTCACAGCCAGCACAGCTTCATGAGGAAAGTCCTGCTTGTCAAACCTAATTTCCTTTTATGACAAGGTAACCCACCTGTCTGATCAACAGAAGCCAGTAGATATAATATTTTTAGATTTCAGTAAAGCTTTCGATACTGTCTATGACAAGATCCTTCTAGACAAAATGTCCATCCCACAGCTGGATAATCATGTTACACATCAGCTGAGCAAGTGGCCCACAAGTCAGGTACAAAGGGTTACAGTGAATGGGGTGACATCAAACTCGGGACCTGTCACTCCTGGGGTTCCACAGGGCTCCATCCTCAGCCCTGTGCTCTTCAATATCTTCGTAAATGACCTGGATGCAGAACTTAAAGGTGCACTAATTTTCCAGATGATACAATATTTTGATGAATCTAGAAACTGCTTAACCCAAGCAACATTGTTTGTCATGAAGAAAAAAATCTGTGTTGTGTCAGGACAGGTTCCAACTGTAGCATTTGAAGAGGTCATGTTACAGTAAAAGGAAAAGTATCAGGCTTTAGTGCAACACAGAATATCCTGGACAAGCTAGTAATTAAACTGTTAATGGAGTGTCCTGTTTTACCAAAATGAAACATAGCATCTAATCTGCAAATTTTGAGTGAACTATTAATTATGACATGAGTATGAGCACACAAATATAACTGATAGACATGCAGTGGTTTTCACTGAAAATGCTTTTAGATTCACTTGGTGCAATATACTCAGATCAGACAAGACAATGAAAATCATGACCTACTCTGCTGAAGCAGCCCACTTCTTCTCTTACAGATTATGTAGCATTTTGTCAAAGATTGTTATAAATTCAAGCATTCCTCCAAGACAGAGACCTGGCTTTTTCAAAGGCTGGGTTGCATTAACTGAAGCCCTCACAAGTACCTCTTCTGTAGCAAACTCTACATGTTAGGGTCAGGGGTGAGCTCTTATTTGAGTAGGAGGGAAATTGTTAATGAAATTTTGCTCAGTGAGCTGTGTCATCCTTTATTCTTGCTGTGCTCCAGGCAGGTCCATACTGTCAAATATCAGAAGAGGCTGGAAATGAGTGACACATGTCTTCAAGACCAGAAATGACAGTGACCTTCCAGCTCCTTTTTGTGAAGGAGCAGGGGCGTTGTGCATAGCTATTGAGGAAAGAAATGAACACTGACATTTTCATAATGTTCTGTTTGGTTCTTTGCTTCTTCCTATGGCAGTGGTTCAAACACTATTCTTAGGTTTTTTTCTAGCACAAATTCACAGCAGGCCCTTCCAGGACACAAAACCAGATTTATGTTGGAGTGAGTGAGGGCAGGAATCACCTGGTCACCTCCATGATTTGGATTGCTACATATGCTGCACACTTAATTGGAAGAAATGTTTCTCATATCCTGATGAAGGGAAAAATAAGTCACCTTTTTAGCACTGTCTTTGAGACCAGACAGTATCACAATTTATAGCTCTGAGTTTTTTTTCCTTTGCTTTCACAATTTCATCTTTTCCATGTGACAGTTTAATTTGTAAGTACTAAACTTATTTGTGCACAATATTAAACATATGGAAATCATAAGACATTTAATGGAAGATCCAGACATTGCAAATTAGTAGGTATAGGAGAAGGAAAGTAACGTGCATGTATCATGGCTTATTTACATAGACAGAAGGACAGAAGAGATTGAATTTTCCCTCACTTTAGTCCCACAGATCAGCATGGTTTGCAAAACACCTGCAGAAGTTCAAGAAGACAGGTAGAACAGTCTAGGAAGAATTTTCAGACTGAGCCTGATGCATAAAGACAAAGAATAAATTCTATCTTAAGGTACATAAAGGACTAAATGAGAAGAAGTAGTCCTGATTTGAAAGCCTTGCTTGAGCACAGGCAGGAATTGTTGATTTGCACAGCAGCCCCAGTCAGGTTAATAGAATCATGGAATGGTTTTGTTTGAAAGAGACCTTAAAGATCATCTCATTCCAATGGCTTCCACTAGACCAGCTTGCTCAAAGCCCCATCCAAATTCCTTGAACACTCCTAGGGATGGGTCATTCACAACTTTTCTGAAAAACCTGTCCCATTGCCTCATCATCTTTATGGTAAAGAATTTTTTCCTTACACCTAGTCTGGACCTACTCTCTTTCAGTTGAAGCCATCCCCCCTTGTCCTATCATGACACACTCTCATGAAAAGTCCATGTCCAGCTCTTGTAACCTGGAAAGTGGTATAAGATTTTCCCAGAGCCTACTCTTCTCCAGGATGAACAATCCAAATTTTCTCAGACTTTTCCTTACAGGAGAGGTGCTCCATCCCTCTAATCTCTGGATTTGTCTGATCTCTGGACTTGCTCCACAGGTCCACAGGTCCTTCTTATGTTGAAGACACAGAACTGCAGGTGTGGTCTCATCAGAGCAAAGTAGAAGGACAGAATCTCTTCCCTTGTCCTGCTTGCCACACTGCTTGGGATGCAGACCAGGATACAGTTGGATTTCTGGGTTACAAACACATATTGCTGGGTCATGTGTAGCTTCTTGTCAACCAAGCTATTTTTTTTTCACTTGCATTTAGAACAGGTGCAAGCATTTCTGTTATGTGTGAACTTGACTACAGTTACCCTTGCTGTGATTACATTACAAATGAGGCTTGATGCTGCATCTAGAGAAGTCCTAGAAGTTGAAAAACAGAGCAGAACTTAGCAACCCATCTGAGAATCCACAAATTTAAAAAATTAGCCAGAGAGGATAAAGCAGCCATACCCATTTCTCTCATTATAGTATCTCTGGCAGCAGATCTGAAATCAGCTTACTAAACAGTTAAACCTTTTTTCCCTTGACAGTCCCTACGGAGTATCCCCTTAGTGTACAGGAGGGCAGGACAGAATGCTGGAAGTTTTGCACTGGTGTCTGTGTTGCTTGCAAGTGTATTGTGGACAAAATGTGCTCTGACATATCCTGTCTGGCAGGGCTGGAGACAACCAAAGTGTTCGCAACAACTCATCCCCTTGGAGAAGAAAAGCAAGTCTTCTAGGGCATTAAATGTTCCAGAAAGTACTTGTCAGAGAAGCTTCCATGGAGATTGTGACTGTCCATGATTGTCCTTTGAACAGAAAAGGAGGAAGAGCTGGAGACAGCAGCGTCACAAGGAGGAGTGGTAAAGGAACATTGCCAGGACTAAAAATCTGGTATTATGCTGGTAAACCCTGCCTCAGGGTGTCACTTTGCACTGTGCTCACCTCTGTAGTGGCTTGGCTGTGCAGAGGGTGTACAAACAGTGCCCAGGCTGGGGTACTCTTATGGGGCAACCTCTATGAACAACCTAACATGGATATAAATACAGCCAGGGTGAGCACTCTAGCACATAACTTTCTGAATAGTGCAGGATTCTGCTACATGACAACACTTCTGTGCCAGTGAATAACATAGTGAATGCTGCAGTGCTTCTGCTGACTGCAAAGAGACTGCTCTTTGGCATCATGTTTTCCAAGGAAATACTTGAGGTTGGAACTTGTGTTTCCCCATAGTTTGCCAGAAACCAGACATAACAGCTTTTCAGTGCTTTAAATCAGGGATGTGTGAGATGAAAATGGGATTCTGGTCACCTAGGGGCCCACAACAGAGAGCAAAGAAGTTTGACATATCAAAGAGCTCTGTTCTCAGAGCAATAAAGAAGCATGTGGGCTGTCTACTTGGTCTTGTTGAATTTTGGATATTGTGTATTTTATTGTTGCAAAAACACAAGACATCAAATGTCTTTGTTTGCTGTAAATAAAAGAAAATATTATTGTCTCATTTATATTTGACCAATAAAGTGCCAAAACTATCATATAATACATTATTTTATAACAATATCTACCTTACTAATTGCACAAGTGATGGATACATAGAGAACTTGGAAGAGGCCAATGTGTGTTAGTTTCTCAGGAATGCAAAAACCATTTTACTACCTCCTTTTACTCAGATTTCAATGACCCTGGAAAATTCTCTATCTTCTTCTGGAAAGCAAATCCTTTCCTGAAAGTATTGCATCCAGCAGCCACAGGATAAAATCCTGTACCAGTGTGATAGGAGCTCCTGTACCAGGAGTGGAACACCTGAGATTCAGTCTTGAGAATCAGCACTAAGTACTACAATTATGTACTAGAATAGATTTATGCAGATTTTTGGGGTGATTTTTTGCTCCAATTAACACTTGTGTGTCTGATGTAGAAAGACCTCTGGTGACTAATCTTTTTTATGAGATTTGGATGTTTTAAGCTTTTAATAAGAATGTATTTATTTTGTGGGATTGCTTGTTTACAAACAATGTCCCATTTCTACTTCAAGACGAAAAAAATTTGTAGTTCTACAATAACTAAAATTAGGATGTATTGCAGCAAAATTATATAAAATATGCACCAGCAAAAGTGTTTAATTCATTCTAAAAATAAAAGAAAAGTTTTGCTTCCAAAAGATCTCTTGGAAACTTTTATTTTTAATAAGCTGATATTTGGGGGGTTAGAGCAAAATGCAAATTTAGACTTTCAAATGCAAATTTTATACAAATAACATCTTTTTTAAAACTATATTTAGATTCTGTTGATTTGTTCTTTGGTATTTGGCAAGATTGTAAGCAGAACCTCTGTTAGACATGACTAGGGGGAGGTTGTAACATAAATAAAATATTAACCTAATTAAATTGCGTATTTTTAAAAGTCGATAAACCCTGTGAGGTTGTACATGTGAGTGCTGAACAGATCCAAAATTCCAAAGATGGAGCTGGTGCTAAGATTGCCCAAAAGGTCATCTTTTAATGCATCAAACATACCTGGTTCTTTAGCAAGTTATCAAGACCTAGTCAAGAATACATTAAATTTTATTTTAGTGAAAGGAGCGGAAATGAATAATTTTAAACAGACTCTGCCATTCTTACTTACACTTTATACCTGCTGCACCACTTAAGAGTCGATGTGTTCCTTAACCATGATGTGGTATTTCAGATAGTTTGCTCGGCCCAGTAGCACTTGAGAACAGCAGAGAAGCAGGTCTATTTCCCAGCCAGCTGGGCTCTCATATATTCAAATTGGTATGTCTGTCTGCCTGTGTAGCATGCTTTCATTTCCCAAAGCCACTGTACAAAGGTATAGTTGGTATCCTTGGAAGAAATCAGTGTTTGTTGCTTTAATTTTTGTTGGGAAGCTGGCATTCTGTCATTTCAGCTCATCATATTATTATGCATGTAATAATGTGACATGCTTAACTGCTAGCTTCAAGCTGAACATTTAATGTGGGATACACCTACAGTGTTTTCATTTCAGATAGCTGCAATCAGACCTCAGAGCAGCTTTCTCATCTGGAAAGATAAAGTCCATGGCATTCACTTTTTTGACATGAACAGATTTGTTTTAACATGTTCAGAATATATAAAAATGTGAATGATAGAAGTCCAGCCCACCTCGGGGTGGGTTAAAATAAAATACCATTATAGATTTTCACATACGTATGAGCTGGTGTGTTTTTGTGTGCTTGAATGTGTGTGTTTATGTGAAAGAGATAAAAATAAATTTAACTATCATAAAGTATGTTACTGAGTTAATTTGCAACTGTAAATCTATGAGCAGTGTATATATTAAGATGTACTGAGATTCCAGGCTGTAGATATGTCAAAGAATCTAACAGTCTTGGAATGGAAAAAAAAAAATTAAAAACATGCCTCACACAAAACCTAGTTTTTCCACTTTCTTTTTTTCTTTGTAATTAGCTTGTACTAAATTCCAAGTATGTTCAGTAATCTGCTGATCAGAATTTTTTTTTAGTACACTGAAAAAAAACATGAGTGTTTATTACATTAATATTTGCTATGTGGTGATAATGAGAAAGTTAATCTTAAAACATCTTACAAGTTGGGTTCTGGTGAACACAGACTTACATGCTGATTTTCCATAACTCTGGAGCTGCTGCTTCACTGAATCATTGAGAAATCTCTGCAAAAGTTCCAGGGCCAGAACACAACAAAAAGCATCCATGGGCACAGGTGTGTGTAATCTTACAGTGAGTCAAATTAATTTAGGGCTATTTAAATCAAAAGCTGATTCCTGTCTAGGTTTGTGTTTGCAGCTTGGATAAGTATCTGCAGCTGGCTATATTGCTTCATGGAGGAGTGCTATGAGAGAAGAATAAAGGCATCAAAATATTAGCAAAGCCCTGTAGTAGGAAACAAGAGGCACTGTACAAGTCTATCTATGATTTTGCAGTCACTGTTGTCTATCTAATGCTGCAATGCCCGTCACAGTCTGTGAAAGATACACAGTCTCTCATGCTTAGTTTCTGTTCAAATAGGTATTTACAGGCTTGGGTAATTTTCTGAAGTGGGTGTGATATTTTCTCCAAACTCTTGCTCCTGTCCAGATAGGACTCTGAAGTGCACATACACCCTCTCAGCCTTTCTTTTCTGGAAATGCTTTAGAGATGAAGATAACCATGTTCACTCCTTCACCATAGGATCTTTCTTTGTTAACACTGGCTTTTACATTCAGAGCAATGCTAATTGAGAGACCCTATTGCAAGATTTTAGCTGAATCTATAATCCAAAAAAGGGTGAGAAGGAAAAAGCACAGACTACTACACCGACTGCAGTGCAGGACTGCTGAAACTGTCTTTCTTTTGATAGCAAAGAGACTCAAGAATGGCTAAAATTATATGGCTCCTGTAGCCTTTCCTGGTAATCATCCAAAGAGAAGGATAATCAGTAAATTCTGTATGGAGTAACATTGTTTGTATTTGCCTTTTTTGTCAGTCACTTGTGTTTGGTTACATCTATCTGACATTCCAAGCACTGGTTTAAAAGTTTACCTGAGCAAATATATGACAGCTTATTTAAAAATATATGTCGATTATAATCCCTCCATTTCTATTTCTTAAGTCAGTTTCTTCCTTTCCCCAACAATCATGTTAGATTTGATTAATCTAGGTTGAACAGTAGAATAATTCTGCTAGTTCTTTTAAGTAAAATAGTTCCTATACTAATGAGATCCTGTCCAGTTCAACTGAAAAAAATACTTTCTGGTTTTTTTGGGGTTTTTTTTTGAGAGAGAAAGAGAGAGAACTGTCCTTTCTCCTGTTACTGAGTGCCAGCAGTGAGATGATTTTTAACTTTTTTTTTCTTAGACTTGAATTTTGCTCATCTGTGGTAGGCTATGTTTTCTCATTGTAGAAGCTTTTTCCTGGTAAAATCATTCCCTTCACTAATGAGATCCATCCTGATATGACAGGAAGACAGCTCTTAAAACACCCACCGTTTTCTCCCATTCATTTGAATAGCAGCAAGGGGACATCTTTTAAAGTAATTTTTATCAGCGAGATTGGGCTGAATCTCATTAATAAAGAAATTATTTTACTCAAAAGAGCCTTCACAGTTGAGCTATAACCCAGATTAGTGAGATCTAGCCTGATTATAACTTTAAAAGACATTGTACTTCTGCCATTCAAAGCACTCAAGTGTACTGTAGACACTGTCCATTCAGTAGAGGGGCAGGTATGAAATGTGAGGAAGGTGCCTGGAGGTGTTTTTCTCATCATTTCAATGTACCTTGAGCACAGAAAGTCAATTCTTGCTTTTGAAGCTTGGTTACATATTAAATACTATATGTATTTTTATTTTGAAGAGCATAAGGGGCTCAGATAAGGGTAAGTGTGCCAGAACACTGCTGACTTCACCAGACACTTACACTAGCCCTAGTCAAGTAACCACTTCTCTCTGATTTTGTCTCACAAAAAATACAGAACAAACACATTGCTTGTCAAAGGTTGGTCTCTGAGCAAGAGCATCTGACATTTTGTTTTAGAATGCATTTGGCTTTTTTTATTTTGGCAGGAAAATAGGAAATAATTGATAAGTGAGAAAGAAAAAAGCCCCTTAGCCATAACTCATGGTGAATTGCTGAATATATTAGTGGAATAAACAGTTTGGGTACAGTACAGTGCTGGAACTGGAGATAAAAAAGTTGTCTTTTATTTCACAGGTTAAAAATAAGTGGTCACCATAGTTCCCTTTGCAGATCAAAAACAGTCTTTTGCAAGTAGATAAAGATTCTTTCCTAAAGTGACTTTTCAATTAAGTCTTCATTTTTGGATACTATTTTTGTCTTTTTTTTTTCCCTCAATAAGACAGTCAGAAGAGAGAAGGCACAGGGAAAAACACGTATTTTTAATATTTTGTTTGAAATAATAAATTGTTACTTGGATTTGATAAAATATGGAATGAAGATCTATGCATTATTTTATTTTTAAAAAATTCCTTCTTTACTGAAAAAACAGCTTCCATGGCAGGTAAATTTCTGGGAACTGCTGTTCCTCAGGAAACTAAAAAGTTGATTGTTTCTGAACACAAGACCTTCATCACCAAAACCAGCCAGCTGGGCTGCACTATTTCACTACCTTTGGCAACATAAAACCAGGGAAACCAGCAGAAACCTGGGAAAAGTTAAGCATGCTGCTTTTGGGTACAGTTGCCTATTTGGACAATAAGGATAACTCCAAAAGCAATTTCACCAAAGCTGGATGCATGCTGCAGGCAGTGCAAATACCTCACATTGAAAGGCAATAATTTACAGGGAAACTCAAAGATGCATTTCAGATAAATTGTAGAAGACTGAACTATGTAAGGTACGAAATAAAATGCAAGTGTAAAAAGAAAACATTTAAATTGGACCTATATGAGTAGTTTATTCTTGGCACTTTTGTATCAAGAGCGGAGGTTTGCAATAAAGAGACCCATTTTGTTTCCATAACACCATAACTATGATTTTCTGACATTTTGAATGAACTACCTCATTTTCAGATATTGCTTTCAAAAGATGTCTGAAGACAGAGGTGAAAAACTCAATACCAGCTTTTCCCAGGACCAATAGTTCTCTCTGTATGGGTCCCCTGGTTTTAGTTTCCCAGGGTCTTTCCCAAGAAAGAAGTAAGGCTTTATTTACTTTTGACCCTTTGCTTGCAACATTTGCTTACCTCAGCAGAAAGTTCATATGAATTCATACCATCCCAAACTGCATTTTGCCCCTGTCCACTCTTTGCACAAGTACAAATAGCTGAAGCTGAGAGCAGGGTAAGAGTGGAGTGAACCACTGTGAAGAAAGGAGCACAGAAAACTGCTACTGAATTAGACTGAACAGTTTCCTATTCCAAACTGGTGATGTTTCTGTGAGATAGGATGGGAAATCCTGAATATTAATGAATAGTAGCAAACCACTGAACACTCGTCCTCAGTAGAACACTAGATAAGTCATCCCACTACTGGACAGTAGCCTAAATCTTCTAATTAGACTATTGAAAGACAGATACAAAGGGAAGGGAGATCCTAGCACCTTGCTGGTAAGGGATTGCCCGGGTGCCAGGAAACCTCTGTTTCATGCAGAACTCATTAAATTAGCATTTAAATCTCTATAACTCAGGACAGGGAATGTTGAACATGCTTGGCAACACCCAGCTTGCAGAAGCCAAGCAATCATAACAAAACCTCCCAATGTACCAAGGTGTGGTAAATAACACCAACAAGAAGTATCAAAAAGAAGCGGTGATATGCGTTTTTTCCATTCATTAGGCTACTGAAGTGTGAAACAGTTGGATGGAATGGAATAGGTTAAGAAGGCCCTACAAATACTAAAGCACAACATACCTTAAGGAAAGACAACTTTTATCTTCACACAACCATTGTTCAAGCAAAGCCCTGAACAATATTTTGAAAATATCATATTCATAGATACACTTTCCACCTTGAGATACAGCTGCTGTTCAAAACTCAGTGTGAACTAGGATGGCTAGAAGACCAGCTGCCTGGGAAACATAACTGTAGGGCCTAACAGGAAAGGGCCAGAAAGGAAGGAGGGAGTTGATCAGAATGGACTTCAGGTGTGTTAGGTGGCAATTGAGTTTCAATTAGTAAAAAATTGGAGGAAACTTAAGGAAATCTCTGTAGTTCAAATCAGCCTCATTTGAATAAATGTAGGCAGTGGGTAGCTCTAGTGTGTGTATAAAATCAGGCCTAGGTTTGGAGTAAGTCAGTGAATGGCTTAGCACTTGTGTACCCATACTTCTACCAACGTGTGTGCTCCAAAGCCTACAGTGTTCCATACCCTATGGAGAATGTGGAGTCTTTGCAGGGATTTCCATGATTTCGTACTCCCTCTAGGAGAGTGAATCTCTCTTTGTTTTGCTATATTTAGCACATCCTCCCCTTTTGCCCTCAAGTCTTAACTATGGTTGAAAGTCTGAAAGTCTTTAATGAGCTCATAAAATCTGAAAAATACAATATGGTCTAGATGGCTCAGGTTATTGCTGTTAGAAGCTTTCATTTCTTAGGTGGAGATCTCTGTTCCGGATAGAGGAAGCACCCCAGAGTAGTAACCTGGTCCTTCCTGCATACAACTGCAGACAGCCATATTCTTTGCCAGAGCGACCAGGAGCATCTGCAAAGGCCTCTGGCAGTTATGAAACAGAGTGTGTTTGACTGAAGGTTGCATAGCACCTCCTTGCTTTATCAGCTCCTACCTTCAGCCCACACTAAACTCACTCACGCATTAAAAATTGAAGTGTAATATTCTGCTCCCTGATCTTAGACTGCAATATCTTTGTTCAATTCTCAGTCATTGCTGGAACATGCCAAGCAATGAAATGTCAGTCTTTGAAATGCAGTTCTTAGGAGAACTTTTTTTTCTTACAAAGTATATTTAACTTTATCTCATAATAATATTTAATGATGTCCCATTTAGTATTGCTCTTATTTTGCTTCTATCAGTCTTCGTTATGAATGCCATGTTGCACCTCAACCCTTCTGCCTCTGAAACTCATGTCAATGCCAATATGTGGGTATTACTAAATACAGAGAATGCATAAGAATCTATTCAGCCAGCACTCCTCCACTTTCTCTGAATTCATTGTGTCACCTCCGCCTCCAGTGGCCTGTCTTGAAGAGCCCCAAGGTAATTCTTGAATGCATGGCACTGCTGCCCCCAGGCTCCTTCTGATGCTGTTGTGCAATGTACCCATTCTTTTGTGCATAAGAGGGAGAATATTTGTAAGCCAAGCAAGAAGAAAATGCCTGATGTTTTCACGAGTGTATGAACATTTCACACAGAGGGAAGGTTCATCCCTGCTTTTTAAAGTGGAAATTTTCACATCTGAGCTATATAGGTATTATGTTCTGAACTGCTGCTGGTGTTAATTGGGGTTGGGGAAGACTTAAAGGCCAGGCTTGGGTGAGTATTGTAAAAGATTGGACATTAAACTGAAATCTGAATGCTTTTCTGCATAAAATTTTAACAGACACAAATACTATGTCCCTTTGCCCTGCCCAAGCCCCAAAATCCCACAGGGTATTTTCATTCCCACCTACGTACTTCTCAGCCTGCCAGTGTCACAGTGGATGATACAGATCTTCTATCAGCGACACAGAAAATGAATGCAGGAAATGTTAAAAAGGATTTAATTCCTTGCCTGCTATACCCATCACAGTTTTCTATTTTTTTTTAAATGCAACTAATGCCAACCATAAATAATGACACATAAAAAGAAAATAGGATTAGAATAGGTGACATCATTCCCAGAAAAGGAATGACTGGGGATGGTTTCTCAACCTGCCAAAAAATCTATCAGCCTTCTCCCCACTTGTGAGGTCTGTGGGCAGTGACCACTGTTTGACAGCTAGTGCAAGTTGTCTCTGACAAGTTCACTGAGCCATTAAGATTTTGATAATTTTTAGGGTCCCTTCCAACCCTAACCATCCTGTAACCTTCTGATTCTGTAATTATTTCTAGAAGGAAATAGTAGGACACAATCAGGAAGGAACCATATACTTCCCAATGCTTTACCTATCCCCTATGAAAAATAAAAATAGTTTGACAAAGCTGTAGGGTAATTTTCTACATTCCTTAGGCCCAGTCTTGAGTCAGAGCTTTTTAAATAGCTTTATGGTTTGAGTTTTCATCATAGATGGAGATGTTACACTGGTTAACAATTAGCTTACTCTGTTTTCCACCAGTGTTTACCTCAGACCATGATCAAGTGACTGAACACATGAATTCCTTTCCCTTTCTCATTTATTGTAGGTAAGTTTTGCTTGTAGTTTTAAAATAAAGCTGATTTTTAATTTATTTGAAAGGAACTAAAAATCCCTGTTTTTTACAATCTTGATAAAAACAATGATTAACAACTGCATGATTAATGGACATTAAAAAGCTCATTTAGGGTCTAATGGAAGTTAACAGGCCTTTTTTTATTAATGTTTCTAATTGATTCTTGATTTAAGTGGTAGCCATTTTTTTAAGTGGCCTGTTATTGAAATGTACTACTGGTAAAAAAAATGGACATTAAATCTTTGGGAAATTTTCATGTATAAATCTATGCTTGATCTGTACAATTATTCTGTTATTGATTTATAATGTCAGAGGTGGGAAATCTGCAAAAGATAAAGAACAAAGAAAATGTCCCAAGTTACATTTTCTTTGTACATTTTCCTGGATTCCACTCACCATCAGAATTGAAGGCTTTTCTCAAATATTTGTTTAATAATGCAGATGTCATGTCAAGTCACAGGATATTTGTTCTAACATTTGAATGTATGTTGAAATTTTGCAGATACAAGACATTTAGCCAAATTAATTGCCCTACCATGTACTTTTTGACTTATGATGTTCTCAAACTTGTATGTAAAGGACCTTTTATGGGTAAGATGCTCCACAGAACAATCCTCATAAAGAAGCTTCAAGGCAGATGAAGACAACAGCATTAATTCAGTTCTATATGCTATAAATAATACAAATTAGAGATACATGCTTTTCACAGTTTTGATCTGGACCTAAACTTCTATGCAGGTTACCTGAGATACATGAATATCTAATATTTTCTATCTGCTTAATCAGTTATAATTCAGCATAAAAAATTACAGTGTGCTTCTATTCACATTGCCCTGAAAGTTATTAATATTTACTGTGTTTGTTTCCGTAGTAATTTGCTCAGTTAAACAAGATCGTTACACTGGCCCAGACCCCCAAATCTTAAACTGCTGTAAATAATATCACTGGGTTTCAGTGAGCTCCTCTGACTTGTGCTGGTGAAGTTCAAGACTACATTGAGGCATTCATTAACATTACTGACATATGGAAGAAAAAGATTTTTCTGTAATGAACACTGCAGTGATTTTAGAGAAATAGAAAAGGACATGGGACTATTAAAAGTAATTTAAAAGAGTTTTTACAGGTAGCAAGGAACACACAGACAATTCTCATGTGCTTACAGCTATCAGTATGAGGAATAGACATCTTATGGTTTCCCAAATGTATGGCTTGAATGACACAGCATGGAAAGGGACCATGCTACAGCATATTTTTACTTGAAAGTCATGTTTCGCTGTGCAAATTTCTCTGAGAAAGGTCTGGTTTATCTTGATTCAGTCCAAAGGATATGGTAGTCAATTTACTAACAGTAATGTCAATGATACCAACCCCAACAATTCAGTAATCTTAAAGTGTAATCACACTAGATGATATATTTTACAGATTATTTAGTTTTTTCATTGAGAAACGCGTCAAAGAAGCACTGGAATTGTGATTCTGACTGTGGAGTAGGCAGACTGAGAGGTAATGGGGAATAAATATAGGACCCCCTCAAATGTTGTGGCTACTTCCAGTGTGTAACTGACATCAGCATATGATAATTAATTGGGAGGAGCTGTAAACAGCACAGATAACACAGATACTATGAGATAAGTGTAAAGCCCTGGGGCAGAGCAGGAAGTGTTTCCTTGGGATTCAGAGAGCTCACTGAGAGGTGGGGTGGAGGAAGGGAAGAAAACATCTTGAGGGAGTCAGTCTGTAAATATGAAAACTGGATGGAGAAGAAAAAGAAAGAAGAAAGAATATGTGTAATAAATAGAAAGGAAACAGATGTGGCAGGACGCAAAAAGGCTTGAAAACCTCAAGTGTTAGACCTGAATCAAAGAAAGGAATATACTTTCTGAATAAGAAAGCTTTAAAGTAAGATAGTGAAGGAGAGGAGTGTAAACTACTGAGAACAGTCAAATTCCACCTTCTTCCTTTCCTATGACTTTCTTCTTTGCTGGTGTAATGAGAGCTCTCCCTCCAGGCATTTCAGTATCCTCTACCACTGTTGGTGTGACCATGTTACAACTAGGAGCAATATGCCTCATCCATGCTACTCACCATGCCATGAAGTGAAAACACACTGAGTTTCTCTTCTGATCTGGAAGGCATTCCATCTGCATGGTGCCCTTTCCTTAAAGAAAAACATTTGGGGGAGTAAAATGTGTTTTGAGATGCTTATAATAAAATAAACATGCTTGCACATGCAGAACATTGTGCCCATGGATAAAAAAATTTTAAACCAGCTGTACATCTCAAAGTGTCTAGCACACATATTCTTGTTCTTAATAATTTTATTTTGTACTGGATAAAGATAGGATGAAAAGAGGAATTAAATATCTTACCTAAAGCTTGCAGGATCACTGGCTGTTGGATATAAACTCCATTTTCCTTTTTTGACCATGAGTTCATATAACTGACATGTTCCTTGTATGTGATATAATAAGGTGAAATCTTGTTTCCTCTTAGAGATTTATGTGTGATATCATGGCAATGACAAGCATGAATGAGATGCCAATGTTTGGCACTCTTTGGTGAGCAGTGCAAACATTACAGTGAGAGGTGTCCAGCAGCGTTAAAAAGTAACCCAATCAGGACAAGTCCATGTCTGACTCAACATCAACTTGATAGAATTGCTGCTTTTGGCAGTTAATGTTGACAATTAGTACAGTGCCCTTATGTATGTGAGGAACTTGAGTTCCTTTAGTGGACACTGAGTACAAAAGCTACAGAAACAGCTGCTGGGCACATAAATGTCTTGTTGGACGGATATGAATATATTTAGAAAGATAGTTATGTGTAGCTGGCCTTAATCCCTTGCCTTAAGTGTCTTCTGATGGTCAGAGATAGCAGTGAACTGAATAAAGGGAAGCACTTTTGACTGGCTAGTGTACATCAGGTCCCACACACATACTGACTGAATTCACGTTACTTGTCACTTGATACAGTTATGAGATGTGAATGATTTTCAGTCACTTCAGTGAAGGCTGTATCTGAAACCTGGTCTCAAAGCCGCAAGGCAATTGTATTACATACCTGTCAACTAACAAGACTTGCCAAAATGAATCTACTCTTATGAACACATGACCATTATTGCTGTTCACACTGTGTAACACTATACACTGTGACAAAAGTAAAAAGCAGGAGGATTATTAGGCTAGACAGTCACTTACTAAATATATTTATTGTGGATAAATTAATATTCCTATTCAAACAAAAAATTGAGCTTTTGATAAAATTTATAATATTGAGAAATGTGATAAGGGCAATTTAGTAAAACGTGACCTTTTCCTCTTGTAAGGAAGAAGAAAATATTTACATTTCCTGCCTGAGCAAAAATTTTTATGCTAAAGATTACTAAATATTCCACATACCAAGTTCAAGTAGAAGCAATGGAATTCAGCTGGCAGCTAGACCACACAGGGCAAATTTCTTTACATTGTTATAGAGCACTTAATCATTCATCAGATGAAAATAATAACCTACTTAACAGTTAACAAAGCCCAGCCATGGTCACACAGGGGGTTGTGCAGTGTGCTGCATGCATTTTCTAGGTTTGCATGAGAAATATGGGTCGGTGAATTGGTAGAGCTGACAAGTTGTTCACTGAAAAAGAATTGAAACAGCTCCTTGAAATGGAATTCGGAAATGTACTTTCTAATTCGAAACTCCCACAGGAGAGGGGAGATTCTAAGGGTATAGAAGAAATAGAAGTTATATTGTCAGGTCTAGAAAAGTGACTGTCTTACAGGTGTCTTCAATGACCAAGGACTAAAGAACTGTCAAAGATTCCATCTATCTGAGTAAGAGCTAATGAAATAGAGATGGAGACCAGGGTCTTGCACAATGTCAGTTGATCATATTTCCAAGAGTTTACTGAGGAGAAAAATGCAAAATAACTTAGAATGCCGCAGACAGAATACTAACCCTAATGTTTTAAGATGCATACTACAAATTAACGCCATAGTAGGCACAGTGCTAATTTATTTGCAAAATACTGATTTATTTAAGGATATTTTTTTGTATATATTTTATTAATAGGAAGACATAGGCACCCTCAATCACAAAAACTACAGTAAAAAAGAATGTTACAACTCATTGAGTTTACTAGCCTTTCTACTTCTCTTTTAAAGCCTTATTGTGTGCAACAACTAATATAAACATTTATCCTTCTTCAAGAACAAAGTAAAAAAAAAAATCCAGTCATTACTATTGGAAAAATAGATTCTAAATAGTTATTAATAGGTTTGTTTTAAAGGCATCTGTTTTGAATGATAACTTCAAAAAATAACTGCTACTGCTTGGTCCTCAGGAGAAAGCAATGCTTTCTGTGTTAAGAGTGTCTGGTGATTAGGTCAGAAATTATAAAGCTTATAAACTTATTAGGGATTTACACATGTGCAAAAGCTGGAGTGATCTTTGAGTAACCAGTTAAGGATGTAATTTGAGACACGTAGTAAATGGATACTTTTGATGATATCAGGATTTCGAATTTCCTTCCATTCTGTCAGAGAAAATATTACCATTTGTCCTGATTTGTCTCCTATTTTATAGGAAAATTGTTTATGCTGGATAAACTGGGACTATCCCATCTTTCATACTTCAGTGTCCATCACACTGAGATCCTGTTTTCAGAAATATACTGAAGTGGTAACTCTGACTTATTAAATCCTCTTCATTCTTGTACACATCATGTCACCTGATTGGTTTCTGAAGATTTTTGTAGCATTTAGGTCTTTTTGTGATACGGGCTGGGTAAATTTCTAAGAAGAGAGTTCTCTTTTTTGAGATCTTTCCAGTCTAACACTCCTGCAATCCATTTCCTTACTTAAAGATGGTGAAAAAAATGTATCTGCATGGTACAGATGAGCAAGCTTCCCAGATTTTTAAGATACTTATTCATTGTATATAAATAAGTGCCTAATCACTGTTGTAATAAAAGTTCTGCATATGAATCTAATCTATCAAGTAAATACGGAAAATTCCCATTTTATCTTCCAGAGGTCATTTATCATATTGGTTTTGAGCTGGAGGCAGGAGAGGATGAAAATGGGTTTACAATTAACTACTGTTTACCACAGATTTTTTTTCTCCTCATCTTTATAAATATTTCAGTGACTTCTTTTTGTCCCTTTTCATTTGCACCTCTTGAGGACTATATTAGGCTTAGAAAATTTGTGTGGCAAATCAGATTTAAAACTTTTATAAATAGACATCTTGAAAACTTCCAAATTTCACTGTCTATATATTGCATTAGACAGGTCTGTATAGGGGGAGAGAAAAAGAATAAAATTTATACATTATTTAAGAACATGAAATTATTTTAAATTGATCCAGTCAACAAGGAAAGCAGACATTTTTCTCAAGGTATTTATCACACAAATATTGCAGATTACTCTTACTTCTACAGGCAGTTTCTCTTAATCAGTGTAGTATCAATATAGTACCCTTTTTGGTGACACAAAAGTCACTCTACTTTATTTTAATAAATTTTATTTCCAAAGAAAAATCATACGTGTACTTTCTTTCTCCATATATTCATAATCTCTATGAGGAAGGCTTTCACTTAGTGCATTTTATTTTAATTTCACATTTGCTAATAACATGCTTTTCAGAAAAAGCAGGTGCTTTTACAGCATCATACAAGTGGTATGTTTTGAAGGAGCAATATGTAGCTTGTTGCCCTTTGATGTAAATTTGTGAGGAAGATAGATTATAACATCAAGTTGTTTCTCCGTGCATAATAAACTGCAGAGGACAAAGTTCACGGCTGAGAATTGTATGGGATACAAGTGACTACCTTCACTACAATCAATTATTAGGATGATTATATTGTGTCTGGAGAATACGATGCTAATGACTAGCTAACGCTCAGAACACACACTCTTGACTTGAAAACCAATGACAGTTAAACGAAGCAAGGGGAAGGGCCTATATGTTGAGCTAGCAACTCTCTGGTGTTGCTAATAAATAATTAAAAATAACAGTCTTTATATGTGGCTTGACAGTATACATATCCTTTAAGTGTATCCTGCTTTGTAAGGAGCTTGGCACCATGACAGCCCAGGAAAGCATCCTACAGCATCCTGGGCAGACACAGCGTCAGGAGGCAGGGAGCGAATCAGCCTCACGGTCAGGAGGGCCCAGGCAGGATTAGCTGTGTACTTACTGCTCACCTTCTACTCCCCCGTCTTGCAAACAAATAAATAATTGACACCCATTACCTCTTTTAGGGGGTTTGCTCACATGCTTTCTATATTCACATCAAAGCCGAGATCAGTGTCAGAGAAGCAGCCACATTTAGCTGAGTCTCTCAGAGACTACTGATTAATTAGTTTTGCATTTTGGAAGTGCATCCAAAGATGTTCTAAAATAGTGTTTGTTTTTGCCTTTGCCAAAACTTGTTTAGGAGCACTCTGGAGGATGACGGTGATGTACTCAAGATGGCTGTGAAAGAAAAGGGCAATCAATTCAGGTGTGCATGTGCCAGCATTTTTTTTCCCCTTATGAAGTTTCTGCACCGTTTTTCAGAGTGACTAAATGAAACATACACTGGTATTAATAGAAAGTGAAGGATGGAGTGGGAATAGAAACTCTGACATTCCCCTTAACTGAACCAGTGTAAAATGAAAGGTACACCAAGGGTAAAAATGCAGATCTTAAAAAAATATAAAAAATAAAACAAACCTGACACAGATAAGGGAGATGCAGAGACTGTAAATCCTGCATAAAATATTGCCTTTTGAAAGCATTTAATCCCTGTTTCTTACATTGACTTTTTTTTCCTTCATAAAGTGTGGTAATATGATGTATGAGGGGATACTTGGTTATGGCAAATACTGCCTACAAAAGTGTGTTCATACTGTTATTTGCCTTTCTGTCTCTGTCTATATCAACTCCACATGCTGCTCTGGTGGCCTGCTTTGTACTTAATATAACTTGTCAAAACACATCTATCAGATATATGAAAAGGCAAACCTGGGTGGCCAGACTAGTCCAAGCCTGGCGTGGATTGCATTTTACCAAGACCACAGAAATCTCTTCTCCTCCATGAGATTAAGATGAAAAGCAGAGTTCATTGTTGTGCAACCAGATTTTAAAATAATTACACACACGTTAGTGCATTAGTAGGCCACTTGTGTTTATTTGAATCCCACATGATGCACTTTTATGTGGATTTTAAGTGATTTTTAAAACTGTCAGTACAAAAAAAAAAAAAAAGAAGTTAAAAGTGATGTTACCACTTGTTTTAAACTGTCTTTGTTTGTCTTTTTTTTGTTGTTGTTTTTTTTTAATCCTTTTCTGTATTTGCTTCTGCATAGTAAGCTGCTACCATCCCAGCACCTTATCTGTTTCCAGGAAAGAGGGCATGTGGCTCCCTTTGGCTGTTGACTGAAAGGCATCTATATCTTCTTTGAACCACGACAGTGTAAGAACTGAAAATCCTTACATCTGTGATATGCTCCGTGTTCACCCTCTGGTTTCCTGGGAGCTCATGGTAAGTGCTATATAAAGAAACACGCCCCTGGATACAGACTGAAACTCACTTGTTGATCCATAGATATTTGCTTCTGCTCTCATCACCCTTTCACAATGAATGTCTATTGCTTTGAAATATATAATTTTTTTAAATTGTTGTTGCAGCATATTCAGTGTGATTTTTTTAGATGTCCTCCTCAAATTTCAAGACTAAAGTCCTTCTAGAAAAATATTTTAAAAACTATATTTTAAAAAAATATTTTAAATGGCAGCTTACTTTGCAACCTATTTATGCTTGCCTACCAAGTGCATAAGTGAAACAATTTATTTGAAACATGATTTAAAAAAAAAAGTTTGCTAGAATTTCTCAAAGGAGTCCCATTGAATTTGTGGACTGAAAATCAACATGGGACCAACTCATGCTATAAAGTTGTTGCATCATGGGATCTCCTTAGAAGTGCAAAATTTCCAAAAGAATGACCATGAAAATATACTAACATCTTTTTATCGTGGTTTTTGGCAGTTTTTACACTTGTATTCAAAGAAATCACTGAAGATGACTGTTCCAGAATGGCTAGAATTCTTTGGGTTTAGCTTTTACTAAGTGTCTATACGTTATTTCTTTGTCTGGAGAGTGAAAAGCCTTGAAAAACACAATTTGCATAACAAAGAGAACCCTTACCTGCCAGGTGGGTTATACTGATTTGCTGTCAGGGAGCACAGCACTCTGTGCTCATCGGTGCTTGGGAATAACTGCACATCCTGCTGTCTCACTGGGTGGCTTCAGGAGCTGACTGAGAATTTAGGGACTATCATTTAAAGCTCTGTAATTGTGTAAGGGGGAGAAGAGGAAATTGGAGGCATACTGCCAATACCTTTAAAGCCTTTACGCTAACCCTGCTGGAGGACAGCAGTGTGAATAAGCTGCATGTCATTACATGACACCAAAAATAGGAAAACACTCAGAGGTAACTTGTCTAAGCTTAGTGGAGACATGATAAAGTAGAGCTTTTCTGGCTGTATTGGCACTGAAAGAGTCAGCAGCAATCAACTTTCTTCTAATAACCAAATGTGCTGAACATGAGCTAGTTATTGCAAACACAATTATTCGGTAATTGGATAAGCCTAAAATATCTTGGATACATCCTTGATCCAAGAGCTGGCAGCTTATTGATTATATCATTGTTTGGCAAAGAGGCATGCAGGCTGCAGGACTCACAAGATACATACCCAGAGCAGACTGCTGGACCCACTATCATGGAATTGGCTCCAAGTTACTGATTCGGCTACATTGTTGGGGAACTGGCACAAAGCCTGCTAGAAGTAGACACAAAACACTTTAAAGATCTAAATATTAAAGATCTAAACACTAAACAAGAGCTGTGTAACAGCATCCTTGTAAGTCTTGCCTGCCCAGGAGCATGTAACAGCCCAGGATGTCAAGGGGAAAGCACTGCAGGATAGGGCACTGCTGGTGCAATTAATTTTGTCAAAAATCAGCATTATGATCAACTTGATATCTAAATCAAAATGTATATTAAGTGAAAAAAATGCAACCAATCATTAAAAAAAACCAACCCCCTCCCCCCAAAAAAAACAACAACAACAAAAAAAAAAAACAACAACAACAACAAAAAAAAACCCCACAAAAAAACAAACCCAAAGCCAGACTTCTGTTTTCCATTCCAGGGCAAAGAAAACATATTATAAAAACATAGGTAGAGGCAAAACCTGAAGCTGACAAAAATCAGAAGTAAGGTAAGGAAGTTGTTGATATGTAGATCTTTTCAGACCAGAGTAACACCAAACACTACCCCTTTTAAGAAATTGTGCTGCTAAAGGTGAACAATGATTACATAGATTAAAAACATTGGATTAGGAATTTATTATTATAGCTGACTGTCAAATTAGGCAGATGTGAACAGGTGTGTATGAGGTAGCTCTTAAAAATTCAGTTTTAGTAAAAGAAAAAATATATCAAAGTATCTCTTCCAGATTTATTTTTCTAAATTATCTCTTCCAGATTTGAGGCTATTTAATTACAATATTTTGATTGTATAAGGTGGTTGACAATATTTTAAGTCCTACTTTTGTAAGAACCACAAAATAGTCCATGAACAAGCTCAATTTGGATAAAAATTCAAACGCCTAGGAAAAGTTTATCTAATATAGACAGCACTGAGTGTCTTTCATATGCCTTTATTTATTTTAGGCTCAGACCTCAATTATGATGTGTGAACACAGCAAATGGGTCTCCTTGCCAGGCAAAGGATAGTCCCTGATGTGAGTAAGGTTGGCAGGATCAGAATTTTACCATGATGGCTTAAAACTGATAATAGCACAACTTTGTCTGTCTGCTGGAGTGATTCAGGCCTATCATGCTGTGGCTTCAATAAAGGTTTCTAAGCTTTAATCACTGTCTTCGAGGCTGTAGTCTCTGACTTATTTGAAACAGCTGAACTTCCCCTGAGTGACTTGTCTGGTTACATTTGTGGTACCTGACCTAGTTTGCAGCACTTCCCTTGGTACCACCTCGTCATATGATGTCCCATGAAAGCACTCAGAATCGGAACTCACTCCCAATAAAGGCCAATAATTAAATAAAAATAAAAACACATTTGACATCCCACAACAAAGGGAAATCTCAGTGGCTTTTGCATGTGCTTGCCTGCTGAATCAGACAGTATTTCCTATCCCCACAGAGCTGCAGGATGATGGATCACCAAAATGACAAAAATAAGAATAGAATTTTGCACTGTATTCTTTCTCTTCTCTTGAATCTCGGAGAACATCAGATATGTTAATTAATTCTCTCTGCTTTCCTGAGGTTGTCTGTTAGACCCGTTTAACAGGTGGGTAAACCAATGCTAAAAAGTGTTCTGACTTGCCTTCTCTGAACTCTACACCCACTTTGGGTCAAGATGCTCCAGCACTCGAGGCTTTATTTAGAACAACCCCATCATTTCTTTAATGGTAGGTAATTTCATTTCCTTTAGGATGAATCTTATATCCACTCTATTTGCAATTTAAATGTGAGAGATGAATGAGCTCATGTTAAAGCTCGGATTGAGTTTAAGGAGTGTAAGAACATGAAATCTAGTCCTGAAGAAGAGCTTGTGTACTTGGAAGCACTATTGTTTTTTGAATTGCTCCCTCCACTTTTTATGTTAATAACCAGCTCATTCACACATTACTTCTCCCTGCAGACCTATCTCTTTGAGCTCAATGCATCCAGGTTTTCAGCCACTTAGCACAAGACTAGGTCACATTCAAAGAGGAAAGTTTATTGCCATATTTATGCATACAGAAAAATAATTTCCAGTTCCAATTGCGAATGCTGACTTGGACACTTAAATCTTTAACCTGTGGGCTTGTATTGCAGTATGAAAAAATAGTCCTGTGAAGGTGAGTTTTCTAAACTTCCACCTGTACCTGACATGATAACTACTATGACCCCAAATTATGTCTGCTGATTGCAACCTTGTGGCACATATGAGTAGAAATTACCCTAAGCTTTCCCAGCTTCACAGACTTCCCTATAGTGAGGCCATTCTACTAATCAGGGGATAATACAGTAGTTGCTGCCCACAGACTGGGAGCTGCAATCAATGGCACACATGATTTCAAAAGCCATCTCCCAGCAGCTTTCTCACCAGTCCCCAATGTATGGGGATAAGTCGCATCTCCTTAATCAAACAAATTAGTGAGGTAGATAAAGGAGATTTTATTTCTTTTCAGAGCCAGAATTTTGAGGACATTGGCACTTCCATTCTCCTTCTGTTGTCTTTTTGGCTCATTTTCATGTGCCCAGTGTTAGCTGATGGCAGCCGCCAGTTTCAGCTGACAGCCTCCTGGACAGTGCCTAGGACAGCTTCCACAAAGAGGAAAGGGGGAAGGGGAAAAGCTTGCATACTGCTGCTTTACCCTTCCTCATCCCTCTGGGATTGGTTCCTGTTCTACTGCAGACCTGAGAGGCTGCCTTTTCACTCAGTTGATTTAATTTAATTAGCCTCTGTGAAGCAGAGGCTTAGAGTTGCTAACCCAAAGCTTGCAAGAATCCAGTTGACAAAATGCAAGGCGCAAAATCAAAAGCTAATTTTTTGAAAAGTTAGCTTGTGAACCAGTGTGAAATACATGGTAAAGATCAAAAAGTCTTAGATATTTGTCAAAAATATCAGTCTTGAAAGACACAGTAATATAGCTTAATTCTGAAGAGCATTAGCAGGCCCACAATAAAGAATTAAGTCTTCTTTCTGATGCTTCAGTAAGATTTTCAGATATGTGGTTTTGTAATT
This sequence comes from Lonchura striata, assembly GCF_050655825.1. Classification (NCBI taxonomy): domain Eukaryota; kingdom Metazoa; phylum Chordata; class Aves; order Passeriformes; family Estrildidae; genus Lonchura; species Lonchura striata. Next base: position 60,966,470 of record NC_140707.1, on the reverse strand, counting down.
CAACAAAATACTTCACAGTATGTACAAAAATAATAATAAAAATATTCCTCGACCCATTTTCTTAAGCTTTATTCCCTATATCTTTAGGTGTGTGAAAAAAAATATTTTTTTTTCCTGATTATGAAGTAGCTGCTGTTGTACTTTAAAGTTTCTCCTATTTTGAAAGAAATTATATTATCTATGATTATTTATTTCTTATTTAAATCTATCACTCTTTGACTGTATTCATCATGTTCTCTGGAATCTGATTTTAATTGTTTGAATCTGATTTGGTTATAAGTTTGTGGAGGTTTGTGGCCTGGCTGGTCATTTAAAAAACAGTAGGAGCTAAACTCATGACCTCTTTGACTGACCTTCCTTCTCCTTTAGCAGATGCCAAATACTGGCAGAAAATAGCATTTTTACCTGCACCTTGACAAGGTTTTTGAAACTGTATCTATAATGATGTATTCTACAGAGCCTTACAAAGTCCAACTCCTGGCCCTACAGCCCAAGACTTACACCATGAGCCTGAGAGTGTTGTCCAAATGCTTCTTGAACTCTGTCAGGCTTGGGGCTGTGGCCATTGCCACAGCCAGGGGAGACAACATTCAAGGTGAGGATGGTCCAATGCAGAGCACAGCAGGACAATCATCTACCTTGACTGGCTGGTGATGCTGTGCCTCAAAAATTCCTTATCTCTAACTTCACTAAGGATGAAAGATTTTTGGTTCCTCTGATATGTCTACTTTGCAGGTCCAAATGAGCTTTCTTCAGCAGAAAAAACACACTCTGAAAAATGTTTGTCTTTCATTATGCAGTCATTTTCATGTTATATTTTACAGTATGACATAGTAAATGGAGTGCAGTGACTCTTCGGTAGCCCAAAAGCATGATCAAGAAAAACACAATTTACCAAGTATTAATATAAACTCTTTATCTATATATATATATATATATTTAAAATACACTTCTCAGAAATTCTGGAAGCAGAATGATCTGGTTTTTGTACAGTGATTACATTTCACACTAATTGATTATCTTTTTCTGTCACACTCTTCATTGCAGAACCTATTGTACTCCATCTCCTAACTCTGCATGTGGAATTGATTGTAAAAGTAACAGGTTAAACCAGTTGCATAGCAAACCTGTCTGTGTCTCAGAAGCTGCTGCACTCAATGTCTTTGTCTTTCACTTAGCTGAATTATGCAGTGGTCAACTCTCCTCCATACAGTGGGTTTTGCAAGACTGCTGAATGGCTGTTTTCAGTGTAGTCTCATTTAGCAGATATTCCCATGTGGCTTCCATACATCCCCATGCTAATACTGTTCTCTGTGTAAACACATGGATTGAATTACTTAATGCCCTTTTGATCTAAACATAAAAAACCCAAAAACAAACACAACAAAAAACCAAACTAATAAGCAGTCACATTTCTTTTCAAGCTACTGGGCAACAGCACAATTCCCCTCTTCTGACTTCTTCACCTGTGTCACTTTGCAATCCTAGTTACATTCTGAATCTCTGTTTTCTCTTGCACTGGCTCTTCCCTTATGTGTTTGTGAGTGTGTGTGTGTGCATATGCATTTTTCCCCTTTCTCTACTTTTTTGGCCTCAGAACCTCCCCTAAGTCTGCAACTACTGCTTAAACATGGTTCATCAGCACTTGCCTGCTTGCTCCTGCTGGGTGGAAAAGCATTGAAACTTTGGGAAGGATGGTCAGTCTCTTTGCCAGCCTGTTTTTTTGAGGCAAATTACCCACTGGTGTAAATAGCTGAGCTTCTATGAATCTATTTTACTTAAGCTGAGGATCTAGGCCTTTGATTTACTTTTCTCAGCTGTAGCCATACTGGCTTGTTCAATTACTTTTATAACTGTGCCATTCAATTCCATCTGAGCACTACTATGGCACTGTGATTTAGCTTAGACCCTACTTAACAGAGAATTTATTGTCTCAGTAGATAAATGATGACTGTATACTGTTTCTCCTAATAACCTGAATACTACTGATAACATAATGTACAGCATGTTTGATGCAGAAGGGTCCCAGGTGCTTTATAACACAGTATATGAACTATATAAAAAGATAACTTTGCTCCCTGCTGAAATGCAGCCATCTCTGCTGTGAACCAGGCATAACCACACTGCAGAACAGTTTGGGATGCAACGTGGTGTCCAATTGAAACTGCAAGGGGAATTTTATGTAAGTAGAATATAATTACCCAAGCTGGATTTCAGCCAGGACTCAGGGAACACCCTGGATCTTGGAGGAACTGCCAATGGAAGATGGAGATGTTACTACAGTCATACATGCTCTTGTTTCTTGATCAATTCCAAGTGGATAACTTGTTGTCTTTTAATTTCCTCTTCGATGCTTATCTTTTTTTTTATCAGCTGCTCTTTCTGTAGCCCTATTATGTGTCATGTTCTGATTTCTCTCTTCTTACTTTTCCTCTCCTACATTTCACACATGCCAGTATTTCCTCCCCCCACCTTCTTTCATCCAAAGCATCCAAGCAAAAAGAACAAAAATAACTGTTTACATAATTTTGTTGAATAAAAAGTTTCCTATATGAGGGTAATACATTTCACTGCATTTGTACGTACAGAATTTACACAATCAAAAATAGCTAAAACATGGATGTTTGTTTTTTCTCCTGATACTTAAACAGATTTAAACAAATTTGGTTAGATCCTGGTGCTAATAATGCCAAGGCTGGTTGTGGGCTTGACCCCTGAATGGTTCATTCACTTAAGAATTGGATTTAATATTCCTTTTGGGTCCCTTCCAACTCAGGATATTCTGTGATCCTCTGAAATTCCAACACACACCCACACCCACACCTCCACACATACCCACAAAGGATTATGCTGTTGAGGAACAGAGAGATTTCCTAAACTGAGTGTCTGGACAAAAACCCTGTTCACGTAGTACCCCCCAAAACTCCTTAAAGCTTACACTAAAATCAATATCAAAACTCTTCGACCAGAAATGGGTTTGCTCCCAGAAAGCCATGAGATACTGAGGGACTTGAGCAGTGCTGAGGTGAATGTTGGTAGCATAAAAACGAACACTTTTTTCTCAACTCCCTTTATAAACCAGCTCTCCACTGGCTGCTGAGCTGCCACACACATGTCCATAGCAGAGACAGCTTGGCACCACATCCTGGTGCAGCTGCCCTTGGGCAAGCCTTTCTCTCCAAAACAACTCACCGGATGTCAGGGGCTATTTCAGTGTCTGCTTCACCTGTGCTCAGCTGGTCAACATTTCACTGGGGGGCTTTGACCAACCTGAGAGATGTGGAATAGTCCTCCCACTGCTCTGGGCTGGGAGACAGTGTCTTGAGTCTGGTCAAAACATCTGGGAGTGCTGCTTGTTTCCTCAAAAGGTCTTTGCTTTGCATGCAGCAAAATTTTGGTCAAATGAAGAATCTGCTCCCATCTCTTCAGCTATGAAACATTTAAACTGCCTGAGCCTTGTCTCTCCCTCTCACTCTGTCATGCTCACCTTCTCTCACTCTATTCTTCATTCAGCTAAGCAAAATCAAATGTCAAAATTCACAAAACAATGCTGTGTGAAAAGCGATATTTTTTTTCTGACTTTGTTGAAATATTGCCTCACTTTCTGTGTGAAATGTTCCACTCAGCTCCACTCTGTAATCAATGGCTGATGAAATATCAAGGCTCAATTAATTATTATGGTGCCTAGCAGCACTGCTGAAGTTGGTGGGTGGAGAACTCATTCTTTTTAATTTTGCAATCAGGTCTATCCTGCCACTTGAGTTCTCAGGACAGGATATCAACATATACTTTATGGGGAGTTTCATTTGAACTTCACATATCAGGAAGCATGCTTTTCCATTTTGAAACACTGCAAAAGTAAATGTTTATTTGTTTTACTGTGAATGCCATAATCTTTTTTTCTCTGACCTGTACACTCAGATCACTTTGAAATGTTAGTGTTATTCTTTCTTTCACTGAATTTATTTTGTTTCTCAGATGGTTTTCTGTGCACAGGATGATTCCCTAGTAAACTGACATCTAACTATGCAACTGTGTGAATGAGGGGGATGGTGGTTACAAGAGTTGTAGTGTTTCAGAATGAAAAAAGAGAAAAATCCCTGTCAGTCTGTCCTCTTTCTTTCTTGAAGCAAGAAAGTATCAGCACTTTCTTGGTAGCTTGAAATTTTGCAGATGTTCATTTTTGTGTATTTAATTGGATGCATTGTCAGTGACATGAACTTTTGCTGAGGGAAACTAAAAATACTTGAATAATAAATAGAAAGGGAGTGTATTAATTATGTGTTATTCACTGGAAAGTGTTGAATTTATTATAATGGACATCATTGTCATTGGGGTTATTGCTGTTGTGATAGGTTTGTTGAGACACATCACTCAAAAACCCAGAGGAGCTGACTGTGCTATGCGCTGGTGGAACCTAAAATAAGAATCTGGGCACTGCTTGCAAAGATCTTACATGCCAGGGGAAGAGCTGGTAGTGCAATATTTTTTTTATCTAAAATATTTAATTTGTGATTTAATTCCTTTTGTTTTCTCCCAGATGAATTATAGATCATTTAAAAAGTCTAGGATGACTCTAAATTCCATTGAAGTCTATGCAAAAGAACACCTAGGACCGATTTATTCCTTCTCATGTGCAAGCCTATAGCTCACGTGTAACAGAATCACTTTGTGCAGCACTGAAATGCAGCCACTTCTTGTGCATAATATAGCAACTTTTTCAAAAATAAAAATAATGAGCTTGACTATTTAATGGCAGAAAACAAAGAAGACTATCTCATCAAGGTTCTTGGCAGAATGTGAGCAGATTTGGCCTCATGCAATTATTGTCTTCTTTTGGGTTTGCTGAGGATACTGGCGTAATATCTCTGCTTTTTCCATCTGATTTCAAGTGACCGCAACTGTTCAGGGCTTTGGTTTTCTCTGATCTAAATGATTTCAGCTCAAGCACCAGAGTGTCCCCAAGCACCATGCTGGGAGGCTGGCTCCACACTGACTCAGAGGGAGCATTCCCATCTATCTGACTCACCAGCACTCAAGTGCACTGCCAGCAATCCAGATATTAAACTGATCCTCCATCAGCATGGGGAGGGGAAGGGAAGAGAACAGATTCATTTTTTAAAATGAAATACTGATGGTACTGAGTGCATCAATTGGATCATTTTGCCATATGTAATAGACCAAACAAAACAACTTAAATGGCCAAGTTATTTAAGTTTGCAAAGCAGATGCTGTGCAAGCTTCTGCCTTTTTTTTTCACAGGGTTGTTTATTACATATTGCATCCAGACAAATTCATCGGCCCTTCGATGGGACTTCACAAGCAAGGCTTGTGAACTTAATTTTCCCTTCTCTGTCTCTAGCTAGACTGTGTGAAATGTTTTTAAAGAGAAGGTTTGTAGAGTTTATCTTTTATTAGATCAACTGATATGGTTGGTTAAAAAACAAGCTTTAAGACACACAGACTCTTCTTTGGGTTTGAAACCATATTAAGGAAAAAATGATAAAGAGTATGCTAGATAACATATTATTGTTTGGGGTTTTTTTACATGTTGATTATATAAGATTTTCTCCAATCTAGCAAATAATGCATTTTCAGTAGATCTGTCACTAGTGTTGGAGGATGTAAGCTTTTATTGTCTTCCCCAAAAAAATCAGATTACAGTTTGCTTTTTCTCACATAGATTCTGAAAACCAGTACTAATGATGAAAATTCTGGAAACAATGGAGTTTAAAAAAATTCAGGTGAATAAAGAAATTTCATTTCAGTAATTTTGACAATTTTGAATTTTCTAACAGCTTTCGCTCTAGTAAAATTAATTCCATAGCAGAAATTTATTTTTAAGAATTATAACTCCGCTGTCAAAAAACTTTTGACTAGAAACAGCTGACAAGATTGACTGCTTCCCTTTTTGGTTTCATGGAGTTACATTCTCAGATGGGGAAATGGTTTTCCAGGAACCCCTGAGGAGTGCTAGCATGACAGTTTAACTCTGAATTCAGTTTTAAGAACTTTTAGAAGGAAATTGCATTACAGGGCTGTTCCTGCCTTGATGATCAAGGATTATGTGGCTAGGCTTTTTTTCAGTGGGGGGAAAGTCAATCCTATTTTTGCAAAAGAAAACATTTAGGGAATGTATAGGAAAATTATATTAGCAGGGGAATTGACAATCCTGAATTTCATGACTGTAAGGGTATAGTCATGATTTAGAAAAATGCCTTGCATAAATTGGAGGGGTTTCCTCAAACTTCACTCTTTTCCATCCCCTTTCCCCTCCCTGGCTGTAGGGTTCCTCTAGATGAGCAGTGTTTATTTTATACTTTTCTTTGGCTAAAGTGAAAGACGATTGTGTTTTTTGGATGGAAATTCATGTGTTTTCTATTATTCTACATGTTTAATTTAACTCATGGATAGAAGCCAAATAACTGTACATGGGTACATTATAAAGCAATCACTTTCCAAGATCTTGAGCTCCAAGGCACATGTAGGTGAGGTGCCAGAGAAATAATACTTTCATTTTTTGTTAATTCAGTTTAAATTTTTCTATATATTAAAAGCTGTTTTAACATAAAATTTACTTTGTAGCAGCTCCAGAATGTAAATCTTTATATATAAGTGATCAATGTATAATAATGGAATTCCAAGTCACAGCAGGACAAAAACACCACTGGAAAAATTATTACTTTAATGAAATACGTTAGTAGAAGCAAAAAGTATTATTAGGGCACATACAAAGGAAATTCCAGTAGCCAGTGAAGATAGTGTGAGTCTGACCATTTTCACATGTAAAGAAAAGATACAAACTTGATTGCACATTAAGAGGAACAATGTGGAAATTTGAGAAAGGGTGCTTAGTTTTTTAACAATAGATATTAAACACATGTATGGTTTTGTGCTAAATCTTATTACTGGAGATTACTTAGATTGTTTAAACTTCCTTTGGGGAAAAAAATTGCATAGGAAAAAAATGAAAATATTTGAGTTCTTAATACCTCAGTGTACATTGGAGAACCATCCTTCTTTCTGTAATAATACATGAAGTGCATTGCACTAGATTGCATTTTTAATGCTTCAAGAACATTACTTTGCAATGAATGTGCTTCAGAAAAACAGTTTTGCTGTGTATTTTATTGGCTGAGTTAACACAACAAATACTATAAATCCAGTAATTACTAATTGCCTCCTCCATTATAATGTAAGAAATGAATCATAAACCTTTTATTACTTTAACGATGGACTACAGGAAGGATTAATCTTCCAGTGAAGCATTTTTCATATTTACCTGGTTCCTTCTGTTATACTGTACTCGTTTTCTCTTCCCAGTCTTCCTTCCTATTTGATGCTCTGTAGTGGCCCCTACTGGGAAAGACATGACCGAGACCTAGCAGCTGCCTTGGCATCTGTTGATGGATCTGTTTAGCTGTTGGTGGTTTAGCAATTACCCCTTGGTGGGGAGAGGAAACGAAATTAGAAGGCAATTCTAGGCAACCTTTTCCCATCCACTGCACTAGTTGTGGCATGCACACTTCTGCTAACTCTGTAATGCACCATCTTAGGGTGCCTGAAAGTTTATATAAGGATGAACATGACAAAGGGAAACTGAGGACCATGAAGTATCACATGAATGAACACTATTACCAGTCAAATATTAATGCAGAGTTTGTGTTGAGACACTGACATAACTTAGTTATTCACGTGGATTAATTTTCTCACCATAAAGTAAGATTTGTTTTTAAATCTGGAGATTGCTCTTGACTTTGAGATGTTTACAACAGAGTTCTGAATGACTTTTTCTTATCTCATACCATTACCATTATAATTAACATCCTCATCATTATATTTTTGTATTATGATATCATTGCAAAGCTCTACCTGAGATTGGACCCTTGCTGGTAGGAAATGCACATAAAGTGGCAGCTCCTAGTCCAGAAAGTTATGGGTGTAGGGGAGAGGGAAGAAGTGGTTTACTTTTCTGTTACACCAGTGGCTGAATGAGGCAGAGGGCTAAGCTCTTGTCTAGTTACAAGGCCTGTCTGTTTTGTGCTGTCTCCTTACAAGCCCAGACACCTCTATGAAACTTTTGCCATTACTCACTCTGTGCACAGGATGCTATCCAACATACACAGTCCAAATGGTCCTCTTCAGCAGAAAAAATTACTTGTGAGGATTTTATCTCTTTCAAAACTAGGCTCACTTGTAAGAGTAATAGGTCACTTGAGGCAAAGGACTATGTTTTGAGGGAGGGATAAATCTTGTGCACCTTAAGGCCTCCTTCTTTCTTTCTACCATGGTAACACAGCTTTAACCCTGTAATGCCTTGTACATACCAAGATAAGAACAGGTGGTGTAATGGTCTGAAGCGTAAGTGGGACTTTTTCTTCATGCTCACTTTTCATCTCTATTGATCAGTGAAAAATCACAAACAACTCTCCTGAAACTGGTTGGTTTGCAACATTTTACAACTAAAAGTTGACACAGCATCTCTAGTAAAGGACCCAGTTCTGGAAACAGAAAATGCTATGAGAAGTAAATAGAAAACTCCAAGAAAGCAAAGGTTAAAAGCTTGAGTTCCCTTAAGAGAACTGACTTTGGAATGTATTTTTCCCTCACTGTAAATACAAAAAAGGTGTAATAAACCAGATTAGTTTGAACATCTATTGTGACATCTATTGTCAACATATGATGAGGCTAGAAGACATAGAAAACACCACCAAGAACTGCCACCATGCATGCTGCTCTGGAGACTTTACAGTCCAAATACATTTCTGGAAATTTCTTCATATAGGATCCATATTTTCCTCTCTGGAAAATTTGTATTTATATCCTTTCTGGATATAAATGCTCTATGCACATAACTAAACACATGAGTTTATTAAAAAGACTGAGTTCTTGAAGCCAGATGAGGTGCAACAGGAATAGCCATGCATCATGAAGCTGAGTAGGAGGATAGGGTTACAACATGAACAGTGTTCAGCAACAACAACAAGGAAAAAGTCCTCCAGAAAGCTCAGTTTACTGCTTCCATTGTTGCACCGTACCTGTGTTTGAAGCTGCACATGTAAATAGAGCAAATATTTTCATCCCTAGTGACCTTTTTTAGTCTGCAAGGGTGTCCCCATTTTCCCCCTTGAAATATCAATGCCAACTTCTACTTTCTTTTGGATGTCATACTATTTCACATCACTTGATATAATGATAGATAATATGAGATAATATGATCAGAGCAGCTGTATTATTTGCATTATAGAGTGAATCACCAGTATGAAGATGTTTTGATTTAAACTCAAACCCTATTCCCTTTTTTATTTCAGTGACTGAGCTTAAGTGGACAGCTTAATTTTTCTTTATATGTATTTATAGCTGAAAAGTCAAACAACAGAATGCATCAGTAGAAATATTCCTCGTCAGCATCCAGCAACAATATGTTAGATTACACACTCAGAAAAAATTAATTTTGTGCTAAATATTTTATCTTATATTGGACGTTTGTGCTGGCAGCAGGGGTGTGCAAGGTTTTTGCCTCCATGAGAAGAGGCTGGGGTTGCCCTCTGCTGAAGAGCTGGTTGCAGCAGCCCCATCACAGGACACAGGTACACCCATCAGCCAAATTGGTGCTCTGGGAAAGCACAGAGTGTGCAGGGGCAGAAAGTGTGGCACGGAGGGAGGAAGAGCAGGGAACAAAAAGAGTGATAATAAGCAGGGGGAACACCAAGGTCAGGAGGAGGAGGAAAAGAACAAAGATGAGGTACTCTATAGTGGAGCAGATCAACACACTGCAGCCTGCGGAGAGGACTATGGCAGAGCAGCTGTGTGTTTCCTGAAGGAGCTGTGACCTGTGGAAAAGTATGCACCTTGGAGCAAGGGGAAGGAGCATTGACAGAAACCTTTACATTGCCTTGCCCTTTGACTGTTTTCCAGTTCCTTTCTAATTTTAAGATCTTAGAATAATATAGAACATTTGTTTTTCAAGATTCAAAGCAGTATAATTGCATGTAGAAACAGAGTGACATTCATTTTGAGAGAAGTTAAGTGATATAGCCCTCGGAGTGACATGACTGGAGACAGACCGTGGGGCTCCTAATGCTTCTTTGTTAGTTTTATGCTCCAGGTTAAGTCCTCTTTGACACTGAAATGCTTCAAAGCTCCTAACTGTCACATATCTTTTTGCTGTTTTTCCAAATCCTATTGCTGAATGCATTTTTCCTACTTTTGGTCATTTCACATTTAGCCTCTGTGAACCCTGGATCACAGGAGTCATTGCTTTGTATTTTACTTTGTCTGTGATAGCACAGACAAAGTAAAGTACAGTTCTCCACAAATTCTAGCATTCAGAAATGACAAATCAGTCTGCTGCATAGCCATGAGAACGAGTGTAACTGGAAAGACAGAAGGGAAGCAAAAAGCTTCTTACTTGCTGCAGGAATTCTGATCTCACAAGATATCATTTTACAGGCTTTTTTTCCATACCACAAATGTCTGCAATATTTCCTAAAGAAGAATTTCACTTCCCTCAAACTGAAATTTTCACTTGACTCTGGAAAGCAGCACTCTTTTTGTTTTTAAATTGTATATTCTAAGGAAATAAAATGCAAAAAGGCTTAAGCTCCAATGTTGTTGGCTAAGGAAATTGAGGAGAGAAAAGAAATATATTAAACACTAAGTTAATCCCTAGTTCAAATTAAAAGAAATCTCTGGATAATCTAGATGTTCTGCCTGATCTCTAAAGTGCAGTGTTAGCTACAATGACAGTTCTTTAAAGAAGCTTTATATAAGTCACTCATCTTCCCCATCACAACATCTTGCAACAGTCCCTAACAGTTGACTGACCATTTATTTCAGACTTTCATTTCTTAAGTAAATACTAGCTGATGTAGAAGAGTTTGAATAAATGTAAGGAAATAGATATATTTATGTATATTTTTTATATATTACAGAAGCACAGAATATTCTGAATTGGAAGGAACCCACAAGGACTGGCTCCAATTCCTAGTCCTGTACAGGACATCCCTGAGAGTCACATCATGATAAAAAAGCCACATGTGAGCAAGCAACAACCAATGTAAATTTTATGCATGTCTATCTAAGGTTATAATAACAGCTCCAGCACTTTCTCAGGGTAACGGTTCAAGAAAGAAACAGAGATAAAGTACTATTTCCTGTCATAGCTACAAAAAAAGAAAGAAAAGAAAGAAAAAAGAGAAGAGAAGAGAAGAGAAGAAGAGAAGAGAAGAGAAGAGAAGAGAAGAGAAGAGAAGAGAAGAGAAGAGAAGAGAAGAGAAGAGAAGAGAAGAGAAAAGAAAAAAAAGAAAAGAAAAGAAAAGAAAAGAAAAGAAAAGAAAAGAAAAGAAAAGAAAAGAAAAGAAAAGAAAAGAAAAGAAAAGAAAAGAAAAGAAAAGAAAAGAAAAGTTATTGTTAATTAAAAGATTTTTGCCTTAGAATCAAAGAGGCAGTGGATGAAAAAATCTGCAGAAATTATCTAAGGCTGCCTCAACCTTAGCATTTATTATTCAACACCTCACTCATTGCCCTGATTATAAATATTTAATCACTCAACAACTGTAAGTGCTTGTGTCTTCCTGGAGGACCTGCAAGCATTAGTAAATAAAGGGATGGGGGGAACAGGGAGGAGGGGGACTAGAAAGGCAGAGAGCCTAAAAGATGTGTAGAGATTATGCAGGGACAAGTGAAAAGGTGTGAAGGACGCCACTGAATTGGGCCTTTGTAATCAGGTTGCACGAACACCTGAACGCTAATCCATTTTGTTTCTATTCACTGGACTTCAAAGCCATATTTTCTTTATTGCATGGCAGTCTCTGACAGAGGGTGCCCTTGGAGAACAGGCAGAAAATGTTCTTAATGAAAGCAGAGCCCCGAGCAGTGAGAGGTGCCATCCCTGTACCCTCCTTTGTCTGTCACAAAAAAAGCAGGCAAGCTTGGCAGGCTTTTGGGCCTATCAATAATGCATGAGAAGAATTACATCCACCCTGATGCCAGGAGAAGGGAACGGCAGAGGAGAGGGTTGTGTTACACCACCCTGAAAGTGCGTTCACTTCCTATCCATCCTCCCTCTCCATACAGAGCACGTGCTTCTGGACTACAGGTCCGTGATGTATGGCTTACATGCTCTCTGGAGGCATGGAGTCACTTTCTGTACCTGTAAGGGTTATGTTGGTTTCCATCACTGCTGCTGAGGTGCTTGGAGTATGCTGCTTCAGCCTGAAATCCTGTCAGATTACTTGTAAGACTTAGTTATGGGTAGGGGTAAACCTTAAAACATTAGTGGGGGGGGGGAACCATCTTTGCTTCTCCATACTTGGCAGTCTGGAGGGTCTCCAGTTCCCCAGTTTAATTGCTTTTTCTTTGGTGGCTTTTTTTTCTTCTTGCAAAGCACTGGAAAGACAAATAAACACCTTAAGAGGCCCAAGTTTTGAATATATTTTCATGTAAGAATGAGAAACTTCCAAACTCTCAACACATTCAAAGGTACAGCATAAAATTAAGGACACACACTGCAAATTATAATTATTTTATAACTTTTCTCCTGTAAGAAGAGCTGCACCCTTGAGGGCTTATTTCTTTTAGACATTATTGTGTACTTTTCATAATTTCTTGTATAAACATCTCCTCTACAAGCACAGCCACCACTTATTTGACAAAGTGCTCTGAGGTCTGTATTTTCTTCTCCGACATTTCAGGATACAGTGTGGGCATTATACAGTTTGTCCTAGACAGCTGTGGGGCAGATTTTCCAAGAGATTTTCCCTAAAGCACAGATGAGAGTTAACTTTCAGGGTTTGCTCACCTTGGTTTGGTTAAAGGACTACTCCAGAAACCTGCAGAAATGCTTCAGCCTGTTGGTCTGAAGGTGAGGATTTGGTGTCAATGGCGATCCAAGATATCTTGTGTCTTAGGGTGACTGGGAAGGGCTGAGCAAGCAGTTAAGTTTAGAGCATCACCCTTATAAAATATTCATTGAAAAAGTGAACTAACTGGGCAAGCAATGGGTGGAATTGAGAATTTAATTGTTCCCTGTGTAGGTAAAAGGATTGAACAAGGCATACTGTTCCTGGTGGAATTATCTGGCATGCAGCCTCACCATCCTGATTCCAACAGCTCTACTGCACAGATCAGTCTGCTCCTTCATGTTAGAACTGCTGAGATATTTGCTACAATGAAGCCCAATAACTAAGCAAAAGTCTCAGGGGAGCAAGATAAGTTTGAGGCTTCCAAATACAAATGTTTGTACTCTACATTCTAGTGCAGGTGGACGCTGTCCAGAATGTCCAGAAGTTGTGAGTGGACATTAGGATATTAGGACAAGACCAAGGCAGCAGACATGGAAAAACAAGTAAGATGCTAAGGCAGCAAAGAACAAAAAATCCACAAACTTCACTTTAATTAATGAAATTAATTAATTCTTTTAGCAGGATCTGCATTTTTGTGACTTCACTGTGAGGGACATGCAACGAGAGTTCTGAGATATTATTTTGAAGGGACTAGTATTATCTTCTTCAACATAGATAAATAGGAGAGTCCTAAAATTAGGCTGTATCAGCAAGTTGGAATCTTCATCTCAAAGTGGAAGACCCACTTCAAATTCGCATTTGAAATATACACTGCAAAAGAAAGACTGTCCATAAAATAATAGGGTCTCCCTCTTAAACCGTCTGCTTCCTTTACAATGGTTATTTTGCATAAATGCATTTTGATAGACTAACAGTAAATGGAAATCTATAGCTACTATGGAACTCAGTTATGGTGGTGAGTGTCCGAATCTGAACTGGAGCTTGTGGTGATTGTAGGTAATCTTTCAATTATAGCACTCAAAATCCTTCTCTATGCTACAAAACACTGAAAGGCTGGCTTGCTCGGCCTCTGTTTTCACAGAAACACCCAGGGATGGGAGCCTATTGCCAGACTTGAGAGCAGCATGGATATGACACAATTCCCTTTGCTTATGGCTCTCCAGACCTCACAGCATTCCTGAGAGATTCAGATATTCTGTGTGTCCTTTATCACTTCAGGCACTGTTACCTGCTTAGAAAGCTAACCCACAACCTGTAAATCTTGTTGCAATAATGAAGGTTGGCACTGCCTGTTGGCGCCTCCTCCTCCTCCTCCTCCTCCTCCTTCTCTCTTTCTCCTTCTCTCTGTGCCTGGGGTTGGCCACAGCCGGAGCTAAGAGCATGCTTGTGCTGTGGTGCCAAGCAGCCTCAGGCTTCTGCCAAGCAACTGCCTGTTTTGTTTTTGGCTGCTGTGTGTAAAATGGCAGATCTAATGAGACATTGTGGAGCAGCTGGTTTTGGCTGTTCCTCTGGCACAACTAATTATAGCCACAAGTTGGGGTGTGAACCATTTGTACCTCAAAGACCGTTTTCACCCAGGTGAACTCCTTTGAAAATTCCTTAGTGGGAGAAATTTCCAGATCCCAGCTCCAGTACTTCACTTGTGCCAGACTCTTTGTCCTCCCATCCCACTGCATTTTCCTTCTTGGATACATCAGAGATCCAGAGCCCCACCAGTGCTTAAGCAAGTAACTGAGTCTGAGTGAGAGCCTTTTGTAAAGGCCCTCCCAAGCTCTTCAGGGATGGAGGCTCAGAGGGACAGATATTCCCCCTCTGCCTTCTGCATAATGTGGATCCCAAAATGTCAGCTGAGGGATCACCCCACCCATGCTGCATGAAGGTGTGAGTGGTGCCTGCTCTCTAAAAAAGAAATAAGCTATAGATATACTTATGAAAGGCTGTAGCTTTGAGTGAGAATATACAATTGACTCTAAGGGGTCTGTTTTTCCCTTGGTTTTTGCACATGAGTAATACTAATGGAACTTAATATGGACATTGAGGGGAAGCTTATTTTGCTTGGAATGAATAACCATCAAACTTTTTTTATATGCCTATCTTCAAGCTGCAGTCACATACCCAACACCTTGAACTGAACTGAAAAAAATATCATAATTGGTATAATTCTTAGTGCTTATTCCACTTGTCTTTGCTTTGCTCTCTCTTGTTTGTTTTTTTTTTTCAGAAATAAAGATGACTTGTGCAATGCAGTTTTGATAAGGATTAAATAAAAAAAAAAAGCCACATTTACTGTATTTTTCTTAGTAAGATCAGTGCACAATGTGTCATCTTTCTCTCTTCTCCTTGGAGAGATAAAAAGTGACTCATTGCCTTGCTTTACTTTAATATTTTAGGTATATGAAAAGACAGAGACAGTAACAAGAGACTCAGTGAACAGGAATATTTATGCTGGAGGTGGGGGAAGAAGGTTTGGAATTATACATAAAGAGGAGAAGTTGAAGTGAAATAATGTTGTGGAGAATAAGCATGCTTGCTTTTGATGGAGGAGGTAGAGACAAGTGCATTTCTGTTTACTTAATTAGCATGTGGAATACTTTGGAATAAGTTATATGCATTTTGATCCCATATGAGTTATTATAATAGCTTGCCAACATAAAAACATTTGAAAATGCCAAACAGTGTAGTGAATCTTTAAAAAAGCCTGTTTGCAATCAATGGTTGTTTTATGTTCCTATTAGAGAATAGAATGATATATGGCTCTGCTGCGTGATATACTACACCCCAGTTTACTGAATTTATCAGAGAAACAAACAAGACCACAATGACTCACAAGTGCTGGGGGTAGTGGAGACCTGTGTGGGCTCCCAATAGTTTAGCTAATCCTTCATAGCATATTGTATGCTGAAACACACTATCATCTTTTAACTCCCTACTTCTAAGTCATTACATAATAACCCTTTTAACATACATTATTGAAAAATCTCTGCTATGGGCCATCATTTTAGTGAATTTCATTAAATCCCCATGATGGAAACTAAGGTATTATAACACGTGCACTTGTATTGCAAAGGTCCTGCTGTAGCTGAGACTTGGATTCCTTATTATGTTCAAACAAACTGTCCTGAGAAAATAATTTAGTGAGAAATGAACTTAGAGAACTAAAAGCATTTAGATCTGAACAAATTACTGAGCAAAATTGCCTTGCCATGAAATATTAGACTCATTGTCAAAGATGTTTAGTCTACTCCGGGTGTTTGATCTATAAGGGCTCTATTCAAAGCTAATTTCCTTTTCCATGGTTTTGGCCACAGAGACTCCATGAGGCTTCTACAACTTGGCTCTTAGAGATCCCTCAGCTTGGTTTTAGAGCCAAATGTTTCTGGGCACTCGTCCGGAGGAGCTTTGGCTCAAGGCTTTGGCAAAAGCCACCGACTAGAGCTGAGCAAAAAAGTTGTCATGCCTACCTTCGTGCCCTTATATAGGGGAGCCATTGACTGATAACATCAACTCTGCTCTGTCCCTTGTCCCAGAGGGGAACAGTGATATCACAGAGAGCAGAGTCCTCCCAGGCAGGCTGACAGCACCATTAGGACATGCACAAATGACTTCCTTATGCTTGTCTGTACTCTGCTAGAAATATTGGAGGGGGCTCTGGCACATGGATTTGTCACAACTTGCTATGGATCTACTTGTATCTACAAATTGACTGGCATGCTAACAGATGGTCTTTCTTCTGTGCATTTATCTTGCTTAAATATGGCACTGTCCCTGATGCTGAATGGCTGCTGGCTTCCACCCCAGAGGTGGCTGCATTTCAGTGTCAGATGAGGGAATAAAATGCTCTAGGACCCTTAGGGAGAGAAGAAGAACGGTACAAAAATCATGTGTTCCTCATACAGTACTTGCACAATTTCTGGATGCTTTTAAAGTTGATTTTCTGGTAGACCCTTATACTTCTGGGATGGTACATGTTCGTATGCTGTGGTCTGGAACCCCTATGCATCAAAACAAGGAACAAATATGACTTCAAAAGAGATCCCAGGCAGAGGCAGAAAAGAAATGACATTCTTTCTCTAAGGTGACCTCTACCAAGTTGTACTAACAAGGCTAATGCATATGGTGACAGTACAAAACTGAACTTTTTTTCTGAGAATAAATAAATTACTTTGCTGAAACTTATCATAACACTAATCTCTGGGCCTCAAAGTCCCAGAGATGCAGCAGGAGTTCCCACTGCCTAGTAGGCACAGACAGGTGGCCCTTTCTACTGAAATGTGGAAATGTACAATTCCCTCCCAAGAAAAGCTGTTGTCAGACAAGTGGCACCACATCCTCCTTTTGCGTTTTATGTCTTCCCGCTTCTCCTACATGTGAAGAATCATTTTAGCTTTCTGGTGCACCATGCCTCTCAAAACACTTGCCACACCAATTTGGTTGAACTGCCCACAGCTCTTTGTCTTGGGCAATGCACCACAGCTAATTCTGCAAGAAACCCTAGCCCATGGTCCCTGAACAGCCTGTAGGTTGGGGCAGCACTGCTTGAGGAGCCCAATTCCTGTCTCCTCTGACCTTGTGCAGAGACTGTCTGCTTCTTAATCCAGGTGCATCCCCATGTGCAAAGCTCCTGGGTTCCAAGACTGTGAGCAGCTTGTCACTTGATATGTCTGATTACCATAGTCGTACTAGACTTTACATAACACCTCTACATACATGTTGACACCTCACATGATAGTCAGAGAATTTCACAGACACCCTTTGCAATGTAATGTGGCACCAAATTCATCAAAGCTGGCTCAGGGAAACATAAATCATATTTCCAAACCAACTCGGGGCATTTGAGCTGCATGATCTCCCTACAGGATAGCCAATTTCCAGATGCTACTGACCTTCCTTTCAGTTTTTCCATCCTAGTTTTTCTATGACTGAGCAAATCCTTAGAGAAGACAGGCCCCCTGCATGCATATGTTCTAAATCAGCTTACCAGATGTAGAGGTTTCAGCCCTTCTGGATGTTTAGGCCAGATGCATCAGGTTCATCACCTCAAAGGAGACTTTGAGTGTCAAAACCACCCATGCATGTTTGCTCCATCATTCTTCTACGAAAACAATTCTGCAAGTCATACTTAATATAAATAAAGGATATTGTCCTTTCTTCAGCTGTCATCCTTCTTTCAGTCTGTCCTGAAAGGATACTACACAGTCTTAAGCTATTGGTTTCAGTTTTATTTTCTATTTACAAAGTACTTTATCAACTCTGTGAAGGATTGCAGTTTACATATGCATATTCTTAAATATTAACCATGTTTAACTTTTCCCTTCTGTCTTCTAATAATTCATTTATCTGTTGCTCCAGATGATATACTTTCTTACCAATTTTCCAGGACCAAAACCAATAATTCCATTAGTGTGGAAGACCACAGTTATGTAAGAAAAGACTATAACTTCATTACATGAGATTCTATGAAATTATTTTTTGTGCCTTTGGTGCACCTTTGACATGGTCCTTGTTTGCTTCTATGTTCTATGTAGAGCTCATACTAAGTTTTAATTGCCAACTACTACTTCTAGATCTTCCTTCTGGATCATTCCTCAGAAGACATTATATCCCTCAGATTATTTCTCATCTGTATTTCTTGTATCCATCTGTTGTGCTGTACATGGAAATGACTGGAAATTTCTTTTAACTACTCTTTATTCATGCTGTTATAATTAAATCTAAGTCTTGATTCATCTCCCTTACATCTCCTGCACATTTACCACCATCCACTGACTTTGTCAGTATGTTGCTTACTCTGTATTTGAGTTTGTTAATGAAGATGCTATGGTGGACCAAAGAATATTCCCTCTGGTGTCCTGGTAGGCATTTCTCCTCGATCATTATGCTGTGGTTTGTCATTACCCTTTCATTTCAGTATTGTTTACCTATTTATCCATTAATGTTTGTTTTCAATCCACATAACACCGTTCTCTTCCAAGACAACTTCAATTAAGTTTTCAAGTAAGGTTTTATCAAACACTGTATCAAATATTTTTCTAAAATTCAAATACATTACATGTGCCACTTTCTCTTCATGCAGTAATTTTGCTGCTTTATCCGAATACATGGCCAAGGTTATCTAGTAGATTAAGAAGGAATTTTTCAAAGGATTCAGGCATGTGGTCCATGTTCATGCAATTTGCATCTATTAAAAATATAGCAATATTTTTGTGACCTAAAATATATTGCAAGGTAGTATATTGCAAAGTAGTTGTTTCTCTACCCCTTTATTTGCACCAGTTTCCAATATTTAGAGAAGAATCATCTAAACTTCTACAGTAAACTATACATGCACACATTTGCAGATGAAAATTGAAAAGACACATTAGACATATTTGAATATTTTTACCATACTACTGGCTTTTGATTATTAAAAGCATATCCAAAGGTAGAACTTTTTCTGCTTAAAATTGAAATGCCTTGAAGAAGTGTTAGTAGAAAGTTGCTTGCACAAAGGAAACTTCTGATGACATATTCTTTGTTACAATTTCTTATATTCAATGACTGTGGTTCTGTTGTTGGCTGAGTGATTACAGAATTTTTTTAAAAAAACATTTTTAGAAGATTTAAAAATTTTATTTTAGTGTCAATCCAGAATTCTAACAAACTAATTAGTTCATTCAATAATAATTGGTTTACACAACATTTCTATGTTTGAAAATAGTTTTTATTTTCTTCAGTCTACATTTTTTCCCTAACCATTTGTCAACTATTTTTAGAATGATAATAGCACAATATATTGGTTAACTAAGATGATCTGTCATTCACTTTATTTTGGATTCTTGGCAGAATGGAAAAAGAAGAAACTTTTCTTTACTGTCTTTTTTGTAAGATGGAGAAACTCAACTGTCCTGTATAAAAGATGTGGTCAATATCAGAACACCAAGATATGGAGCCTGACTTTTACCAGATATTAAAACCATGTGCTTCTCTTTGGCCCATTAAGAAAAATAACCAGGAAATTGGCAAGCCCATATTGTGAGGAGTTTATTTGGTGGGGTTCTACTGTCTGTCCATCTACCCATTTACCCATTCATCTGAAACTCTAAAGTGTCTTTTTCAGCACTTAGAAGCAGCTGAGTTTCTTTTCTTTTCTTGCACTGCATATGATTAGGGCTAAGAAAAACATGTAGTGCTAAAGTGGCAGTACAGACTCAGAGGAAAACCTGTCTCTGAAGAGCTGTCACGTACCATTTTGTCCAGGCTGCTCATCTAAACTCATGGAGCTAAATTTATTCCTGTTATAACTTCATGTCTTTATTACAATTTTGGCCCCTTATGCCTTCTTTCCACTCCAGAGGAAGCATTACTTCCCAGGGCATGAAGGATCACTGCAGTATCTACTCTGATCTACTTTTTTCTGTGATCTTGAGAACTTCTATTGCTTGTAAGAAAATACCTTGTAGCCAGAGGACCCATGCAGAGCTTACGCAATAGTTAAGGTTGGGCACCAGATTTTACAAGTGACCAGAATGCCCATTGGTGACATATAATCCATACACTAGATAAATTTTCAGCTTGCAGCTGGACAGTTATGAGCTTCTGGGTTATCTGCAGTGAATGCTTCAGCAGAAGTGATGCATAATATTAACCATAGATCTGAGCAAGTTGAAACATGTTGAATTTTGAAATTTATCAATGATAAATGGGCTTATCTACTTTTCTTAAAAATATTTAACCTGTTTTCATGCTGAACCAGAATGCTGTGATTAAAACCACAGAAAATAACTGACATTCCACTGCACCTTGTAGAAATTATAAAACCTCTTAGCAATCTTTGGGATGCACAGTGATCTAGTAGATCCACAACTCAAACCTAGATAAGAAAAAGGACTCTTGGAAGAACTGCAATTATAGTGAGTGCCATGTGAAGAAATGAATGGAAGGTAAGATTTTCAACACCACTTCTTCAGTAATTCTGCAGTTTTGCAAATCTCAGCCAATTAATAACAGAAATGTGAATACTTTTTGATTCAAATAAGAATAAAAAGAAAATTAATACATATTTTTAATAGCAAACATAGTTTGCTATGTTTTTTAAGGAAAAAATGAAAATAGAGCATATTTAGAAATCTTTTACATCATTAAGAAAAACAGGAAAACTTCAGGCTTTTAGAAAAGGGTGTTAACTGTGCATTCTCATCAAATTCCTAGGGAGGTACTCAGCACTGTCTTTCATTTATCAAGGACCAAATGTTGCCACTGTCACTCTCACTGAGGACTACCTTATTCCACAAGTGATCTGTTTGACTCAGTGTCAGAATTTGCCTTTAATTAAGGATGTTCTTGTGATTAAAGCACAAGGTGCATGTCAAAAGACTTGTCTTTTCTGGGCTTGTGAAAATCCGAAAATACTTCCAAACCAAATGTTGAAGTCTCATATTAAAAAAGGATGTCTCTCTTCTCTAATACCAAAACCAGGAATACAAAGAGTCTGATTTCCAAGGGCCACAGCATTTCCCAGTGAGTTAAACTCCAAGAGATAAGTACTGGGCTGTGTGTACATACATCATCATTTGTCACTTGAGAGTAATCTCAAGACCTTAAGTACCAGAAACACAGGGTGCTGGCTGAAGTGATTGAAAGGAAATAACTTTGAGAAAGTAATTGATCTGATATAAGAAGATGGCATAATTCCAGACCCCAGATTAATGGAAAACTACAAAAATATCTATTCATGATCACTTATGTCTCTTTGTTCAATGGTACTAACAGGTATATTTTGAAATATATTCCTCTGTATTTTGTTGAACTCTCTGGATATCCAGTGCTGTATTCAGTCACTATCACTTTAGGACAGAAACTGGGATTTTGGTCTGAAATTATACAGTTCAAGTATGGAAAAACTGTAGGCACAACTGAGACTGATAGCATAATAGAACAAATAATAGTTCTTTTTTTTTTTGTTGTTTACATATATGAGGGATGAGTAGGCTCCTGTTGCACGGTCGGGGTGTAGGGAGGCTGAGATCTCTGAAGCTTGCTCTTGGGGGAAGAGGTTTATTGGAGAATTCAGGGATGCCCAAGCCTCGTGCTCTCAGGCGTAGCACGTGGCTGGGCTTAGGAGGACGGGGGAGGGGAGAGAGAAACGGAGGGTTTAGGAGAGGGGAAGCCCCAGGCAGGGAGGGAGTCCTAGAGAGGAGGAGAGGGCCAAGAGAGGAGAGGGCCAAGAGGCCGCATGGCCGCTCGGAGCCCCCTTTTCAGGGGTTCCTAGGTGGGCTGGGACAAGGCATGGGCCAATGGGGTTACAGACTCTGTTTTAGGGGCAGGTACAGAGGTGCGGGATGAACCACAATCTTTTGCAGGGTGGGAGGAACAGTCCATTTCACTCCAGGATTCATCCAAGGGTAGAAGTGACATCCGGCTAGCTAAAATAACAATCGTATCTATCTATCCTCTGCAACACATATACTCTTACTTAATGTAAACAGAACAAAAAGTAATATGAACAATATAAAATTATATCAACAGTAGTCCTAGTAAGTTGATGCTCATTAACAGGCATTCCTGAACAGAATTTATCCTAGCAAATGGCTGTTCTTTGCATCACATAGGGATTTCCCCCCTGCTTAGAACATGCCAACTGCAGCTTCAGCCAGCAGCATTTTCTACTGCAGATGAAAATAGTGAAACCTGAAAAGGTGCTAGAAGTGTTTAAAACATCCCTGTAAGCCAGAAAATTGATTGGAGATCACAGAGCTAGGCAAATCTGCCTAAAATGTAAATTGAAAGATAACATGCATGAGCAGGAGACAGCATGCTTTATGTGCTGAGAGAATGTAGTTTTTCTTATGTGGATCATTCTAGGGGCTGATTAATGACTTTGACTTTTCAGTCACAGGATCCATTTCTAAAACCAACAGAAGTATTAGGTGATCATTGATTCTCCCCTTGGCTGATGGTAATGATTATCAAATATTAGCATGCTGTCAGTCTCTATTTAAAGCTCTTCAAGAATGAATTAAACATGGAAACTAAATAACCTTGAACCCTCCTTCAAGATCCCATTAAGATACAGTAGCACACGAGCTACAGGTAAACACTGTGCATGCCATGAAATTAAGAGATTCAGTATTCCATGCTAAGTCACATTCCAGAGGAATTAAATAATTGACGGGTGAGTGGGAGGAAGGGAAGGGATAAATACCCATAAACATACAGGGAGTAAAATTTAAAGCACATTCAAGTAATAGGATATACTGATGGGTATCTTCAGTCTCACATGTGTTATGAGTACTACAGTTGTGTAGATTTAAATGACCCTATTTGACTGTTGTTTATTCAATTGAGACTGTAGGTGTCTAACCATAGATCTTACATATTTAATTGGTTAATTTTTAGCCGAAGTTGCAGAGGTACTTTTCTAAACAGCATTTCTGGTATCTGTTTCCTTCCTTAATACATTACTGAAAGAGTGATAGACAGTTAATAAAAAAAAAATTTCAAAAACACAAGTGGGAATTAAGTGTCCAAAACCTATTGACTCACAACAGAATTAATGTTAATAGCACACCCCTGGAATCTTGAAAATTTGCTTCTGAACCAGCCTTTTTATTCAATGCCGTCTCTTGAACAAAGTAGGGGCTACTGATATGTGCCAAATTTGCAGTGAAGTTGATGTATCAAAGCTACATCTTGCCACATTTCTGGAAAATATATGCATGCATAAAATTTTGCTTAATACAGAGATAAAACCAGAATGAAAATGGTAGTGCTGGTGTTGATCTTTACAGTTGTTTCTTTTCTTCCACATTTGCTTTCTTTCATTGGAGTTTTGCATGTATGCACTTGACTAGGGATTAATAGGTTTGTTAACTGAGCCAGGCTGGAGATCTGGAGAGGGAGAGAGAGGGGAGGAAAAAAGGAAAAAAAAAATAAAAAAGGGAGAAAGAAAGAAAAACAGCCTGCAGACAACTTGAACAAGCGAATTTTCTTGGCTCAGGCTTTGAAGATAAAGAAGTGCCCAAGGGACTGTGGTAAATATAAGCTCTCGATTAGGCATCAGGCACAAACTGACCAGCCTCCAATCAGATTTATTCTAAAGTGTTTCATCGGAGAAGCAATGTGTGGATGTCTTTGTCATTTTAAAGTCACACTGCTTTTTTTTTTTTTATATATATATTTTTTTATTTTCAGTTCAGGAGAATGCAACTTTGATAAGCAACTTTAGCTCAAATGATGTTTATTTACATTGGCTATTTTATTATACCATAGATGCATTTCACTGCCTATATGTGAACTGATTATTAGGCTTTTTTGCCATTTGACTTCATGAAACTCCTCTGAATTCCTCATTAAGCAGGGTTGTTTCTGAAGCAGAGAATGCTACTGCAGGAAACATTCACCTTCTACTATCTCTTCTTTCTACTGTGACTTTGATATGGCACCATAGTCTTCACAGCTGGGAGGCTGTTGACAGCAGCAGAGTTTCTGTCCTGAGACAGAGATCCTGGAACCTACAAAAAAGGCTTTGAGGAAACTAGAGGCTTGATCACAGTTTAACAGGATCCCAGCTTAACACAAGGGACCAGTGACTTAATGGTCTAAATAGCCTGATCCTTCTCTATCATTGTGAGTTTCTGGAGACAAGAGTGAGTCAGAGGAGAATGAGCATACGAGCCTATTTCCCAGCAGCAGGAAAAGGGTGAGAAATGCTAATTCTTGCTAGGCAGCTGTGTTGGGGTGGAATTAAGAAGCTGTTGTGCACATAAAATTGTACCGGTTTAATTATTGGGATCTTTACACGTGAAATACTTAAAATTCAACAATGCATGCATGCCCTCAGCCTGCACTGAAAGTCAGCTAAATTAGGTCATATCACTTTGTATTTTCCATGAGTAAAGTGCATATATGAACAGAAGTCCCAGGGCCTAGTGAATGCCTAGTAACTTCTTAAGTCATTGCAATTTGATACCAAATCAGCCCCTGGCTGAGCTTGGCATCAGCTAAGCTGACCTGACCCTTCAGGTCTTATGTTGATCATTTTGGTAAGGCTTGGGTCCTTGCTCTGAGGATTTAGGAAAGTAATTAGTACCTGGATAAGTTCTGTATGACCAAATGGTTCCAGATTGTCACTGCAGAGGGCTGTTGAAATAAACATTCATGGAAGCTGCACGATGGGATGTGACAAGGCCTCATTTAAACTGTAAGTCTAAAGATTAAAACCCTGTTGTTTGGCATTTTCAGTCACATAATGGAGTTTTTTCTATGTACAGTACTTATCTTGTCTCTATCTCTGTAGTGTTTGAGCACCTCCCAGACTTTGATGTTTATCTTTCTCTGTGAAATTTAAAGTATTTCTACCTCTATTTTACAGAGTAACAAGAAGTGGGATAAGGTCCAAGGTCACACAGGAAGAGTGAAGCTTAGGAAGGAATAGAATGGTGACCCAGACATAGCACATCATCCTTTAGCCCTTCCTGTCCCTTGGTTTTCCAGCACAAAATTTGAGACTGTTGCTGAGTTTCTCTCTGGGATTGATCACTAGAAAGGACAGGAAGATATTTATTTAAAATTTCATAGTAAGGAAGAGAGGGGTTTGGGCAGTAAGCAACAGTATCATGGGAGTTCATCAAAAAACACATCAAGGTTTAATTGTTTTTCATCTTAAAACCTAGACAATCCATGCACTTTAAAATTCATAATTATGTTGCAAATCTTAAGGAGATATATGGGGGGCAAAACACTTTAAAGGTACATGGAAAGGAATTGCTTTTCTGTAATAAACAGCATATATTCAAATAAATGAGGAAAATTAAAAATAAAAAACCAACAAAATACCTTTAAAAATGTATTTAAAAGCCATAATGTAAGAGTCTTTGAGGATTTTTAAAAAAATACAAACAAAAAAAGTTTCAGTCTTCCTTTTTAATCTGTGCCAGCAGTGGTTGGTTAGGTGCCATTCTAGCTTATCCCTCTGTGATCCTTTCCATCACAGTACCATGTAGTGTCAGAGATTATGGGGAAACAAAGTTCTCTTTCTTTGCAGTCAAATAACAAAAGAAAAAGTAAATAAAAGGTTGTTAGGTCCAAAAGATGATAAGAAGCCAAAGTCTTATATGTGTTTCATTCAAGAAGCACTAAACTAGGTGATACTTACTGAGCATTCATGCTCATTCCACTATCTTCCTCAAGACCCTGGATTAATTCCCACTATAACATGCATATTCCACATTTATACCTCCTGGTGAAGATTTGTTGGGTACTTCTAGCAGATTTTAAGCAAGAAAAGTCCCTCTTTTCAGTGCTTTTGATCTCATAAAATTTTGAACATAAATTAAAAGGATTGTGACAGAGCACAGAAATTATTGGCTTGAGACAAATTTTGGAACTTTAACACAATTTTTTGAACTCAATTGCAAAACAGAGCTTCTCCTTCAGTACAGATCTTACAAACTGGAAGTAGGTGTTCCCACATTTAATAGTGGTATGTAGTCTATTGAATTAATTTTAATTTTCAATGTTATAAGCCAAAGGAAAAATAAGTCCAGTATGTCTATCCTACACTCATTATTGACTCAGGCATAATTCATATTGGTTTGAATCAGTCTGAGTGGATATTTTTACTTATTACTCATCCCACAGTAATTTTCATCACTAGCCTCTCCAAGTATCAGTAATGAGAAAACCTTCACAACAGTTTCTCTAGGCACCATTCATGGTTCTATGAATATTTTACATATTTCTAGTGCTTAATATTTCCAAATTCTATACACACTAGAGTGACCAGATTCAAATTGCAAGGTCAAATAGGGGTAGCTTTTGTATTGCTGCTCTCTGTTCTGCATGCTGCATTGCCGCATTTCTGAATTTCTTTCCCCTTTCATTACACTGCAGTCTTTAACACTGACAGCGAGAGAACCACTTCCATCTCTTTCTCTGTTCCACTGAATCATGTAAATTCCCCTTTGCTGTAGTAGATTTTTATTATACATGCCTCAACAGTTAAATTGTTAAATAGACATGAATTTTGCCCCTCAGTTTTTTAATTTTCTGACTCCCCTTTAAAGGCCTTCTGGAGACTCCAAAATGCTCATCTCAAATGTCTATGGATCATCTTGCTCTCTGTAAAGAGAAAGATCGACATAGTAATAGATGATCAGAGGAAACAAAATTTTCCATTTTTTGTACCTATGGCAATACCATCCCGAGATCATTATTCCCATCTAGGAAAGTTATGAAATGCCTCATTTGAGAGGAACACCCTTTACAGGCATTAGAAGGTCTTGTAGCTCTTGTTCTCACCTATCTGTTCTTGGAATAGCTTTAGCTGTGGTTTACAGCAAAGATTGCTCAACACTTGAATACATATATCTACTCAAATTAAAACCTATCAGTCTATCTGTATGGAAAATTATTTCTAATGTGAAATTCTTCATAAGAAGTTATAGGACAAATCAAAGAAATGTCTTCCATAGGTTGATAACAGCAAAGCATTCAAGGAAATTGTAGCTATAGATGAGTTTTGTGACTCATAGTGATGTTGCTGAACCACAGGCATTAAAAAGTATTCACTCGGCTGTGTTCACAGCTGCATTCTCATTTGCCAAGTGGTTGTATCTAACCTTAAGCCTGGACACTGGAGCCATGTTTATAGGGAGGCAGGTAGAATGTCTGAGGCAAAGCTGAGGTCTGACATCTTTGGTGTGCTCAGTTCCATTCGCAGCTGGGCTGCGCAGGTCCTGTGTTGGAAAGGTTTTTGTGATGGCATGCAGATGCATAAGACATACAGCCTCTCTGGCAGCCAGAGAACTAAGGAGTCTGTTTCTGTCTAGTTGTCTGAATAAAGGGCGTTTTATCTTCACATACTCCTGTCTCTTTTCCATGGCAAAGGGGACTTTAGTGATGGGGTCAAACAGCTGTCACATATTGCACAAACCTACAATGGGTAAGGATACAGTTATACTTCATGTAGATTAGTCACACCCAAAGAAAACTTGCTTTTAAAGTGGGAATGAAAAACAAAAACATTCTTTGGTCCTTTTTCTCTTTTTTTCTTGAATGACCAAAATGATCATATTAACATTGCTCTTCACAAAATTATGTGCTTATAATGCTTCTATAAATCCTGCCTGGTTTCCATTGTAAGCACAGGGAAAATTAAAAATTATTTCAAGTAAATCAGGATAAGAACTAGGATTTGCAATGGATAAGAATCTGTCTAACACTTTGACAAAGAGTACAGTACTGTACACAAAGTGTAATGCAATAGCTCCCTTATTTATTCCTGTTTTGCAGAAAGCAGAAACTGTTCTTGCCATGCATTACCCCTATTATGTTCCTTCTTGGGAACCTGAGACCTTTTGAATCTATCTTCTGAACCATTTTAATATGCAGCAGAACAAAAGGATCACAGTGTCACTGATGAATACATTGCAAAGCCAAAACCATAATTACAAATAGCAAATGGAAAATGTATGCAGATAGATAGATTAAAAAAGTACCATATGCAAGCACAAAAATAATATTTTTTCACCATATTTATGTTAGTTAAACTTCTCTCCCCCCTCCCCCCTTTTTCTTTCCCCTGGCTTCGCTCAAAGAAATCTTTCTTTCAATAGTCTCTTCAGACATGGAAAGGGACACCAAGGGGAAGGAAGAATCAGCTTTCATTGATGCCGTGACTAAGGGCCATGGTCTTGGCCTAGACCCCTGACCCTCATGTCTGTAGCATTATACACAGTGTCTGGTGTGATCAGCCCAACCTTGTTATTCAGCTTTTGTACTGTGCATATTTAATTTCAAAACACATTCCAATGGCAGCGGGGAAAAATTCGCCCTCTTTCAAGTGTATGATTCACCAGCTCTTTAGAGTCAGTTGGTGGCAGATGGGCAAGTGTGAAAACTTCTATTTGTGATCTCACACTATATAATGAGCACAAGCCACCACTGGAATCTCGGTTTCTGCGTGGAGAGCCCTGTGCACTCACTTCCCTCTCAGAACTGGTTCTCTTCACTTTTGCCACAGTTGGACCAGTGCCAGGAGGCCTGGGAAAGGTCATTGTCCCTCAGAAGCATCCTAAGGAATACCTCAGGTTTTCTGGAGCTCCCTGCGTAAGCCTTTTGCCAAGCCAGCACACTGCTGCAGGGCACTCTTTGCACTTCATGTCTTGTAGAGCCTGACACACAGGCTCTGCTTTCCTACTTTAGGTGTACCTTTACCTCAGAATACAAGAAATCTGCTCTCTGCCACTCCTAGGCAACTGCATTAAAAAGCAGCAGTCCAGTCTCTAAAGTGTTCTTTTATTTGAACCTATAAACCCTCCAACTTTTTGCACAAAGTAGATTCAATCTCTTCTGCAGTCTTTAAACCAGAGAGCTTTCCACCAGAGTTTTCCACCAGAGCAAAGCATCCAGTTTCTTCTGGGCATGAAAGTTCTTACTGTACATCCTCTGTGGTTCAGGCTAACTTTCAGCTGAAAATTTGACAGAAAAGATGAAATAATGAGGCTTCTAGAGAAACTACACAGAATGAAATTTGTCAAGTCATAACTTAAAAGACTATCATAATGATTCTTGGTTTTACATATGAAGAATACAAACACTCTTGTTTAATTTCTCCACGGGAAATTAATTCATTATCTCCAGTTAAAATAAGGGCCTAGTATAAAGTTGACCAATAATGGAATATGAACTTTTCTGAAAGTGAAAACAATTCATGCTTCTAAGTTATTTTTATTACTGGTAGTTATTGATATAGTGCACTGGTCTGTAGAGGGTAACCAGGTATCAGTATTTGATTCTGCAAGACACTATACCAATAACAAAGGAAATAGTCTCCATTCCAGTGATCTTGACATTTGTCTGATAGGATCCAGAATATTCAAGTGATAAATAAAGGAAATGAAATTACAATAAAAGAAGTTGTTATGGCATCTGTACCTCAGCTTGCTTTGCATCTGACCAGTTTCAGGGAAGGAAGTTTTATTTTCTTTTTCTGAGTCTTCAACTCTTTGTAATTTTTGGCAAGGACCAGAGACCTAATCTTGTGAAGTGCTGAATGCCTCCTGTGATATCATCATCCCCTTAGTGACAGCCCCCAAAGTAGAAGGACTAAAAATACTGTAAAAAAAAGGGAAGAAAATAAGTGGTTCTGGGAATTTGAAAATATATATTGTGCTTGAAGGATTTGTAGCCCAGTAGGCGGCTTTTGGCTACGAAAAAGCTTAAGGAAGGTCAGTGTTGATAGAGCTCAACATCCAGGGATTTGGGTACATGTCCAGCATGAACTGAACTTCAACCACTTCTTGATGTAGGTCTTACACACTTACACATATGTTTACTGCAGGTCAGTACAGGGCAATAATAGCTTTATTATGTAATGCAGATTTTAACCATGGGTAACTATAAAAACCCAGGAGAGGAACTTTTGTACATGAACAATTTTTAGGATAATTGTTTGCACTGCAGGAGAAAGACAAAGTATTAGCTAAGCTTAAAAAGGAACAAATTATAAGATATTAATAAAAATATTGAGCAAGCTTATTTGCCATTGCATTAACATTGGGAGTTCTTCCTGTAACTTAAGGGAATCCTCTTCATTATATGTTCTTTTCCTTTTTGCTGTATCTTATGTTCAAATGGCATGAAACATGCTTTCTTCTTTTTTGTGCTTACTGTTGTTATTTGTGGTTGCATCTCAGATGAAACATCCCTAGGAGTTTTAATAATAATAATAATAATAATAAAACCAAAAAAGAGACCAAAGGAAATGGAATTTAGGTAAGTGAGACCCAACAGTTCTTACACACTCCTTTGAATTAGAGGAGTTTTTGCTTTTCCTTTAGTCCTTACCATTCAAAATGTAGTTTGACTGGATTTATCATAAAATTAGGAAGATATCACACCAGGCATCATCACAGCTCTGTCTTTCAGATAAAGTCAGCCCTCTCAGAGTTTACCATGCCGTGTAGAAACACTGTGGTATATCTTCAGAAATAACAGGTCAAGGTTCAAGATATGGTTCAATGTAACAGTAGGCTTTCATTGTAGGTTATCATCCTTTTTCTTGTTTTCATGCCACTCATAATCAGTGAGTGTTTGTGTTCAGGTCTTGGGGTAGCAGGGGCCTTAACCAGAAAGCCAGGTACAAACAGTTCCCATGATGTCTTGTGTTTGAAATTCAGACTGATTCCAGGTTCCCAATAATTTAATGTTCTCCAGTTTTCAGAAGTTGAAATAGACATTTTTATTTAATTAAGCTACAAAGATTATGACTAATATAGAGATTATTAACAAATATTTTTGAGGAACTAGAAAGCAGTGTGCTCTCTCTCTCTCTCTCTCTCAAAAAACCTTGGCCCAGAGCCAGTTATTATTGTAAGCTGACTGAGCTGGCACAAATCCAAGAAGCCGATAATTTTGCATGAAGCCAAAATGGATGGCTTTTCTCCCGTTCCCCTCTTTCAGATATAGCTTGTGGGTGTGACAAACGTTTCTACCACCCAAATTTTAAAAACTGCTCACAGATCAAGTGTGTTTCTGTCTGTGTGGGTGGGGTTGGTGCCATGTATTTATTGTGTGTTTAGAAAAGGATGACACCCTGTTTAGAATCTTACAAGAGTTCAGCTGCTGCCTCATTTTATTTTGTGAGGCAGATGACAAATTCAGATGTCCTCTTCCTGTGCCTGATTTTCTTCTTTGATACTTGAGAGAACTTACCAGGCCCAAGGGTGCACAAGACTATTGCTCTTTAGAAGCACCAAATTCAATGACACCTCTTATGTGAGCTCAGAATTCAGCAGAGAATGGGGCAGTAGCTCATCCAGACTTTTAGACTTGTATTGTGTTTATCTCTGATTCCATTTGCCCCAGATGGACAGTGGTAAGTGCAAAACAGCCCTGACACTGCCTCAGGGCAGGGGCAGGGACTGGGAGCTTGCTGGCTTATGAGCAAAGCCATAGTAACATACAGTAACTCCTTGCCATGGTGGCTGCAGGGGCAGCTTCAGGCAGGGATGTTGTTGGCAAGGGGGCAGGCTTGATGGAAGCATTTCCCCTTTTTTCCTCTACTTTCCTTCTCTGAAGAGCTTGCATGGCAAAGTATAGAGTCAATGATGGTTATGTTATCAAAAGTATCTGAGAGTCAGACTAGTTTTAGGGAATGGGAAGCAAAATGAGGGGCCAGTGGACAAGGTCCCACACATCAGAGAACTGTGTATCTGCAGCTGACCTGGAGCAAATAAATAAATCCCTTCCAGGATTTATTCATCTCAGGGGTCTGCTGCTTACATTTCCCTCAACAGCTTGAACCAAAGATGCTCAGCAAAGACTTCCTCAAATTTAGGAAAAAAACAGAATATACTAGACTGCTCTTCATCTACGCTGATCCTTTTCCAAGCTTTTCACTCCTCCATCAAACATTTTGTGGCCTTATGCACAAGTCCTCAGAAGTATATATTCGGAGCTTCCCTGTAAATTTCAGCTGCAATGGTTTAAAGCAGAGATGTCAGAACAGCATCCTAGAGGGCAACTAAGAGGGTAATTAACTGGAAGAGCCTTAATATATAAAAGTTTTCTGTGACCTTTTCTCTTACAGGCTTCACTGCAATTCTATCTATGATGCAAGAATGAGGTACCTGGCAGCCACCTTTTGGCCCTGAATACTGGGATAATATGTTGAACAAGTTAAATGGTTGTATGGCAAAATACTGTCTCTGCAGGCATTAATATTAAATTAAATCTGTCTCTCACACAAACTAAGATGCCCTAGAAAAACATGAGATTTATTCTTGTTTACCATTGCCCCAGCAAGAGGCAGAAGAGTTCAAAACTCTCCTTTCAACCTCTCTGGCCTCCTTAATGAGATACATCCTGTGAATAATACTCAAGAGATCAGAAGTCTAGCAAATTGGTGCAGGTGAACATGCAAATGACTGGATCTCACAAAAGTCATCACACATGTGGTTACCAAATACCCCTTGTCTTGGCCCAGTGCATGCATTTGCCTGAGAAGACACAGAGAAACTTCAAATGGCTCTTGAGTAAATGGAAGTGTGAAAGACAGAGTCTATGTGAGCCAATTTTCTTCATCTTTTTTTGCTTTAAAGCCAGTGATGGGTATTCATTGAAGATCTAACATAAAATAACCTGTTCATCGAGCATGCATAGTGAAGATACCCTCCAGATGAAAAATTATAGCCAGCTAAGCATGACTAGAAACTCATATATCAAAGTTTCAGGACCAGGTTCCAGCTTGTGGATAATTATTTAAGGCAAGTTAATATATTATTTCTTGCAAATCAAATGCAGTCAAATGAAAAAGAACTGTATGGCCAGGTTCTCAGTGAGATTCCACACCTCTGAAATGTACCAATACAGACCTCTGTTAGCAGCAGGGTGGTGACAGCAATAGCAAACCCAGCTGATTATAATAAAAGTATGATATTCTCATCAAGGCTACAGAGCTATTTGGCTGGAGACTTTGGGCCAGAGTCTGTTACATTGTGACTCCTTCAGTGCAATCATTATGAGTCCAGTGGAGTTATTAGGCTTAAGACTGGAGTGATGCATGACAAAACGAAGCAATGAACTCTGGAGGAACTAATGACTTTATTTTTCCAGGCCGGAAAAAGGCCTTTGCTGTAGTTTCCATTTGTGTGATTACAGAGCCTAAATGCCTGAGTAAGATCTGCAGTCTCTAGTCTCCAGGAGGTGGTCTTGATTCAGCAGGGTGCTTAAGTACTTGCAGAATGTTGAGTAATAGGCTCAAAAAAAAGGTCTAACTACAGAAGATGTGGTTTAGTGGTTGAAGGCAAGATCTGGGATTCAGGGCTTTACACATTCTAATCCCAGCTTTAGTGGTCTCTGTGGTCTTCTCTATTTTTAATGTGTAAGTAGTAATCCTTAAGTCATGAAAAGGCCTAAGCTTTATTACATAACAACATGGTTCACTTTTACTTTTGTTATTGTTCAGTCTCTCCAAGTATTATACTTACCCCCTGCTTTTGTAAGTTGCAGCATGTCTTGTTTGTGTCTGGTACTGCTCTTGAACAACCTGCTGTGGTTTAACCAAAGCTGGCAACTGGAGAGATTAAAGCCAAAACCAGCACACAACCTTCTGTCAGAATGGTAGAAGGAGACTTTCCATTGGGAACTGAACTCTACAATAGATGGTAGGGTTCTCCAGCTATGCAAAGCTGAAGGAGGGCAGAGAAATGCACTTTTACTTGAAGAAATGCATACAACATATTTTTGAGTTTGACTGGCAACTCTGTGAAAGACAAAGATTGATCAGAAAATACTTGCTTGCTCCATAAAATGCTCTTCTATGAGCCTAGGTAGCTCCAGCATGAATAGGCACCCTTTTAAGAGTGATTCAGATGGTAAAAGAAATGCATTTCACTTACAAACGCTGGAAATGATTTTTTGTTATGTGTCATTATTTTGTTTAGAAATTTTTTGTTAGTGATCTAATAGGCTGCTGGTGTATATCCAAGTTTTTATTCTAAAAAGCAAGCATTTGAAGCCCTGAAGAGAGAGCTTTCTGTACCTGTGTCAAAAGTTCTGGCAATAGATCTTTTCTTTTGATACCCATCCCTAGACTAGCCTTGTCCACACTCCACGTAATAGAAGAATTCAGTAACATAATGACATTGTCATTTGCAAAAAAATGTCCTCTTGTCCTGAACAGACACACACTTTCCCATTTTTAGAAACTTCTATAGGCTACTCTAAGTTCTCAAAAAGCTACTGAGTTTCAGTAGTTAGTACAAAATCTGGTAAATATAATATAGTTCAAAACATGCAATCCCACAAATTTTCCCACAAGCACAATGTAATAGTAAAATTCCAGCTACAAAATATTTGTTCTCACACTAAAATCTTGCTTTCACATTTTTTACATAACTGATAATTAGGATGTAATTAATATTACTCTATGGTAGCGTCTCTCAAAATTGGAGCAACATAAAAAAAAGGTAGGTAAAAAAGACAGCACAATTCTCTACAAGTATATTGAATAATTTTTTTCCTGTGTTTCTTGAGTGGAATTTTCTATTTTTCATCTTCTCTGTTTGTAATGGATTTTCAAATGCTGGGGGATGGCAAAAAAGGGAACAAAGTAAACAAATATCGATGATTTATTTCACCAGTGTTTGCTTGTTTGCTGGAAATGTCTGATAAAATTCTAAATCATGAGTGGTGATGAATTAGACAGTGTGATGAAACAGCATACCAAGTGTGATATGGACCTTTTGTCAAAGTTGAGCATGTTCAGCTGACCTACCTGGATATTGGTATACCACTGAAAGCTTGTACTGCAAAGGTTCATTGCCACAGGAATGAAGAAACATGAGGCCCTACAGAAATGTACAAATACTGCAATCAGGAATAGACTCTCAGACAGGAATCGGAGAATGGAATTCAACCTGACTTTCAAACACTTGTCCTTTGGGATTGTAATAGGAAGTTTTATTGCCTTCCAGTCACGTTTTGGTCAGAGTTGGATCTGTGGGCTGTATTGTAAGCAAACCTACTGGATAAATCCCTCTGGGAAAACACCTTTTGTAGAGGCTGAGTGGCTTAGGTGGTGAATTAGATAATGAGCTTTCATAACAATGTCAAGAATAATAGATTTCTTAAAGTGTCCTATTGATTACTAATTGAAATGCAGGTGTCCACCTTTTTTGTGGACTGCATCCTACAGCTCCCATTCTTCCTTTTCTATCAAAATTTTCTGCAATTAGTATCCCATGCTAAGGCTCAGGAATAGTCTTCAGCTATTTGACAATATTAATCCAATTATTCATAATGAATTTTAATTAATCCTAACATTCTCACTAGTGCAGTCATTTACTTGTTGCACTATGTGTGAACATAAAGTATTAACAAAAAAATATAAAAAATAGAATTTAAATAATGGAACCTTAATATTATTACTTATTATTGGTCTCTAATTGTCCAGCCTTAGACAACATCTTTGATCACTTGTTAGGCATGATGGCATCTAGGTCTCATTTAAACATGTTATTATAATGTGCCCAATGCTGTGCATTCTGCCTGCACATCCTGCCTGTTAAACTTGAGTATAGGTCCCCCAGGCATTTGTAGTGCATGTAATCCCATGTGAGACAGTAGCAGCAGGGGACAAAATGAAGCAGGAGGATTCTATCTGACTGAGTCATTTAAAAGGAGTTGCTCACTTGACCGAAGTATTGGTCACTTGCCTGTGGCATCTCATTCAGAAAAAAATAAAATCCATTCCTCTAAGTTTTTGTTGTTGTTGTTGTTGTTGTTTTTGTGTTTGGTTTTGGGGTTTTTTTGTTGGGGTTTTTTTTGGCTTTTTTAGATTTTTTACTTCAAACATCTTTGATCATAGGGAGGAGAGTGGAAGGTAAGTGCACAGAGTACAGAACATCTGTCTCATATCTAGAGAAATACTTCAGAAACATATGTGTTGATACCAAGTGGTTTGAAAAACTCTCATTATTCTGAGCCTGTACATGGCACCAATTTTTATTCAGGCAAGCATGAAACTGGAGTATGAACATTTTCCTCTAACACAGATCAGTGGAAGTGGTATCATCAGATGGTGAACAGGAACTTCCCCTGGAGGGCTGGATACAATTTTACTTCAGCATGCAAAAGTTGAGTCTCAATTGAGTCAACTGGAAGAATCTAAAGGGAGTAGGCCTGTATGTGACCTAGGAGAGTTCAGCAGAGGTTACAGACATACTTCATGGAGCATAAGAACCTGGAAAACACAAGGGAAACAGAAGATGACAAGGTGAACATTGCTGTAGTTCTCCTAGTTGCATGTAAAATGTGATCACAGAGGAAGGTCCCAGAGCATGTAAGCTTAGTAATCAGCCATGGATTATCTTAATTAATTTATTGTCTATACTCCACAAAGCTTTGCAAATGCGGTTTTATTTTTTGGTTTTTCTTTTTTTTTTTTTTTTTTTGTTTTGTTTGTGCTTTTGTTTTTGTTTTATTTTTTTTTTTTGGTTTTTTAAATGGGAGGTTAGTAATTGTGGTGAAACTTATCTTAGTGCTTTTGGAGTACATTTTCGCATCTGTCAGTCAGCAGTAGCATGTAACTCAACTCTGCTTTCACTGAACGATGCTTAAATGAATTGCCTTTTACTGTAGCATAGCAACTTATTTATCAAGTCTTCACTGTTTTCAGCCTGTCTCTTTCTCTGTCCTTTATTACAACCAGTATCTCAGTGTCAGATACTCTTCTGTGGATTTTAACCTGACAACACCCCTGTCAGGTAGGAAGTATTATTTTCCAATTTTACAAACATGAATAAATAACGGGACTTGTGCAAGATCACAGACAAAGTTGGGGTGTGAGCTGAGCATTTGGTGTGGGCCTTTGGGATTTGGATGTATCAAAATATATACTAAATTAGAGTTACTAATCAGGCTATGCAAGTATGCAAGTAAATGTGGATAGCCTCAGTTTTTGTAAATAATCATCTTCAACTACTTGTAGGGGTTGTGTTTGGGTTTTTATTTTTTCATATCTAGTTCCAAAGACTATTTAAGCATTGCATAAATTACACTAATTACACAAAACTTGAATTTTTTCTGCAGATCTTTTTTTAAAACTATGTTATTTAATTTCCATAACATTATTACCAAAATTCATGTGTAGACCTACAGCGAACAAAGCAAAAGTGTTCTGCATTTATTATGCACAACATTTCTGTGAGGCAGAAGAAAATATGTAATGAGTCTGGTAAGGCATTCCAGGCTGACGTAATATTGATGAAAAAAACCCTCATTTTGGTGATATCACAGAAAATGATGAAAACCGTGTTTTGTATTTAAGACTGGAGTGGTGTTTAAGAATTCAAACGACTGGTTTTGGCAGACATCTAATTGTAATACTGTAGCATCGCTGCAGGCAATTTTCTTTGATTTAATTAGATGAACTGTGGTATTTTTTTCTTTTTGCAAAAGGCTTTATTATGTAGAAATGAAATATGTATAAATTTAATTTTTAATCTTGTCACTACAGAGTAGGAAGGAATAAGCTGATTCTTTTAATTTATCCTCTTTGTTTAAGAAAAAAATTAAATTAATCTTATCACAAATGTTTATGAGTAATTGATTTGAGTTTTGCACTCCAGTCAGAAGTGATAGAGTTAAGATTGCTCTGTGTTTTTTTCTGAATTGTATGCACTGTAGCTCTCTTTGAGTGTGTAAACACATTTTTAAGCCTCAATGATGTTATTTTTCTTCCAGACTATGATAATATTAACACTTAAATCAGAACTTGTAATACAAAATAGATTAATCCAAAAGATTTACTCTGCATTTTTGTTTGTTTGTTTGTTTGTGGATTTTCCATTTGTCTTTTTGTTTTGGTTTGGTTTTGGCTTTTTTAACTTCTGTAGTTTAACTCCAAAAAGTAATTGATTACCAAAGACTTTCTTCAATACTGATTTCAGGTCTTTTTTTGTGGGCCATATCCAGAGGAGATAATTATAAGTAAATTGCAGGCAATTATAATTACAGGTAATCAACACTACTCATAGAGGTCTATGTCCTTAGATTTCAGTAAATATTCCTCACAGTTTCTAGTCAGCTGTCCATTTCACTTTCCTAGATCTGAAAATATTCTTGCAATGTCCAACACCTAAATCATGTTATTGATCAAGTTTTCAAATATTGATTGGTTTGAGGTATCTTCAAGTTTCTGTGGAACCATAGAATAATACTTAGGCTTCTCTCTAAGATGAAGCTAAAAATCCATCTTCTTGGATGGATTCTTGGAAATGAAAAATTTCTGCTTGCTTTTTTGTGAGCGAACATTTTGTTCTGTGTTCTAAGATGGATGGTTCAGGAGCTCTTGAAATCAAGGACAGAATATCCATTGGTTTCAGCACTGAACTTTCCCTTGTGTTAAAGCTGTGGCTTTTACTCCATGAAATGTCATTTTTTTACCAGCTTGACAAAGATGTTTTCTTTCCAGTGGTTGTGGGGATGGTAAGACAGTTAATTGAATTACTGTCTGCTGTCAAATTGCTGAAAAAAAGGGCAGAAGAGTATTTGCATTTTTTTTTTTTTGCTTGCCATTGAAAAGTGTTGATGCACTTGAAGTTCTTGTCTAGTACATGTTTTAATAGCAGAGGAGTCCACAGTGATTATCACAGCTTGGTCAAGGCCATGCAGGGCAAATCTGTGCTCTGACAAATTATCTAATGAATCTTTTTCCTTTCTGTAAATACTTTTATTATAAGGAGTGAAACCATAGAAAGTCCATCTTGAACTATGTATATGTTTCTTATGATGATGAATGTGATAAGATCTCACTCTAATCAGAACAGAAGGCTTCTTTTTGATTAACTCTTCTTTTGACAAAAGAATGCACTATTCAGTGTACCTGAACTATTCACAAAATGAAGAGTATTATTCTTTGATATTAGCATTTTTTGTTAAAAAAAGTTACTTGGCATTAGTTGAATCTAAATTTTAAAAAAAAATGCTTTCAAAATTAAATCATATCTGTAAATATTTTAAATTTAAAAATTCAGGTTGATCTAAAATTAAAATAATTTCCTGCTAGTTCATTTTCACAGCTTAACTCAAATAAATGAATTTATTCACAGTTCTTATTCAGGGTAGCTAAATTCAAAGCTTTTACTGTGCTTCAATTCATTTTTGTGTTTGTTATTTGGTTGTTGTGGTTTGCGTTAGTGAATGAAAAAAAAATCAGTGCTAAGCACTTTTTGCATGCACTTTTATAAGAATCCTTTCTTGATTCACTTTTTAAAATGTCTTTGAAGAAATAGAATGTAAATATTTAGCCAAAATCCAGTTTTTTACCAGTTCATGTATTACTAGAAGGGGTCTGATTTTCTCATGTGATTATGTTCCAGAGTGGAGCATGCTTAGCTGTCTATTCCTTAGTCCCAAACACTAAATATAGGACTAGCTTGTTCACCAGTGTAAAAGAGAGTAGCTTCAGAATCTCTCTTAATTCTGCTAAAAATAACAGGCATCTTGCTCCAGATTGCTCAACAGCATTTTTTTTTCCTTACAGTACAAACCCCAGTAGAAATAGGAAGAGATGATTCTGTAGAGCCAGGAAATATTTTCTTTGCAAAAGGGATTGTATTGTCACCTACTTAAGGCAGTTTCCACAAGCCTTTGCTGCTACAGTGACCAGAGAGGAGCATGGGTTCTGGAGCAAACTCAGTGTTTTAAATATTAGTACTGGGGAGAGAGAATCAGGACTGTGAAGATTTTTTCCTTGGGTAACAGCAGCTCTTGAATAGGGCATTCCTACTTTTGTTTTTATTTTACAAGGAATCTAAACCACATTTGTAGTGCAGATAGTTTGCATGTGCACTGATGTGAACTGAGATCAGAATCAGAACTGCCAGTAAAATATGCTACAATATAATCTGCTATACCAAGGGGTTGTAAGGAGTAATTATTGTTTGCAAAGCTCTTCAAGTTCCTCAGAAGAAAGATGCTATAAAAGTACAAAATACTGTTGTTGTTATTATTATTATAAACTTTCAAATGCCAAAAACTAGGCAGTAATAATAGAAGTGCTGAAACAACTTTAACAATAGTGATGTGAACACATTAAGCTGTAATAAAGCCAGAGTTAACTAAATCAATCAAGTAGGCCTTGCAAACTGCTTGTTAGGACAAAATTGCATCTTTTCTAAAATAAATACAAGAGCATTCTCAGCTGGTGTAAATTAGCCCAGCTCCACTGGAGTCTGAGACTTGGATTTAAAATGAGAGTTGCATTTTTAAATTTTTTTTGTCTTTTTCTTTTGTTGCCATTGTTCATCGGTGCATGACCGTCTGTGTGTGTCAATGTGTGTGCAGTTGGGTGTGCATGCTGCAGAAACACTAGTGCTAGCAAAATTTTGTATCAGTTTCTCTTGGGAGAAAGGCCAAAGTAATGACAAAAAATTTAATTTCAAATGGGAAAAGCCGCTTGTGTTTCCACCCATACACAGGTGAAGTTCTGAAATTGTTTTTTCATCTGACTTGTGCTCTATAGAAAATGTCTCTGCATCAGTCTTTGTGGGTTTTATGTCAAGGAGAGGATGTTTTGGTAAAGCAGAAAAGGCACTATTAGAAAGTATGTTTAAATGTGTAAAATTAGAAGTCATAAGCTGCTACTTACTAATCCTCCCCTTCATTGCCTCTTGCCCTGAATAGTCACAATCCTTACAAGACTATCAAACAAAACTACTTAAACAACAAATTTAAACGATAAGTTAGGTGACTGATTTTGCTGAAATCAGAGAGAAATTTCAAAATGTTTTCAAGCAGTTTCAATCAAGCACATTTCCTAATAGTTTTAAAGTACTTTTATAGTCTCAAAACCTGTGTAGCACTTGCTTTTAGAACAGATTCAGGAAACATGTTAATGCCATTATCTAACTACACCAAATTTATATGTCATCTTGTGATTCTTCAGAAAGATAACATGTAAAGCATATATGATTAAGTATGTCAGAATTTGTGTCTTGTTGCTATGAGAATGCTCTTTATTTCCTGGAAACAAAATACTTTTCTTGTAACCATTTTGAAGATAAAGCTTCCTACTGGTTTATGTTGTCAGCTAAATTTACATCAGCAAAAAGAGCACGGAAAGAAATAAGAGACTCTGAGACTCAGTACAGTTCTGTCACTGACTTTCTGTTGTTTTTTCTCCCAGCCTTCTTTTCCTTAGTTAAAAGGAAAACAGTAAAATCCTGTAAAATGAGGGTCATTACACCCAAATTACTCATTGTTAAATGATTAAAAAAGAGAGTGAGTTTGAGTCTCCGTGATTTCTGAACAGTTTCTCATTTTTGTTTTCAGACCTAGTAATGGACCAGGGGAAGAACAAGTGCAAAGGAGGGGTTAAAGTCCAAAATGCCAAAGAATTTGTATTCTGAACTGTGACTCAGTGACTGATATGGTATGAACCCCAACTCCACGTTTAAGCAGATGTTTCAAATCTGTGTTTGCATATTGCAACCTGGGACCATGCACAGTTCTAAGAGACTTATTATAATTTATTATTAATAAGAGTAATGATTGATATTGTTGCATTATTTAATAATTGCACTACTTTCACTATTTAATAATAATTATTATTTGCACATGCTGATCAGGTAGTTAAGGTTCTTTTCCATAAGAAATGCAAATAAAGATTAATGAGTGATTCATAACAAGTAAGATAATTTGATAATTTTTCCCCTGCAATTAAGCATCATTTACTTCAAGTGATCCTCAGTATTTTCATTGTGTGCTCAATTGCTCAGTAGTGAGATCACTACTGAAATCACAAGGAATTGTTTCTTTGTCCTGACTACTGGAACATAGCTTATACAATGCACATTAGCTCTTTGTCATGACATCTAAGACTGTAATCCCCTTAAATCAAGAACTAAGTTCTAGTCAGCCTCTGCATAATGTCAAAAAAAAAGATGCCCTGGACTCATTAAAATAATTAGTATTCCTGTACAAGTCAGTAATAAAACTCAAATTTCTGGTGGAAGTATTTCTGAAAAGTAAATAAAAAGGAATGTGTTCTAGAGGTACTTGAGAAAACCTCTAGAACACCAATTTCTGTAAATGAGCACTGTGACTGTAGAACAGAGTACCTATTCTTGGAGTAAACAGGGAGAAAAGCAGCCAAAGTATATTAAACATGGTTAAAAATTTTTGTGTTTTATTCATAGAAGTATTAGTATTGTATATAAAATTTATATAAAACTTTTAAAATTATATATGTTCTCTGTTTAGCTTCTTGGTACTTAGTGTGACGATCTTTTAATCTCTGGCATTGTGACTCAATATTTTTGTGCTCCAAAGATTTGGAAACATTAAAAAATAATGTAACATATATTGAGTTGTATAAGTCATGAGTTGTTTTTTTTTCCATCATCTTCTCATGTAAGTATGTAACTAATATCATTACTGGTACCAGTTTTGAAATATTTGTAGGATTGGAATCATAGAGAAATCTTGTAATAGGTTAGATTCATGCCCTCTGATTATCATTCATGATGTAGATATAAGTTGAAGGGTGCAGAGTCAATCTGTAATCAGTTTGGTTTGTGGGTTTTGGTTTTTTTCTCCCCCCTATGGGAAACACTCTGTAATATGCAGCAGCAATAGGATTTTGAGTGAGTTTTGCTTATGTGAAGGCTTTCTGTTTGGGCAGACACTGCTCAGTATGCAATTAGCAATGTCCATTCCTGTTTTTATAAGCAGCATTTTAGCAATTAGGAACTTTTTAATTAAGTCAACTGTGTTCTCAGCTTGAGGCTTTCTGGGTGCACTCTTCCTCAGGAAAGTGAGATAACATTCAACCGAGACTTTCTCTTTCTGCAATAGTTCTTCCAGATTCCACTCTCCAACAGGTCAATGCCCTCTTTTAAAAACTTCAACACAATTTTTATTTTTTATTTTATTTTTTTTTTTTATATATAGCTTGTGTCACCACTGCTACCATCAAGATTCCTCTTTCAATAAGATGCTGATTGGATGAATATGGCTTCCAGTAACTCAGTCTTTGTTTTGTAAAAACATTATTACAACATTGTATAACACTTTAGAAATGTTTCAAATTTAGGCTGGCGTGGTGACTTAGCAGACTAGGGGGCTAACATATGGA
Source organism: Lonchura striata (assembly GCF_050655825.1). NCBI lineage: Eukaryota > Metazoa > Chordata > Aves > Passeriformes > Estrildidae > Lonchura > Lonchura striata. The sequence continues at coordinate 60,923,042 of NC_140707.1, read as the reverse complement.
GTCTGCTACACACTAGAGACTGTGGTTTTATTGCTGGCACCACTAGTCAAGTCAGGATTAGCAACCATAGTATTTTCAGCAAGATCTGAGATTACAAGGCCTCAGGTGTGGTTACCTAACCCTTGCCAGAAGTAGGACAAACACTGACGGGTGAAAGTAAAGATTAATTTAGTATATTCAGAGGGATACTTTTGCTATAAGGGCTACATTTTTTTTTTTTAGGATTAAATAATTTCCTTTGTTTTCCATTAACTCAATCAAGCGGTTCGAAATTCAAAACATGCTCCAAAGGGTAGCCCTTGCTGGGTGCAGAGGCACCCGTCGGGACAGCGACCCTGAATAGGATACGGCTGGAACCTCTCCTTGTCCGCGGCTGCAGCTGTGTGTGTGCCAGACCTTGAAAAACAATCTGAGGAGCAAGCAAACAAGCAAACAAACAGATTCCTTTTCATATGAACTCACAGCACGGGCAGGATCCCAAGCAAAATGTCTCTCATCTCAGCCCTGTCTCTGCTGGTGGAAAGCAGAGAAAAGAGGAAAAACTTCTTTGGGAAAGACAAGCTGGCTGAGAATGGGAATAATATACTTTAGGTGTTGATTATAGTGTAATAAATAATGGTGAGATTTCATTAGAAAATAAAAGAATGCATCTGTAGGAGAAAACGGATCCCATTAGAGAACTGCCTTCTTTTTATTTCATGGTTGAAGTACAAAGTGACAATATCAGAACAAAAATAAAATAAGAGGGGGAACACATTCTCTATCTCAAAAAAAAAAAAAAAAAAAGAAAAGAAAAAGAAAAGTGGCAGCTAAAGCCAATAAAGTCCTTTATTTGAATGCCATTAGTGGGTTTGGCAGCCATCCGCGCCATCTACTTCAGAGGAGCACTGCACAGATTAAGAGAGGCTGGATGCTAATTTGCACATATGGAAATGCTTTTTCTCGCCGTTCCGATGGCTCTGTTGTGGACAGATGGAATTAGTGAGCACTCCAAAGCCGTGAAGGCAAACACATAAAAAAAAGCTCTCTTTCTTTCTTTCTCTTTCCTTTCTTTCTCTTTTCTTTCTTTCCTTCCTTTCTTTCTTTCTTTCTTTCTTTCTTTCTTTCTTTCTTTCTTTCTTTCTTTTCTTTCTTTCTTTCTTTCTTTCTCTTTCCTTTCTTTCTCTTTTCTTTTCTTTCTTTCTTTCTTTCTTTCTTTCTCTTTCCTTTCTTTCTCTTTTCTTTTCTTTCTTTCTTTCTTTCTTTCTTTCTTTCTTTCTTTCTTTCTTTCTTTCTTTCTTTCTTTCTTTTTCTTTCTTTCTTTTCTTTCTTTCTTTCTTTCTTTCTTTCTTTCTTTCTTTCTTTCTCTCTTTCTCTCTTTTTCTTTCTCTCTCTCTTTCTCTTTCTCTTTCTCTTTCTCTTTCTCTTTCTCTTTCTCTTTCTCTTTCTCTTTCTCTTTCTCTTTCTCTTTCTCTTTCTCTTTCTCTTTCTCTTTCTCTTTCTCTTTCTCTTTCTCTTTCTCTTTCTCTTTCTCTTTCTCTTTCTCTTTCTCTTTCTCTTTCTCTTTCTCTTTCTCTTTCTCTTTCTCTTTCTTTCTCTTTCTCTTTCTCTTTCTCTTTCTCTTCTCTTTCTCTTTCTCTTTCTCTTTCTTTCTCTTTCTCTTTCTCTCTTTCTTTTTTCTCTCTCTCTCCTTCTTTCTTTCATGAGAAAATTTCGTCCTGAAATAAATAATGTTAGCAGACCACTTTCCTTGGCATTGACAAACTATTTTATCTTATTTCAGTTGCAAATATTTTTTTTTTAACTGGGAGTTGTAGTCATTTTAGCTTAGAATCAAGTGTGCCAAATAGTGTTGGCAAATTAAGGACATCTTCAGATAAATTTGGCTTTATATGCTGTATATAGATCTCTGTCCACTTCAGACTGTTCTTTGCAATGCTCCATTTCCTGACAGTGTACAGTAAGTATGAATTGTATTTTCACATTCTAGTCCTCACATTAGTTGAATAAATGACACTTTCAGCTGTCTTATGACCAGAATGTGTTAAACATGTTGCTAGGATGTGGGGCAGAGAGTGGTCTTAGTGGGGTAAAAGGATGATAAAAAGTGAATCCTGATGAGGATAAAAATTCCTGCATTTCCAACCATGCAGAAACTGCTTAATCTGTCTGCCTTTGGACTACTGGGTACTCCATGGACAAACTGCAGGAAGCAGATAGAAGAGAGCAGCCTGGATTCTCGCCCAGGAAGGAAGAGGTAGGAATTATTCCTGGGGCTTTTCCCTGGGCAGCACAGCTCTCCACCAACTTCAAAATAGGGGTGTGCCTTCAACATGATTAAAACACTGGAAAAAGGATCAATCCAAGGAGCCAAGAATCACTTTTATCTTGCTAATTTACAAGGGGAATTTCATATGCACCTTATCTATTGGCAGTCAAACAAAGCAGATGTATCATTCTTTAAGGCAGCCGAAAGTCAACGACCTTTGTTGCCAAATGTCTGTCTAGCCATTTTTTAAAATTTCTTTGAAATCAGCTGGCACCAACAATTAGCACCCGACCACCCCCCAAACTTTGGATGAAGTGAGTGCCGGAAATCCAATCAGGATTCAAATATGGTAAATAACACCTCTCTGTGTGCGCTGTGACTGGCTCTCTGCCACTAGCAAGAAGGTCTGTGAACAGTTCAGTCTTTGGGGGCCATTCCTGCTCTTCTTTAAATTGCATAAATCCATTGAATAAGGCCATACACCCTCAGAACTAAAGGCAAGATCTGGGTTTTTGTAAGAGCACCTGGCTGGGATCTCTCTATTATAGTGTGATGAATGGCTTGAAGAGGTATTCAGGTGTCTTAAAGCTACTTCACTCTGGCCTTTTCTCTGGCCTTTTTCTTGTCCATTCTCTTCTCTCAACTTCTCAAAGTGTCTCAGTGATCTTAAGGAATTCACAGTTAAAAACAGTGTTGAAACTTGCCATTAACTTGACTTGTTCTGAAGAACCAGCTATGAAAATGTGTTTTGCTACCAAGAGATTATTATTTTAAGGACAGTATTCTGAGCATGTTTCTTTGGTGGCATCAATCACAGCTATCAACTGAATTGAAAACATGTGCACTTCAGGCAGAGGAACAAAATGTTGTTTGTGATCAGTTCCACTTGGTTATTAGCTCTATTCTGAAGAACTTCACAGTTTCTATAGAAGATGGTACCAAAGAAGATATGTAATGAATCACTACCAAAGATGGTGACTGTTCTCCCTTTCTTTCTGTCTTTTTATATTTTTTTAGTTTGTTGGGGTTTTTTTGGTTTTTTTTTTTCTTTTTTTTCCTGCTCACCCACTCCCACCCCCACCCCGATTCTTTCCCAAGTGCTCTGATGCCAGAGGCTGGAAAGATTTTGCTTCCAAAGAGCAGCATGTGGCTCTGGAATGACAGATTCCTGACTGCTGCTCCAAGGCATTGTTCAGAGAAAACAGGGAGGCTCTGACCTCTCTGATCACACAGCTGAGAGAGGAGGAGAGCAGGCTACTCTTATAACTCTTACTCCTCTCTTTGTGTACAGTTCATCTAATGGGGACACACATTTATACTGCTCTCTTCCTTCAGAGAACAAGGCCCAGTCTTGAACTCCTTATTCAGGCTCTTCACACTCTCACTGAAGTCTGTTGAAGCCAATGTCCTTCAGGAGCCTCATTCCTGTGTTTCTCAATGCATAACAAAAGTGAATCTTCCAATTCTAGTCAGAGACATTTTACATTTCTTCTTTCCATATTTTTTTTATTTTATTTTATTTTTTTTTTTTTTTGCCATGGTAGAGCCCTGATGCTATTCTTTCCCTGACTCCCTTTTGGGGTTTTAAGGAGAGCCTTATTCTTTGTTATCATAGTTAGAAGGAGGAGAAACAACTTGCGGACTCCTTTCCCTATGTACATCTGGTAGCAAATATGCTTTTTAAATAACTCTTTATATTATGATAGTTTTATCAGAAAGTTAAACTCATTTCCTTGTACATAAAGACAATGATAGTGATTAGAGTTCTCAAGTCTAGAATGTTGGGAGAAAGCCTGCACCCTTTACAATAAAACTGAGATTTCACTCAAGATCCTTACCAGCCTTACAGCAAATCCCTCCCCACTTCCCTACAAAATGTATTGGCATTTCCTTTATGATTTCAATGGTTTTGAAATTTAATCCCTACAGAAGAAGTTTTAAATTGCCCCTTAAAAAAAAAAATCTGTGCTTCAAGGCACTGCATTAAAAAAAAAAAAAAGAAATTGAGGTGTGTAATATAAGAGCCAATAAAATATTTGTAAAAATTAATGCTTTGGGGAAATAATAGTGAAAATTTGTAAAACTTGAAGGTTTCACTTTTGCACTGACTTTACAAGAAGTTAAGCAGCAATATTTAGTTTATAAGAAAAATATATGTTTTCTGAAAGTTGAACACAGAGCATCTTCAGTGGAAAAGGCTCAAGATTCTTGGAAGCATAATAGGAGCTATAAATTAAAACAAGAAAAATCCAACCCTGAAATGTTTGTGTTTATTTTGATGGTTTTTCTATTACAGATTTGTTTCTCTTTAGTTTTATTCTCTTATTTATTTATTCTTTTTAAAAAAGCTACAATGGTTACTTAGAATTCCCCTAAAAGTGAAATTTGACTAACAGAAGTTGGTGAAAGGATTCAGCATCAAATGATTTAATTTTTTATTATTTACAGTAACCAAGGTATCACAGTAATGATAAACAAGCTCATAGAAATTTTCCAGTAAATCCTCAATATCCAAAATTGGAAAAATAAAGAGAATAATTCATAAGAATTACTGACAAAATAACAATGATTAAAAAAAAGCAACTTTTTTTTTTTTAATTTATTTGGTTTCTTGGGGGGAGAGTTGTTTATTGGGTGTTTTTTTGTAAGTATCTGCTCTCTGTTCTTTCTACTAGTTTCTGCCCAAGAAATCAAATCAATGCTGCTTGGGAAGGTCATGTAGCTGTATTTCCCAGAAGAAGACTAATGGAAATATGAGAAACACAGCAAACTACCCAAAATCTGGGGTGGGAAGTCTCATTTCAGACAGCCATCCCATTTCTCATTTGTCACCTAAATTTCTGAAACCCACTAGCATGCTCAGATGTGTCAGTAGACCCCAGTTTCTGTAGCCTGCACAAAAAGAGAGCAAGGAGCTGTGAAATATTAGCATAGCTACTTTGTGAAGAAGAAAACATGAGTCTCAAAACTCTCTTAAACAACATGGATCCAGGCTGTGTTTTCTACTCATCGGGACATTGGTGCAAACTTCAGTTACCTGCTCACCAGGGAATTGCAGGCAGCCTGAAGGAGTCTTAGCTTCTTATTGACAAGTGTGATCAGTCCTTTTTGAAGTAGTAAATATTCCATACAGACATGAAATTTACCTGAGTTTTTTTAAGCAAACCATCATCCAAAGAAAGATGAAAAAAAAATCTATGCTGGTTTTAACAAACTAACTTAAATTTTGTCTTTATAGAGGATATGCATAGAGGCAATGTTCTGAGATCAAAAAAATTCTTTTCCAGTTGAAGATATTAATTACTCTGAGATTCAGGGCAGCTTCTGAAATTTGAACATCCTCCAAGGCTCAGGGTGAGGTTTTATCCCTTGAGTGGGAAGTGAGGAGATGCACAACTTCATTATCCTGTGGGCTTCTAATACATTTCACTGTGAGGTATAGTTGCCCTTGCTGAGAGGTAGTTTGAATTTTTCCTGGAGGGACACATCAAGTGAGCTGTAAGTGTGGCATGCTGCACATCCCACCCTCTGCTGAGCCCCACCAGTTTGGACACAGCTGATGATTCAGCCCGCAGGGTCTCAGATGCTTCAGTCTGTACACTTTGGCCACGCCAGAAGCTGATCTCTTGGGCTTGCTCTCTACATAAAGAGGCAAGACTGGTCTTCAGGGCACCTTCAAGAAACAGGAAAACTGAACCTTTTGTAACACTGGATGCATTTCATGATGAGATGTGATCTGTACCATGTAAATCCTCTTCCCTTCTGTGTGTTCCTGCCAAATAACTCCATTTGAGTTTCTTTGTTTTCTGGCCTCTCTGGGTGATTCCTCAATTCCAAGCAACTGTTCTTGCAGACAGAAATGTGACCCTGTTGCAGGGTGCAGAAAATGTGGGGTATTCTGACATGAGCTCTTTCTTGTGCTCTTACCTCATTACAGGTCTCAGCCAACCTTTATTTGAGCATGTGAGATTATCTTCTATTAATAATTTTAAACCCAGTCCTCACAATGGAGCAGTGTCACTTTCAAAGATGAGAGGGCTATGAATATTTGGCTTTCTGTCTGTCCACAGAAAGCAAACAACTAAAATGTCTAATTAGAAAGCTACATAAAAGTAATAGAGGAAGCATAAGTTGAAGACCATCCATTACAGAGAGACTGAAGGATTCTTGGAACTGCACTGACCATAAGCTCCTGTAAGCTGCAATTTCAGACACAGTTTTAAGTAAATTCCCTTTTCAGCTTCACTTGTCCCACATGAAAGAAATGCTAACTTTAACACAGCAGAAAAGAGCCCTTAAAATGAGGCAAGAGGAATTTTTTATTTAAGTGGAACATCATGGGGCTCATCAGAGTATTTAATAGTATTTTCCCTCCAGCTGTTTTTATTTATCTTTAAACTTCCAATAAAAGTTGTGTTTTATTTCAAGAAGCAATCCATAATAAACTTTTCAGCTGATGGTAGTGGTTAGTGCCTATGCCACCAACAGTGATGATTAATTCTTTGGAGAAGAAATGAAAATTATTCTTTGCTATGCTGTACCTATCAAACTGAATCTGAGTAAGGGCATTTGGGTCTTACCATCAATTTTTAAATTAGAGAAAACAATAATCTCATTCCATTGCTCTATGATAATGCTGGGAACTTGAGATGGGGTCAGTTTCTTACTGGAAGGCAAACTCTGAGCAATTCCTGGTCTTGCGCATCATTGCTTTTATTCCACTGTAATGGCATGACTCCCTGGGCTAGGTGCTGTCCAAGCATGGTGGGAGGGACAGCTCTTGTCCTGAGAATGTGTTGCACCGAGTCCTTATGGACACACAGATGCTTTTAGCTCCAGGTACTGTCAATCAAACCATTGAATTGAATGAGATGTGCCAAACCAAGCATATGTCAAAATCTGCATGGGACTTGGGCCATATAAGCATGGACCAAGGGTGAAGACTTAACTATTATTAGAACACAGCAAGTATACCAATTTTTTCACTTTAAGTAGAGATGGCCAAAACAGCAAGGCTAAACATAAACTCTTCGCCTAAGACATGACTTAATTTAGGCCTGTAGCCACAAAATCAACTCCTTTACTGACACCAGATCTCTGTGTCTTGCCTTCAGCACACTCTCTGTTATAGCATCCTGCCTACTCCCAAAGGTCTATCCCATGGCTTCATGGAAACTGCTCTTCCCAATAGTGAACTAATACAGATGGGGTTTAGGCATTAATTCTGCTTTTCTACAGCTGCTGACAAGGAGGAGGAAACTATTGAGACAAGCTTGGTTAGAACCAGTGGCCCCTGAAACTCACAGCACTGCTAGTTTCTATTGAGACAAAGTAGAATACTTACCCTGGTCAACACTTTGGATGCTCATTTTGTGTGGGTCTTTCTGACCAGGGTCTGAGCCTACTGTTTGGTACAGCAAACATGATCTTTAGCCACAAAACTGAACCCTTTCTGTGTGAAGTTGTCTGCTAAAACCTCTTCTCAATAGCAGACAGAATATGCTTGATTACTCACTGTTGTACACAATCTTGGAAGATGAAGGGCATCCAAGATGTTTTTTCAGGAAGGATGCTGAGTTGGAAATTTTTACTTCATTGTGGTCAGGATTCAGCCTACTGTAAAAATATTTGTTCATCTTTATTCAGACTTTCCACCGAAGCAGAAGGACAGACTGATGATCTGACTGATCTCTTTCTGCCTGGTTTTCCTTTACTTCTGTTCAGGCTCTCATGCCATATTTATTACCAACTTGCATCATACTTACTGTGTGTTTTACAGTAGCGTGTAAAAGGAAAATACTGTAGCATATACCACTTCTGGACAGATGAGTTTCTAAAGTTGAGTGCATTGTTTTAAATTTGCTAGACTTCAATCCACAAAAAGATTTCTGTGGATGCGTGTGTGTGCTCGCATGCATTACAAAAGGTGAGGTTAATGAGGAAGAGAAGATGTGAACTGAAGCTCGGTTGGGTCTCATTGCACTAGATTTGTATGAAGTTTCCTTCTCTACACAAATGACAACTGCACATTCTCCTCATGGAGAAACCCAGTCAGCCAGGGGCATGAAGTTGCCAAGGGCAGTCCAGGGACTGCTATTTCACTGATCTTTTAATAATATGATCCAAGGCTTTGTGAATAAAGACCTTCAGACGAATGCAGAGTTCTGTGGGAAGCCAGTGGAGGGAGCAGAGGGATTAGACGACTTGTTGGAAAGGTCTGCAGGAGTTTGTATTTCTAAGTAAAATATGTAGCAAGAGTCAAAGTTTTCAAACTACTGAAACTTACTGCCCTTGTGTTTGTTAATGCTATTCAAAAATAATAGTGGTTCCTTCAATGAAAAACAAACATAAGGCTTATACCAGAAAGCTATTTATTTACAGATGGCTAACATTCATAAGTAAAGTGAAACTCTTTTATCCTCAATAGGAATATTGAAACACAACCCAACAGGGATATGATTATGTCCAGGACCATTTGGTCAAATGCCCCCAAAAGTACATAGGGCACAAGGCCAGGTATACCTGAGTTATTCTTCTGGGTCTCTCAGTCATAGGCTCAGCAGATTTCACAGTTTCCAAGGGAAACTGTCTGTTTTCTTGCCTTTTTTTTTTTATCTGTCCATATCCACCTTAATAAAATTAGACTCTACCAGAAACTTTGGTCTTCATCTGACTGTGGTCAAAAGCTAATTTAAAAGAAAAAGCTCACACAAGATAGTTTAAATAAATGTCATTAGTATGGACTAGCTTCAATCTTGTGATCTGATCATATTCCCATAGACAACCCACCATGCCTAGCTTTTGCATCTGTAATAACATTCACTTTTGTTGATACTTAAAGATAACACTGCACACAACAAAAGAATTATCACATTTTTGCAGGAAATGATTAATTGATTAACTGCCAGGTTTATGGTTCCTTTTATTTGTTTGTTTTGGCAGTTGCATCCCTTCAAAAATTTGCTTCTGTATTTTAAAATGCTAAAGAGTATCTTTTGAATTAAATTTCTGTTTGGTGCACATGTTATCCCATTCTTTACTTGCTTAAAAACCATGTGTTTATAAATGGGAACTTCCCTTTTGCACTGAGACTTTAACTGTGAGGAAAACATATGGTTTAACTCAAGTTTTTCCCTAGGATCTGTCTGTGCCTCAGTTTCCTATCTCAGGGCTTTTCTTTTATATGTTCAGATTATCTAACTCCAATGAGCCAGGTTACTGCTCTGCTAAGTTAAAGAAAAAAACAAAAAGCTCCATGCTTGCCTAATATTTTCTTAATACCTGAGGAAACTGAAGCAAAAAAAAAAATCATAAGTTGTATCAGATGTTTCAACTTCCTCATAAATAGGAACCTCCACCAAAATATAACAAAAATAACTTAAAGTCTGGTTGGAGGCTTTAAGTTTCTTGGAATGATTTCTGTTGGAAAATGTCAGTGTCCTGGTCACTGCTTTTTCACCTCATTCTACAAGAATTCCATGAATTCCATGAATTCTTGTCCCTTTGTCACCTGCCAGTGTAAGCAACAGGAACCTTATGCCTACTCTAATTTTTTCCTGCTTGTTTCTTTGAGGTGAAGTTTAAGAATATAATGCTTGAAAATTTGTTGAATAATGCACACAAGTAATTTTTTTAACTGTGAGAGTGCTCAGAGTTTGAAATGTGTTTTAAGAAGTCAGCATGAGTGCTAGAAACCTCAGAGGAATGATTTGTATTGATTGGTAAATCCAAACTGTAATTCAAAAGTAATTTAAAGGTATAACTTACTGTTTTCATAGTGCTTATTTCCAACACACGGTCTTCTCGTTAAACCTGAGATATTTCAGGTGAAAATAATATTCCAAACAAAGTTAAAGACTGCATTTGGAATAAAGGAACACTAAGTAAGGAACTTGGTTGTGATTTTTACCATATTTATGGTTGCACATCCTTATTATGGCATATTCCATCATATTGATTCTTCCATTGTTTCCATGGGAACATCCTGATGTCTATAATTACCAGAAAGTGTTCAATTAATATAAAACACCATGGTAAATCTTTCCTTGAGTACTCCCATTTCCATGCAAAAGGTGTAGCCAATATGCCATTTATAGAATAATATAAATAGCTGAAATGCTATTTACTTGCATAACTCCTGTGTTCAAAGAAATGAGTCTCTGGGAGTGCATTTTCCTCTACTAATGACTGAACTTAATATTAACCTGAGTGCTTAAATGAATTTGCTGATTGCAGCTAACACTCACATAGACCTTATTCAAGATGAGTCACACACTGTTGGCACCTGTAGCAGTGCCTGCTTAAAGGAAACCTAATTTGAAAGCAGTACACAGAGATATTTTCTTTACTCTTTCCAGGAGACTTTAGTTTCTACCTTGAAGTTAGGTTTAAAGTAAATACACACTGAGCAGGAGACAGAATGCAAGTTTTGCATTCCCACTCTCTGGCTCACAAACAGAGTTTTAGTCTCTGAACTTTCATCTTTATGAACTTTTTATATCAACAGTTTTTTGTTTGTTTAAACAATGTCTTTTTTTAGCATTTAAATCAAAGACTATCTCCTTGTGTAATGCATATGATTCAAAAAATGACCCTTTTTTAAAATAGGATATGACATTCTGGATAGCATATCCTCTAATCATCTATAGAACAAATATGGCAGCACTACTTATGCCAGGTAAAATGTCAATAAGACTACACCCAGAGTAAGACACAGGATAATTAAGTAATTTCAAGTCATTGATGAGCAAAGAAATCTAAATTAGTTAGGACAAGAAAGAAAAAAATATGCAGTGCTGAATTCTAAGGTAACTAGAGGCAGACTGAACCTGCAAATTTTGAATTCAGAGAGCTGGTTGAAGGGATATTTAATGTTTTAGCATATGCATACCACAATTAAGAAATGAAAGATGGAAACCCATTGGTTTCTGAGCTTTTTTACCACTGAAGAGAGCATATTTTTTGTATAATACCAATATTTCCCATCAGTGTGTAACAACCATTTGACTCAGAAAGGCAGAGGTCAGCATTTTGATTTCTGGATTCCTTGAAGAAATTTCTTAAAATAAAGACATAAATGCTTTTTGAATTTTCATAGGTATTGGGATTTTAATTGGAGGTGTGAATACTCCCTGCTGGAATATCAAGCCTCTGTTATTAATTTAGAAGTGTCTCTGTAAGCACTCAGGTATGAACTCCATCCCCTCACAAAGAGGCCAATGAATCCTGTGCATCTGATATGAGGAATCTGGTCTCTGCAGTTTCTCTGTGGAGTTGTGGGGCTGGAATTTCATCCAGTACCTGACAGCTGCACCCTTCAGCTCCTCCTCCAACAAGCTCCTGAATATCCAGCACACAATCACCAAGAGGGCATTGCAAAATAAGTAAGTTCCCTCACAAGGGAGTAAAGAAAACTAGGTTAAGATTACTGCTGACATACAGGGTGCCATTCCAAACAACATCAATGGAGTTGTTTTCATTTACATCACCAGAGAGTTTGGAGTAATCTTCCTTGTGTTGTCACAAGCATGCTAAACAAGTTTAAAGATTGTTTAAAGAAACCATTTTAGCTTTGTTGATTACTCAATCTCTGCAGTCATTTATTGCTCCAATACTACAAAGTAAGAGAGATTATCTTTTAATTAGGTGATTTTTATCCTTGTAACATCCTCAACTGCACTAGATATTCATTAAGTTTTTTTTCTCTCCCCCTGCAACTTTCTTGAATCAGCTTTCATGTTTCTCTGCTCTTTTTCCCTGGTGAGTTGTTGATCCAGGGACCAATGAATGTTAGTAATACATCTATTTATGGCCTAATAATTATGAATATTTTTAAATGTGCTTCAGAAAATTATTTGTAGGCTATGCACTCAAAACTACTTAATCCCTATAAATGCTTAGAATGAAAAGTTGTGAAGTTTATCTATGTGTGGAGAAAACACTCTGAATTTTTTGTTTTTCTTTGTGTAAAACTTATTGTGTATAAACTTGGAACAATATTACATCCAATTTTTAACATTTTTTTTAAACTAAAAGTTATATTCATTCTTAGCAGGTTTGCCTGCCTACAGTGCAGTTCACAAAAAGAAGATGCTTAAGATGTTTAAGAATAATGGAAGCTAATGATCCTATCTCTTTTTTATCTATGAGATGATATAAAGATATTGATCCTGCCTGGAGACATGAGGAAAGGCTATCTGATCTTTGGAAGTCCTTCCCACACTTCCTTTCCAAGATTAGATGATTCAATTAATAGCCATTGCTCTTTTGGCAAAAGGCAGGTGAGTGGATTCTTCTATCTTAGATGGCAAGACCATGACCAATTTACAGGACATTTATGATGTAGTCAATGGGGTGTTGTTATTGTTATTAACAATGTCTCATGGTGGGTGAAGATTTGTCATCCTGGGTGACAGAACTATTATGTTTGATGAGCCACATTAGCATCTCCTTCAAAAGAAGTTGAGGGGAGGGCATATTTGAAAAGACTCTCCAAAATTATAAAAGCAGCATAAATGGGTAAGACCCTCAGGCTCTTGTTTCCAAGTGAGTGAGAAGTGGAAAGCTTTTGACCCAGAACTCTTATATCTGACAACACACATCCTCCAAAATATAAGCAGCATTGGGAAGGTGACAAATGAGAGAATAGAAGTTGTGCATACTCCTAAATTGCTTGGGATTTTCAATGAAAAAACCCCAACAGAACAACACCTCTGAGGTGCTGAAGAAAATCACTTAATGTAAGACAGGATGCCATGGAGGGCAGAAATATTCTGGTGACAGAACAGAGTTTTGTGCCTGAATAAGTAAACTTGTGCTTGGAGGCACAGAAATTCCCCAGTTCCCCAAGGGCACCAAAACCTTTGGAGCCAACACAGGATTTGTGGCGAAATCTGCAGATGTCTCTGCAGGAGGAATGCATACAGCTGCATACAGCTGGTTTATGGCTGTTGGCTTTGTATTGGCAACCCAGCTAAGTAGATATCTTGTTGATGGTGGAGACACAAAAATAATATCCACAAATGCTAACATACTCCCCCTCAGTGGTTTCAGCATTTGAACTCATAGACTTGTTCCTTACCTTGATAAAGATTTGCTGTTTATGCTTTCCTTTCAAGTGAGGGACCGTTGTTAAATTCCCTTAGTTCTAAAATATGTTTTAAATTAGTTTTTTTCTTTTTTTCCCTTTTATTTTCCTGAAAATAATAATAAGACATCAATAGTAAATTGAGGTAGCCTTATTTATAACTCCTCTCTGTCATCTTTAAATATCAAGCATGAAAATATTCTGCTAGACAAAATCCAAAATTAAAATGGAAGAATGTCTAATCTGGCCAAAATTATAAATTTGTGACCTATGGGAAAATAACAATATTTTAATTTTTTTCCTATTCCTAAAAATAAAATTTGAAAAATGCCTTTTTAAAAACTGTTTTTGTTGAGAAACATTTTGGTTTTTTGTTTTTTTTTTAAGATAATTTTTAATTTTGTAGTTTCTTGTATTATATCAACACATGCCAAAAATAGTCATGCATAATCTGCTGACATATTATAATATGGCATTGGTTAAAATGTTCTATTGCTTTTCATTTGTTCATTGTTTTTGTAACAAAATGAAAACTTGTAAATTTGGGATGATGCAGAATGTTTCAATCAGTGCTAAGTAGCATCTGCCTTAAAGTCTAAAAATAATTTATTTAAACATTTTCTCATTTTACAGTAAAACTAATCATGTTCATGTCACTTTGAGGAGAAAAAAGTCTCTTGCCTTGAAACCTCTTTTTCTAACAAAATGTTCTGTATTAAATTTTTCTATATAGATCTGGTTGGCATAACTATAGCTGATTGAACAAATGTTCTCAAAAAACACTGCCAAGTTTATAATCCAGTATCACTTTTTTTCTGGACGGCACCAATCTCTTTGGTCACTTTTAATTCAGAGATTCCAGATCACTGACAAATGACTTTACAATGTAAAGCCTTTAAACAGAGCTCTTAAACCAAAAATTTTTTCAGTCCCTGGGAACTTCTCTGCTGATCATAACAGATGTTAAGTCTGGTCATTAGTAGAGGGTAAGCATGGTAACTCTTTCATAAATTGATTTTACTGGATGTGGATAAAGGAGCAGTGGCTCCCATAATAACTGCTAATTCATGCAAGAAAACAACCTGATTTTTGAGAGTTACAAAAACATCTCTTGTTGCTGAACCATGAACCTTCTGCAAAGACCATTGTGATTTTAGAAATTTTACTGGTGATTCAATGAAAGCAGAAGCATTGGATCTCCTCTGCAGGGCCTTGTGGCTAATCAGAGTTCTGGGGATCAACTTATCAAAAAAGGAAGTAGTTCTGTCTCAGACCAACTTATCCCTGCTTAGACACGTGCAGAGATCATTGCTCAGGAAATTATATTTAACTGTAAGAGTGTGCAAGAACGTGTGTTAATAGAGAAATGCATGTGGACACTGCAAAAAAATCTGCTGGTAAAAAAGGATGATTGGTTATGGTATATAGAATAAAACTAAAATGTGCAGAGATAATTTCTTAGAAATATAGCCTAAGTTTAACAATTTCTGAATAATTTAATTTTCAATTTTAATCCATTAGAATTATGGTCTATTTATAATTGGAGCCAGAGTCTGCATGTATTTTAAATACAAAGAGAGGTTCCAACAGTCAAGTCATTATATTAGTTGAGAGTTTAATTAATAACACACTAATTGTAGAAGCCAACATCAAGAACCAAATCATATTGTTTCCATTAAATTTTGAAACTGTTTGAAATTATTTAGTAATTAAAAAGATTAATTTCTGGGTAAAGCGTTATCTTCTCATAGGGAGATAGTTTACTTTGAGTTCTTTCACTTTGCAGACTACAGGATCCTTTACCAGGTTCTACACTTCAGTGTGCTTTTGAATCTGAACAGTAGTGCATACTCTCACAGCTATGCAGAAAGGAAAGAAACTGAGTTCAAAGTCTTTTGTCAAAGTTCATATAAGGTCCCCAGAACATAAATATTTAGTACATTGGGTTTGCATGGCCAGGTTTTTGAAAGCAGGGGGGCTACAAGAGTGGCTTTTGTGAGAAGCTGCTGGAAGCTTCCCCCATGTCCAGCAGAACCAATGCCAGCTGTTTCCAGGATTGATGTGCTGCTGGCCATCAGAAATGGTGGCAACACCTCTGTGATAACATATTTCAGAAGAAAGAACAAAAGCTCTTGAGCAGATGTAATTGTGGCCAGACAATACCAGAGTGAGAATATGTGAGAGGAACAACTCTGCAGACACCAAGGTCAGTGGAGAGGAGTGGGAGGAAGGGCTGTAGGTGCTGGAATGGGTTTCCCCTGCAGCCCGTGGAGGTCCATGGGGATGCACCTGCAGCCCCTGGAGGAGACCCATGGTGGAGCAGTGGATGCCTGAGAGCAGGCTGTGGCTGTGAGGGGCCTGTGCTGGAGCAGGCTCCTGACTCAGACCTGCAGACTTGTGGAGAGAGGAGCCCACACTGGAGCAGGTTTCCTGCTAGGATTTCTGACCCTGTGAGGGCCCACACTGGAGCAGCCTGTGCTTGAAGGACTGTACCCTATTGAAGAGTGATCCATGTTGCAGCAGTTTGTGGAGAACTGTCTCCCATGGGAAAGAACCCATGTTGGAGCAGAGGAAGGACTTCTCTCCCTGGGCAGCAGCAGAAATGATGTGTGATGAACTGACCACAACCCCCATTCCCCCTGTCCCTGGGCTGCCAGAGAGGAGGAGGTAGAGCAGGGAAGGAGGGAGGGGTGGGGAGAAGGTGTTTTTAAGGTCTGACTTTATTTTTCATTTTAAGGTCTGACTTTATTTTTCATTATCCTGCTTTGATTTTGTTTGTAATAAATTAAATTAATATCTCTAATTTGAGTCTATTTTGACCATTACAATATTTGCTGAGTGATCTGTCTCCTTATCTCAACTCATGAATGCTTCTTATATTTTGTCTCCCCTGTCCAGATGCAGAGGAGAATGATAGAGAGGCTTTGGTGGGTGTTTGTCATCCAGAGAGAGTCAACCCACTACAACAGTGGTATGAGATTATCAAAAATATAAATAACTGAAAGTTAGAAAATTTCTGTAAGAATAAGAATAAACAGTATCTCCTGAGGAAATGCATAGTCCGATGAATGTGATTTAGAGACAACATATAAATTCACTTCTAAAATATTGATTTATCTTCATCCATGGATATTTGCACTAACCTGACATCAAAGCCAAACATGCACCCTTCCACCCAGCACCTCTGAGACCAGCAGCAGCCACGGCTGTTGGGCACTGGGCAGCATGCAGAGCACTTACCCCAGGGTACCTTCCCTGAACATCTTCTCTCCCCAGCTGCCTTGTTCTACCCAGTTCTGCACAAGTAGAGCGGTTCTGCTGCCAGTTCCCCTCCATTCCCCCCTCCTCAACAACCATATTGCATAACAGTAGGATTTTGCCCTAAGCTGTTGTGAAGACTCCAGAATTTCCAGTCTTATAAGCTCTCTGTAAATTGATAAAATATTCTTCCTCTTTGCTCTGCATTTCAGACTAAATATCCTACTAACTTAGTGCAGTCTTAGGGGCAATTAAAATGAATAAATACTATGGAAACTGGTAACTTTGCAGTGAAAAATCAATGCTAAAAATAATACATATATCTGATTACTGGTTGCAATACAACAGGAGCATGATATAAGGATATAAATTTGCAGATATTATTGGAAAGATTTATATCATAACAATTTCTCATATCATATTAGAAAACAACAAATTTAATAACACAATGCATGCAAACCCACTAATAAGATTCAAAAATCTAGTAATATAATATTTGAAAACCTCCAAATTTGATAGGATGTGTCAGTAGTACTACAAAAATTAGCTGTAAATCTGCTGCAACAAATGCTGATCTTTTTTGTACTCCTCAGAATTCCTGCCCTTTATTTCACTATTTCCATAAGCATGCTATATTACCAATTCATGAAAATGAGACCAAAAATGTGTGAACTACAAATGGCTATGATTTTATTTTTTTTCTTGATGGAAGATCTACCCAAATTTATGCTTTGTTTATCTAAATAGTAACAAGTGTAATTTGAAAACCAACTACATTTTGGTTGGCTTCTCCCTTTACAAAATGGTATTTCATCATTAAGTATTCCTCAAACACATTCAGCTTCAAAATCCCCACTATTCTTCAAAGGCCAGAAAAAAGCAACATACTCTTACAGTTTGTCTACCAAAACACTTTGTCTCACCAGCAGGAGCAACCTGGATCCTTTAAGTTTTTTCCTTCCTCCTATCAGGTGAAGGACATATTGGATAGGTCAAGATATTAAATTCAAATTCTCATAATTTTGAAGGAGTTCAATGCAGCTACCCATCCATACAAGGTGTGGTTCATTAATAAACCAGAGATGGATCTGAACACAGGAAAAGACCCCATGAGAAGCTAAAGAGAAGAGACACTTGGTAAAATATTTAGTTTCTTGGGGGAAATTATATTCCTTTTTATCCACTGTCTTCATCCTATTACGAAGGGAGGCCAAAGGTTCCAGCAATGATTTTGAGTCCAGGCTGGCTCTGTCAAGAATTAAGGTGATCCATCTTTTCTCTGTAAGGTGGATACACTTTTCCTGGACAATTTAATGAAAGTTGAGTCTAATCAAACCACACCTATCTTTCTTCTCCTGTACTAAAAGGACAATTAGCACCACATTACCTCACATCTGAAACCTGAACTCCTGTTGACTAGGTCATTGTAGCACTCCAATGTCCTTACAGCCAAAATCTGTTCACCATTGAGTATCATGAAATGCTGTACAAAAATATCACTGCTTGCCACATGGAGTGGCAATGCTTCTGGTGGATGGTCAGGATCTCTTAACTAGGTCAGCTTCAGGCTGTCTGGGCATCCTTTACCTGAGTCAGGATTATTCTGATTGTAATCTCAGGTTTAGATACCAAATAAAGCCTTCAGGCTGCCACCCCAGTCTTATCCCTCAAGAGCAAAGACTCAAAAGTCTGGAAAGAAACACTCTCTAGAAATCTCCTTGGAGAAGGTTCTGGGCAGAGAAATGAAACACATCGCCGAGAAAAATCTCAGGTAGAGTGGAGCAGAGAACAGCTGTATGTGAAATGGGAGCAAATTAAAAATGGATAGAATAAAGAGCTTGCTGTGCATCAAAATTAAAAGAAAAATAAATGAAAGCAAAAAAAAAAAGATGTTTGGAGGTTTCATTTTTGCACACCTGGTATGAGTGTTTTGTTATCCTTGTTTAACTGAACTAGTATTTCAGGGAGGACAATGAAAGTGGATAGCAAAGTTTTCCCCATTTTTTTCTTCCAGTCCCTCTTTGACATGAATATAAAGAGCTACACTACATGACACTGAATATCGACAGAAAGAATTAAAGGTGAGATGTGGAGGTATCAACTCCCATGGCAAGGAAAAGTCAGACAGGGCCAAGGCTTTGTAATTTGCAAGAAGAACTTCAATTCAGGAGTGTGTAATGAGGGTGTTATTTCTCTAGCCTAGTTTCAGTTAACAGAATCTATTATTTATCAGTTTTGCCAAGTTTGAATACAAATCTGAATTTCCATGCCCATGTTTTATATGCATATATATTTTTATACCTCTACAGGGTTTCCAGCCTCCTTTCAGAGGTACACAGGTCCAGTTACTCTCTTTGAAATGATTTGCACATTAGTAGATCAGTTAATTCCTCTGGTTTATTTTTTTTTTTTTTTGGTGATTCACATACCCAGTTTCTTGTTTCGATGCTTGCAAACCTCAGTTATGTGAAAATGCTTTACATACATTCCATCAGTGAATATGGCTTAAATATATTCCATCAGGACTGTTCTTGAATTGTATCTAACCTGCGTTTTTCTTTTAATAAGGAATAATAAGATTTCATTTACTTCATGGTCTGTAGTTCTTTGTCTTCTCTCTTGTATTGCCTAGAATATCCTGGAGGGTTTTATGTGAAACAGTCTTCCACAAAAACTGTGCAGATATCCAATAACATTGTAAAACATGGTTTCCAGCTAAAAAACTTCCCCCCACCCCATTATATATAAAGTTTATATTTCTTGGACACTGATTTTAGGGTGAATACAAATTTTTTACATTAGCAGTATGTAAAGTCGTGTTTAATGATACTGTTGATCCCACAGCTCAGCAGTTAAGGCAATGACTAATCACATAAAACTAAGAAAACTGACTGGATAACTAGGGAAGAGAGAAAGTTTACAGAAAAAGTTTGCGTCTCAATCCCAAAAGAAATAATTTGTTGTGTTTTCCTTCCTCACCTAAAAGCTGGCGATATCACAACTTGTGCAATATCTTGGCATAATTTGATGTCTTCATTTGAAAGAGACCTGGGATAAATGGGCAAAAATAAGCCCCTAAAATGAAATGAATTGTAGAAATCCTGTAGTGAGCCTTTTCCCCTCATGTTCATGCTGAAACTTTTGGCAGACCAGCAGAGAAAGGAGCGATGCATTCAAACTAGAAGAAACCTCTCTGTAGCAGAAACAAATATGAGTCCTGCCATTTCCACAATCTTGCTAATAAATCAAAGGCATTTCTAATTGATATTTTTGCATAATGTGTTGTTTATATTTTGGTGTGCTATGCTTTCAAATAGAAAGTTCTTTTGGGATATGGTCCCTTTTCTCACTGTGTTTGTTCAGCACCAACCACATTTTAAGAAATTAGGAATAGCAATGGCTTATGAAATATCACGTATACTCATAATATGCTCAGTAAGACTGGCCCAGGATTTTTTTTTTGGCCATTTTGTTTTAAGAAAGGATCAGGCCCATGAGAGCACTGTTTGGCCTGGCAGCACAATTGCATGGTTACTTATTCTTTAATGGAGATGTCCATTTCTATTACTACTCAATCACTTCAACTGCCTCTCACAGAAAAATCCAATATAACTGGGCAGAGAATGATAACTTGTCTAAAGCATTTTTAAGCAAACCCAAAGGAATATACAGAAGAGATAAAATGTTACACTGAAAATGTAAATGTTGGTTTTAAATTTATTTTAATAATACAACACTGGCTTTTAAGATCTATATGTGTTGGGGTTTTGTTTTTAATTTTTTAAAAAGATCCTTTCTGTGGGTGTATATCATATGTCACTCTAATCCAGCTGGTTTCAGCCCTGTTAAATACCGTAGGGCTTTGCCGCGAGGGTGCAGCAGCAAAGCAGCGAGTGTCTATATCCTAAAATCATCTGAGCCTCCTGCCTAACAGGCCATTAAAAGGACAGACACACAGAGACACACACACACAAGTGCCACGCAGACCAGAGCCCCTGTCCCCCTCCTGCTCCTGCCCAGGACAGGCTGTGTGACCCCTGCAGCACGCCCAGCTTTGGCTCAGGGCGAGGAACCCGAGTCCTCTGCCAGCCCAGGCGGGTGCTGGAGCTGCTGTCGCTGCCTGCCTGGGCAGCAGGCGAGCAAGGCTCCCAAATCCTCCTTCTGCCTGGGTGTTTTCTTACAGAGATCCGATCTCCTCCTACCTCTGCTTCTGACAAAAACATTTGAAACATTTACCTTGTGCCTGCAGAACTCAAAGGATATTTGCTTGAACAGGGTTTTAGCTTTCTGGACAGGCTCAGTACTAAGTAAACTTTTTAAAGCAAAGAGTATCAAGCAGCCTAATTTTGTAATGCCACAAAATTTTTTTGTAGCATTCTGCAGAAAATTATATAGACCTCAGAAACATCTTTATCAATCTGAAGTGGGTTAATATATTTTGTTTATTATTCTGTGTGCATGTATGTTTATAACTGCTTATAATATCACTTCAAGCACGCCATAAATTCAAAGCAATTTACCTGGGATATTTCTTTGCAATCACAAGTATGGGCTTCTTTGAAACAGAACAAATTCCAAAGCCAATACTTAAAAAAAAAAAAAAAGACTAAAATATTTTATGAATTAATTTTTTTATTAATTATTATTACTATTGTTATTGTTATAAGGGTTAATCTGGTTTTGGCAGGCTCTACTTTAGGCATAAAACATTTACATTTTACACATTCCAATCAACAGCTTCAACATTCGCCGCACTTGATTTTTAAGCCACTCTCATTGTTCTTGTGGGAGGATGGGAATAGGACATATGCTTTATTTTTTCACAAAGAAGAAAGGGAGATATTCCCTTTTTGACCTCCATATATGTTAAACATAATTCAGCATTATCTACAATTTCAGTCCAAAATAGTTGGATGCTTCAGGTTAGAACAAAAAATATTTAACAGAACAGTAGGCTTGCTGCACAAATGTTTCTCTTAGTGGCCCTTCATCCCCAGTGATCCCGCTGAAAGGATACTCATTCACCCTCCCTGATTGCCCTTAATTGAATCTATACTGTCTATATAGATTGTAGAAAACTCACCCTATTAGTGAATAATGCCTTAGTCAAGTGTCATCCATAAAATGTCTTAGCATTTCAGATTCTGAAATTCAACCCAAACAGGACAAGGTCCTGGGCCCTGTAAGTGCCAGTGCCTCAAGTTTTAACTGATCCTTAGTTTCAAAAAGTACAGAATTGAAAGCTAGATTATTTTTTAAATGTGCCAGATTGGGTACTAGATATGTCTAACACCTTTCCTTTCTCTTTCTGTGGACTGATAAGGTTTTATCTTCTGCCTAAATACCAGCATTTGAGTACTGGGCTTTACTCCTAACCTGAATGTACCAGAACAGATAAGGGATATGTAACCTTTGCAAAAACTCTGCTTAATTTACCTCACCCTGGTGCATGTCACAGGCAAGTGACTCACACAGAGCCCTTCAGTGCCCAGCTCCATCCACCCCTGCTTCCAGTAAACACAGATCTTTTTCCTGGAGCTTTGCAGTGCCAGAGTGCCTGTGGTTCTGTGCTCAGGAAGGTTAACAGCTTGAGACATTTTTCCTTATATCACCTTCAGGGCCAAGAGTTCAGAGGACAGCTACAGACTTAGGGCTGGAGCACAAGCTGGACACCTTCTCTGTTGTAAGGATATGTGTCTCCCTTCCTCAGTAACTGGCAGAGCTGGGGTCTGTTCAGGTCTGTCAGCACAAGCTGAAACAAACGATGGTGAAAGTAAGCAGGGTGACACCGATTGTTGGCTTCTCCCATGTTGGAAATGATCTGTCTGTTCTCACTCACGGCTTGGCTGTGTTCTGGTACTTAGTCATGGCACACAGGATCCCATGTTTGTGAATCTTCCGAGCACCTCAGACTTCTTATGTTTCCATTTTCTATTGCATTGAAAGAAGCAGTTGTGTAGCAAACTAGGAAATGGATATTTTGTCAGACACTTAGCAATAAAAGAATTCAAGAATTTTGGATTTGCTTTCCAGTCCAGGTGAAAACTGAAGGTAAGTGACACTGTGGATTCTCTTTTGTCTAATAAGGTTTGAGAAGTATTTAAGCTTTTCTCCAAGAAAAGATGCAAAACAATCTCTGTCCACTGCCAGCTGTCTATTTTGACAAGCCTTAGAGAAAGCCAATATTTTTGAAACTCTATCCTTGTCAAATATAGTTGAAATTAACCTTTCAATTCAAACCTGATGGGAAGAGCAGGGAAAGGATGGGAAACCTCCAATAGAAACACAGTTTTTTAAATTGATGAATAGCATCACAGTGTGCTGCTACAAAAGACTGTTAAAAAATGAAAAAAACTGTTATTTCTTAGTAAGCGCATCAGTGAAGAGTGGCCAATGGTAGTGCTGCCTAGCACCACACTGGGGTTGACATATCCCAAAGGAAGGCAATTTTAGGAGCTTCTGTACAGTGCTACAGGAGGAAGTACATGGAATCTGAAATCTATGGGATGCATCTCCTAGCCCTGTTTCATGACATATCCCTTACAGTCAGTGTTCTGTGTCCAGAAAATGTGTACACGAGTTATGGTTACCCATACACAGGGAGGAAAGAGACCTGGTTTCCCTCTGTTGGCAAAGGATGCCTTTATATCCTTTCTAGAAAAGGTGTAGTATGCAGCTACAATTTCAGGAAGTGAAATTATAGTCTATGGACCTTTTGTAGGTACATCATCACAGTCATATTCTAAATTGCCAAAAAATCAATTATTTTCTGAGAGAATACAACTTCTTGTTTTCTGCATTGACCATAAATACATGATGATCTTTGACAGTGACATTTTACTAAAGGAGAAAAGTGTAGATATCAAACAGAATCTAACATAGTATTATACTTTTGAGTCCTTTTTTTTTAATTATTATTTTTTAAAAGGACAATTTACCAGAGAGTGCCCCAAGTTTCCCTTTGCACCATTTTTCATAAAGCCAAGTTTCCCAATGGGTGAGTTAATCATGTGTTTTACACGCTGTCATATCACATAACATTTTGAGTTTGACTTAACCTGGTGTGATATGTCACAATCCTACAGTAGTGTGCCCCAGGGAACTTTAAATCAGTTTCCTGAAAAACACAATTAAGACCCACAGTGAATTGAGTTTTCGTTAAAACTGTGCACGCACCCAAACTCAAATATTTTTTCTCTAGGAAACAGTACATATCGCCTGTGAAAATATTAGTATCACATAAAGCCTTTTAAATTTTCAAAGAAAATGAAAAATAATATTTTCCAATTTCTAGATTGTCTAATAAAATTATTTGTATGTAGTGCAACTTAATACTTGCAACTATTCTTCCCATATAGATGAGTTACACTGATCTTTTTGTACAGCTTCAAAACAATATTAAAAGTATTACTGGAATATTTATTTAGATTGTTTTATCATGCTCTGATGTTCTAAACATGGTTTACTTGAGAAAAAACTATGGGTAAATACTTAAAAAATAAAACCTGCAAGTCAGGAAGGTTTTGAAAAGAACTGAAGGAAATATTTATTATAAACAGCATTGTCCAATTCTTACTTTCTAAAAGTTATGTATTGCACTTATTTTTTTGCTGATCAGGAAGTGCCTCACTACGGTTTTGTGCAGCCAGACTTCAATGGCCTGATACTGTCTTGTGGGTTGTTTGATTGACCTTCATGGGTTGCTTTGGCTTGTGTCTAAAATGAATATGTTTTCTCCCAAAACTATTTCAAAGTCATCTGCAGACCTGAACTCTATTTTCATATATGAATTGGGCAACAGTAGTATGTCATTAAAAGATCATGCCAAACATTAATAACTATTTTACAAGGTAGTCATAAATTGCTTTTTCATATTATTTATTCTGCTGTGGTTTGGATCTCTAATGATGCTTCTCACATTTTTATTTTCTATCGTATGTTGCTGATATATGATTGGCAATATACTTAAACATGTTAAGAGCTTTTCATTGCTTGTGGAAATTGTAGTTTTAAACACAAGGTGCTACTCTAACCAGGAAGAGACAGATCTTTCCAAATTCTTTTTATTTGGTACTTATTTTTTAAATGAAATGGGATGTATGATGGTGTGCAATATTAATAATGAAAAAAAGACTAACAAGACAACATTCTGCCTAAGCATGTGGCCAGGTTTAACAGTACGTATTTTGACACACATGTAAATACAGGCAGAAGAAAACAAACATGTCTTTTTCACTGTATATGATAGATAGATAAATTCTAAGGGGAAATGACACATTTTGTTATTCATTAACATCCAGTGATCCTTTCATGCAACACCCTGGAGGCTGAATGCAGTGACAGCATAAAAAGGTATACACCCACCAGTACTTGGCATCAGGCATCAAGCAGTTTGCTGGAAAAGAGCTGGCAGATATTCCTTGATAATATGTCTCATAGGTTTGTTGGATGGCAGTACACTGAAGTGTCTGACCAATCAATAAATGACATACCAAAATGCTGACATTTAACCATGTGTGCCTGTTTCCAGTTGCACAAGTTTTTCCCAACTTCTATTCATTTTCTGCTTGGAATGGTTGAAGTCCGTGCTGACAACAAGCTGAGACTAAGCAAATTGCAGATACCTCTCATATGTGTTATGAAAGAGAAAAATACAATTTTGCAAGGTAAGTATGGAGCAGAGAATTACATTACACTCTTACAAATGAGATTAGACCTTCTTGAAAATTATAGGCATAACAATTGGTTTTTATTTGATAAATAAAAAGTATAAATATAAAATAGCAAAAACTCAATTGTAGAACTAGATATCTGCCTCCAAAAAAAAAAACCACCTTCGTTGTGCAATGAAAATGAACAGGAGGATGACATGTCTTTGTCATGTTCCTTTGTAAAAGTTTGTGTCCTTGGCTGTAAAAAAACAGATGTGCCTTAAGAAAAACAGAGAGAAGTACTAATTGCATGTGCAGGCAAAAGTTGCTGTAATACAGCATTTAGATAACATTTTAGCCAAAAAGTGTTCCAGTTAGGAATGAAGAAGATTTTCTGTCCTCATATTTTCAGAGAACTAGGACTTCATGCAGTCCTTGTAACTTAACAGGTAATGAAACCTTCAATAAAGATGTTAAAAAATAATAAAAAAGATAAAAAGCAAAACAAGGATTGGTATATAAAGTTTTATATCACATTGTTAAGTCAAGTGCTCTTATTTAACCCTTCCCAAAGTCTGGACATAATTCTTAATATCTGAGAACCATTTTTGCAGAATATAATTAATGCAAATATTTTCGTGACGTGTGTATGGAAGGAGGCAGAGTTGTCAAAGTACAGTACCTGTGAGGAAGAATATTAGAATGGTAGCAGAAAAAATCAGATGGGAAATACCTACAGTGAGTCTTGCAAGGGAACACAGAGAACTGAACTTATATCATGTTTATAAAACACTAATATATTAATTGGTTCCTCATGAAGTTATAACCCAAATTTTTGGGAATTAATCTTTCTAGAACTTCAGAAAGGCACATCTGAACTGGTGTCTAGGCTCTGGGGTTTGTAATGAGAGGGAATTATAAGGATAATGGGAAAAAATCACTATGTTTTTGCCATAAAAAATAATCCCTGCTTATACAATGCTATCAAACTGATTACAGACATCCTGCTAGAAGATATTTCATTTCTGTGCTATTGTGGTCAAAATGTTCAGTGCTACCCTTCATTTTTGTTTACTCACTACTCTGAGTGCCATTGACTGAAACTAACTTTGGAACTGACACTGGCTTTGTATGCAGAAGCACCTGCTTACATTGGTGTGCAAACCTGTAAAGAAGCCTTCTGTAAATGTAAAAGAAAGTCACCTTTGTGTACTGTGTGGCACAGACAGGCACCCTGAGCTAAAAACCTCAGCTTGTCACAGGGCAGCCTGACTCTGAATTAGCTGTCCTAAAAGTTTACCTGTATGGCCTCTTTGCAGGCAAACTTCTTTTCCTTCTTGCCTGTAGTACATAGATACCTCTTCCTGTAGGAGCTGACATTCTGCTTAGCACTTCAATAATGAAGTGCTCTGCCCTCTCCAAGCCATGCTCTCTGGTTGACATTTGCTTTCCCTTACATGTTACATGCAAAAGGACATTGGAAGGGATTGATGAGCCCAACCGTTGTCAGTCTCAAGTGACATCATTTGGGGGTAATATTTAGAAGATTAGTAACATCTGCTTTTTAAAATATGGTTAGTAGCAACCCCTCCAGCCTACTTCAACCATATGGGATGCTTTGTATGCACAGATAGGCACTGTACACTGCAAAAGGTGCAGTGAAAAGAAATGTTTCCTTCAAATAACACAGATGAAAATATGAAATGAAATATTTGGTCAGGAAAAGCAAGTGCAAAACCATCATGCTGAACAAAGTCTATTTTTAAATTAAAACCTTTACCTTGTGGCTGCTATTAATAAATATTTTTATTACTGCAGTGTTTCTATTTTGTGTAAAAAGCCTTATTGCTCAACAAGACCATCACAGTAAGAAAAATAAATTCTTATTTTAAGCACAGCATTCTGGTTTTTTGCATTTTTGTTATCAGCAAGCTATTGTTTACAATTTTGAAGGAAAAAGCCTGACTAAGTGCTTCAGGAATGCAGGAGCTTTAGCCATCAAACCCCCTCAGCATCCCATTCTGTTCTCACTTCTTACAGTGCAAGCTCCCTGTAATTCCACTGATTCTCAAAAGAAAAAATAAATGTGTTTACCCCTTTGGGACATTGGAAACAGAATGAAATCCCAGCTCTTTAAGTTGATAATGCAAATTATTGCTTTTGCTTTCATATATTTATGCTGGGGAGAGGTATTTGTTTAAAAAAAAGAAATTAAGAAAAGTGGTGACCTCTTGGTGGGCTATAAATTAGGGGTAAGAGGAGAAAGGAAAGCAGAATGTTTGCTCATTTAGAAATGATTTTGTAAATGTTTCTTTCCCATTTCAGCAATTTGGAGGGATAGTGATAAAAGGACAGAATACAGTTTCCTCTTGTGTGTGGAATATGGATTCCCTCCTTCCAAAGGTCAAGGCAGAAGGTTTAGGGGTTCCAAATGAGCCCCAAAATGTGTAACTCAATTGCTTTCATTGCAGCATGAATTTTTACATTAGTTGTCTTGCTTTTTTGCTTCTATCTAGTCTGTACAGATTCCTGAATATTTTTGGCATAGATCATTATGAAAATGATTTTTTTTTTTTCTGCATTCATGTCTAAACCAGTCATATCATATTTATTATACACAGAAGAGTATCTTGAAAATTTTCGTAAGCTAGTTTTGGATACAGTCCCATGTACTCAAACCTAATCTCTCCCATATCCCAAATTTCTTTTGCATTTTACTATTAGGTTGCAACTAAAGAGTCTGCTCTGTTAATACTTATTACAGTTTTGATAAATTGACAGATATTATACATGCTAAAAATGGGTGCATTTCTAAAACATCTGGTCAGAAGAGGTCAGGACTGGCCTCTTCCTCTTCTTGCAAAAACAGTTGGGGCTGATGCAGTCGTAAGCATTAGGGTTCCCAGGGGAACGTTACTTTACCTAATGTACTGGCCGGATGGCACGCTTCACTTCCACAACACCTGCTTGCAGATTCCTCCCTGCCACTCAAACCCGAGCCTGCAGAGCATGGGAAATTGGGAACAGGGATAAAAGCACATACAGAATAACTTGGGAGAGGATGGCACAGGGAAGAGGAATAGAGCACACTGAAAAGCATAGACAAGAAAGAGAGAAATGTCCAGCGTTGAAGAGGAACCTGTTGCCTGGCTAGTTGTGACACACAATTATCCTTTCGTCCTATAAGGGCTTAGTGTGCTATTGATTTCTTTTTTTTGCCTGGGATTACACCAGGGCACCACATCCTTGACCCATAAAGAACACTTTTCTCTTCTTAGGAAGTTTTCTGGTGTTTTCCCTTGCTATTTTGCCAGAATGGATAATTTTATTCTTTGTAAAACTTAGGGACACTTGAGAAAAGTCAGTCAGTTTTGGATTCAGGATGCCAATGTCTAGCCTAGCAATGCAAATAATCACCTTTTCAGACCACTACCTCTGTCTGGTTGAGATGGTGATGTTGCCTGCAGAAACTCATTCATTTGCTGTAGAGTGGCAGGTCTTAACTTCCTGTCTCATCCTGAGATGGTAGATAAAATGGTCTAATGGTAATAGTCTCTTTACGGCACAGGAAAAAAAAAAGATCAACAATGAAGGAGAATTAGTTTCACAGCAACTTATTCTCTAAAACATCAATGGAGTAGAGAGCTTGTAATTGGCCTTTCTTGTTGGACAGGAAGAGAAATGATATAGAGTGACCTGTATGTTTTTGTTAAACCGCTGTCACTTGTAATACCTATATTTTTACTAACCCATGGGCTCCTTGTGAGCAGAAGAGCATTCTGTGAACATTATGAGAATGAGGTGTCTTTTTCAAATTCTTTGACATCAGGTGGTTTTTGGGAACTATAAGGTACTTTTAAATGTTGAAATTTAAAATTTCATTTTTACTTATTTGTGTTTTTGTATTTTTGTATTCTTGTTTAGTTATTCCTTATCAATTTAAGTTTATATATATATTTTGTTATTCCTTATCAAAATAAGGTTATACCCTTATTTCAGGGTAATTCAGTAATTTTCGTTGCCAAAAAAGAGATAACATTAAAAGCTCATTTTAAATGCCTTTTTACAGGGTAAAATTGATGGTGGTGGAACAGAAGCAATGGCACAGGGTGAGAACAGACACAGCTCTATTATGACTAGGACACTGTCTTGTGTCCTGCTTTCATTTTCTCTGAGGAACAGTTTTTGTCCCTTGCTATACCTCTTTGCATACTATCACCTAGAAAGGCAGACTGAGAGAAGGGCTCAAATGCTGTACAAACAGGAGGAAGCTCTGGGATCTGCTTGTGGCAGGTCAATTGATGTGTGAGGTTGAGTGGCTGGTTCTTATTTTTGTTCAGGGGATAACAAAGTTTGATTCTACTTGCGGTGTTTCAAATAAAAATTCAGAAGGAATGAAAAGATTTTTATCAACTTAAATTGACAACACATTGTGAGGGGGTTTATTTACCATCTCTTTAATTTCTGATCCTGGATTGAGTAGATCAGCATGCAGTTACTGGTACTGCAGCTACTGGCACTGCATTCTGATCTTGACCCTTACAATCAGCTTCAGATATGCTGTACATTAGGAGCTGCTAGTGACAGATGACATCTTCACTGGAACAACCAAGGCAGGCAATGTGAGCCTTTAATCTTCATTAAATTTCGTTCAGCAGACTGAAGTTTGTGTCTCATTGTTTCTCACTTTCATGTAAAAGTTGTAGCTGACTGGGTAACTTTTGGCAGACTACTAGTGAGGAAAGGTCTCCCAGATTATTTCCTCCATGAAGATAAAGGTGTTATCTATGAGAGATAAAGGTGGACTTTGGATTTAAGGAATATTTAAGCACTCTCACAAATACCAAATAAGCCTCATGTGTTTCTCTGGAGCAAGGTAGATACATATACACATAATAATCCATATATAATCCCTATACACACTATTCCATAAAATTTAGGTTCAAACTAAAATTTATCTTTCTCTCAGGGTTTTGAATACTGAAAATAAACAGGATCAAGTCACACTGTCAAGATCTGTATTAAGGTGTTCACAGAGTTTGGATTTCAGATTCATACCTTTAGGTTGTATCCACACTAATACCAATCACCAAGAATTGTTGAGCTGCAGGACACAAAGAGACATCATTCCTTGTGAGTGAATTAAGGAAATTCTACCTGGCAGAATTTTAAATAGCTGAAACCAACAAACTCATTTTATTTTTGGCCTTTTCAGTTGTTACTTATGAAATATAACATGAATCAACTACTATTCAACAATCCCATGTGTTCTTCTGGTAAAATATAAGATTTTCTTCATTATATCAAATCCAATGCTTCTTAATGAAGCTTAGTTTTGGAACTACATACATTACTAAAATCCTTATGACTGTACTGATAATTGCTTTATAAACCTATTGCCCATTCAGAATTAAAGCAATTTCATAAAAGACAAATAAGGGTATAAATTAAATATTAGGATGTCTGAATAGGAATAGCTATTTATATAGAACAGCTTTTGTTCTCTGTTCAATCATGGTTGCTTAATTTTGTCAGCACGTTCTGGTGGCACTTTGATTTACTGCTTTTGAAGTCAACAGCACCACTTTTACAGTATATCACTGAGGTATGTAAACTGTTAGGCCCAGAGAGATTGGGCAGTTTATTTTCCACATATCCCTGACATGTCAACCATGTGCATGAGTATGACATAAAGACTGAGCACCCACGGACTTATAACAGTGTCAAACCTTGTCTTTTGCCAGATAGTGCAGCTAGAATTATATTTGTTACAGGGAAAATGTCCATGTGAAAAACAGCATGTCCCCAGTTTGCTTCAATTTCCACCCTTTTCCACAGTATTTATGTTAATTGGCTTTCCTGGAGATGATCCAAGTCACTCTTTGTGATGTTCTGCATCTCACTTGGGTTATGGATTTAGTTTGACAAAGAATTCCACATTTTAAAAAAATTAAACTAACAAACAAAAAACCTTCAAAGAGAGGATGGGCAGAGACCAGACCTACAGGCAAATGTAAGACTTACCAAGAGGAATGTTAGTCTATGAACATCCAGAGGGTCAGCTGCTCTACAGTACCTGCTTGTGCTCATGCTGACACCCCAGTGAAATGCTACCAGACATGTGCTGGAGAATAAGTGGACAGAAGCTTGTGGTACTTGTGATGCAAGTTCTCCCCCTACCTTACCTCATGAAAATTTGTCAAGAGCAAATAAAACAATAGAAGGGGAAATTTTCCCTGAATTCTGCTGCAGAGACTCTGCACACCCAGAGTTCATCCAAGATCTCTAATATGCAAGTGAATTTGCTAGTAAGGCAGCTAGAAAGGTGTTCAGACTCATGGAAAGTTGAGGTACTGGATGGCTTTTATACTTGTGTGAGTCCCATCACTTTAATGAGCAGATTGCAATCATTATAGTATATAGCTGATAGATATTTAGTGGTAAGTGAAGTTGAATATAAAGCCACATCTGTGTGGACATTAAAAAATTATCAGACACAAAAGGATGGAAAGTTTTAAATAAGGTTTTAAAAAGCCAATGTAAAGAAATCAAAATAAGTGTAATACATTTAGTCCTGTGTGGTACTTTTTTCGTTTTGATTTTTTTTCTCTCCAGACACTGCCTATCTTATAACCAGACTCTCTTCTAAAATAGCCCCAATTTTATTTTTTCACATTCAAATTTTTTTTCATTTTTACCTAATAGATTTCAAGCCAGAGGTACAAAAAAAAAAAAGGACATTTTTAAAAATGGATGAAAATGCAATGAAAAATATCTTCCAAAAAGAACACTTCTCTCAAAACATGCTTCCTCTTGACTCTGCCTTCAAAAACCAAAATAAGAGCCAGAAAGCCTGCAATCTTTGACAGTGTTCAAGTACAAATCTGAAATTTAGGCCATTTTTCAAGTTCACTTCTGTGCTCAAAAAACCCTGCCTTAACTGAATGTAAATCCAATTGCAGTGACTACCTTCTCCTCCTTTAACTGTCACTTGCTACTGTTCTGTGGTATCTAAGTCAGGCAGTTTGTGAATTAATTATGAGGGGGTGTGTATTTTCTTTTTCTAAAGAACAGTGAAACTAAAATTTTTCATTTCAAGTCTGCCAGTGTCATTACGTGCACATTCTTCATTCCTTTCCAATCAGATTGGAGCTTTGCTATAATTTTCTAAGTCCAGATCTGCTATTCATTCAGCAGCATAGTCTCTGGCCATGTACAGAACAAAATCACTGATCTTTCTGGATTTTTTTTTTAAATAATGTAATTTTAAGTGCTTTAGACACTAATTGCACAGCAATGGCAGCCGTTGCCTAGCTGGTTTGGCTTAAAAGCTTCATGCAAAATGCTGATTTGCAAATTAACTTGCCTTGGCAACCAGGAGAGATGTCAATTTGAAACTAAGTGGCAGTATATCATTTCACCTCAAAAGGCCAGGGTTTGTTGAAAAGTGATACACACATTCTCATGATGAAGGATTTGTTATGCTATTGACCATTGACATAAGTAAGTAAGAAACCATTATCCTGAGGACAAAAATAAAAATAAATCAAAGCTCACTTTCCAGCTGTCTATAAGGAGAAGAACTTGCTATTGATGTAATTTCTGGCTAAAATTACTTAGCTATATGCCAGCTGCTTTGTCAAAAGCAAGGGTCTACTTGCTGAAGGCACTATGGCTACTTGTCCAACCAGTGATAAAATCCAAACAAAAGCCTTTTTAAGGCTTTCCTAACACATAGGGACACTAAAAAAATTTGACACTGACACATGTACAAATGTAATCTAACCCCGTTAATTCCCTACAAGAAAAGTCTGTTTGCAAACATGGATCTTTATATTGCACTTAGGTGTTGCATGAATTTAGGGTCAGAGATATATGAATTGCCCCATGAAACTAAGAGTTCATGTTGGTTGGATTGAAACTGAATGACGTGATCATGATTTGGATGGAGCTGTGCAGCAAGTGACAAACAGCAGTACTATTTGCATCACCATGTATCATCTCACAATGAAGCTATGGTGAAAAGGCTCTTTGTTCTGGGACCCAGCCCAGACAGAGGAAACTGTGGGGAGAAGAGATGAAACTTCTCTTGCTTTGTCTCTCCTCAAAGCTTGTCAACTCAGAGGTTGCTGTGTGCAAGCCCTGGCTCCTCCAGGGCAGGGAGGTGGCTGACAGCGACGTGGAGCTCAGACCAGCCTCTTTGCCTGTAGAATTTATTTCCTATATCTCCTCTCAATCCTGTTCTTCCAGAGCAAAGCAATACTGCAGCATGAACAGCCATGCTTGGCCCTTCAGGATGATCAACAAAGCAACAGGATGGGCGGCGTGTCCCTGTGGGACTGGAGTCCTTAGGGATGTGCAGGCACGTCGGGGCCCCTGGCAAACTGTGCAGGATGAGTCCCAGTGGAGGACACCCCTGCAGACCTGCCAGGGGGCAGGAACACAACCTCACCTCGGAGTGGTGATTATTGAATACCCCCACGATGGACAGAAGTTTGTCTCAGCCCTTTCAGCTCTGAAAGCTACATTCCTTATGCATATGAATGGAAATATTTTGGAGAATGGGAAGGAGCAAATAGACCTTTTGGCTTTGCTAACAACCCCGCTGTTAAACAGTGGTCTTGAACACAAAAAGCCTACGATTATGTTCCTCCTCTAGCTAACTCTGAGTAATCACATCTACAAATCAGTGGTGAAAATGAGTAATTTTTGATTCAGGTTGAGAAAAGCCTTCAGTCTGGGTCTTTTAGTGTCCCTGGCTGTTATACCATTTTGTCCAGGAAAAGAAACAAAAAGCAAACCAAACAAAACTAGGCACGAAGACATGAAGTCTTGAAAATTAATATAGCATGGAATTATTGTCCTCCAGTCAGCTTTAATTGCTAGTGCAACAATTGATGATTAGAATTCAAAAATTCATATCCCACATGTATTCCTCAATTTTTGTTTATAATTTGTCATCCCAGCAGATCCTCCTTACAGTAAGTTTATTTATCAGAGTGTTCATGGAAAGTAGAGCCCAAAGGGGATGTAAATCCAAAGTAAGTGAATTTGTTTAAATATTTAAATCAACATTTGTGTGATGTATTATTCTAGCTCCAGTCAGCATTCTGGAGTTAAAGTGGGATGAAAAATAATTTTCAGAAGTATTTTTTTAAGATGGAAATTAATTATAATTCAAATGCCTAAAGTGTGCTATGTAAAGAATGATTATTTTTTTCTATTTTGAGTCAGGAAATTTGTTAACATCTATTACGAAGAAGTATTTACATCATTTAAAAATATGTTTAAAATTCAGTAACTAAAATTTTAACATATAGTCAAACTTGAAAAGTATTTCTATGCTTTCAGTTATTTTATTTTTTTTTAATGCATTGCAGCTAGTTCTATTTTGGACTTTTAATTTGTTAGAAAATGTTAAATTAACTTGAATATTTTCCAAATATATTGAAACATGATTCTAATCTAATGAAATTTAATTATAAAATCTGTGCAAATGCATTGTAATAAAGTTCTTTTCACCCAGAAAGGAAAGTTTATGCGCTCTCGTAAGCGGACTAGCACAGTCGCTTAGTACCTCAACGTTGCCTTTCAGTTTTGAAAAAGAAAAGGAGATATTTTTAACTATACTAAAAAGCCTGTGAAGTGGGTGGGGAATTTTGGGAGGGTAACTGTAAAACT
This sequence comes from Lonchura striata, assembly GCF_050655825.1. NCBI lineage: Eukaryota > Metazoa > Chordata > Aves > Passeriformes > Estrildidae > Lonchura > Lonchura striata. Next base: position 60,888,118 of record NC_140707.1, on the reverse strand, counting down.
CCATGCTCACCCCAAATGTATTTTTGTGCAGCTGCACAGTTTTTTGTTATGAATTATTTTAGCCATGTTCGCTGCTTACCTGCCTTCAACACAGCAGGATCCAAAGTCATCTGTGTCTGCTGCAGTTATTTCAATTCTTTTCATATTAAATGTGTGTTTCAAATGACTGGCACCACAGATTACATTCCCAGTAGACTCTTAGACTTTTGCTTAAATTCATGTAGATCAAGAGTTATCCTAAAATCAGCAAGACATTCTCATTATGTAAAGTTAAGCATATGTTCAAGTGTTTGTATTATCAGGGCTAATCCATAAAATTGAGAAGAAAATAGAATACAAAAATATGCAACATTTTTATAGGTACCTATAACTGTATTAACTTAAAGGAAATGGTTAGTTTAAGCATTAATCATTATGTGTATGTATCATACATATTTTTATTAAATTGAACTTGCTCAGATTTTTAAATTGGCGTCATAAGTGCTAAATGCATGCCAGAAATAATGATATAACTTATTTTTCTTCCCAAAAGTGGGTTGTAATAATACCTGTTGCAAAGAGATGTGATTAACATTGTTTGGGCCCTGTGGCATTATATTTTTTATTTATTTATTTCTGATAGAATCCCTAATCCCTGCTTAATTTTATGAACTGTCAAAATGATTCTAAATATCTCTCTGGTTTGCATTTTCACCTCAGGACAGGAGTCCAGAGGTACAGATTAGTTGTACAACAGTGGACTTCAGGCAATTTTCATCTTTTAATGCCTACAGCATCCAAGGTTGAATTTGTAATAATCACGAGATTATCTCTAAAGGATCTTCCTGTTACACTTGCAAATAGTTCTGCAGGAAAATGCAAAAGATAGAGAAGAAAAATAATTGATTAGATGCAGGAGATCATTTTGTCACATAATCCCAAATGGAAAAGAAAACAAATGTGGATTTCTTTTTTTTTTAATGACAGCTGAAAGATACTATGGGAAATATACTTGCTATTCTAGTTAAGTCATATGCTGGTCTCAGTGCCCTGGTTAGATCTTAAAATGTCTTAAGAAGATGTGCAAAAATAACGCTGTAGATAGAATTTTATTTTAGAATGGGAATGAATTGTTCAAGTGGTGTGCATAGTCATGACATCTAGCAAAATAATGTGCCTATTGATATGGCAGGTAAAAGGAAAAAAAACGTGTGGATATAAATTAATTATAGGTGAGATTTTTCTTATTTTTAATAGCTCGTGATTATACTTCCATTATATTTTAGGGAGCTATGACCTAATTGGGTGATATTTAGAGTGAGAAGGGGAAACAGAATATGGTAACAGATTCCACATAGTAATTGTGTATATGAAAGTCAGATGACAGAAACCATGAAGATTTAATAAATGTTGATAAATAATTTACTTTTATTATCAGTATCATAACTGAAATCTAATTCAGGTATAATTCGTGAGCTGTTAAAATTTTCTGTTGTTTGTATTTTATTAAGAGATTGAACCTTATTTCTTTCTGAGAGGTGGGATATGATTCCAATTTGGTTCATATTATAATAAATTTATTTGAATTTTACTTATGACATCAATTAAAATTCACACACAAAAAAATTAATCAAATCAAGGAAGAGGGACTGACCAAAATATTGAGGTGTGCCTTTGATTTGAAATGGTTTTTTTCTGTTATGGACTATTTAATCTCACATAGATTTTAACATTTTAAAAACAAGTTGAGGTATTCTTTAGTGGTCTAGGCCAGAGGATGAATTAATAACTTTGCCTGCAAGTACAGAAGCTTTAATATGAGAAAATGGTACATGGGAAACCACACACATAAGTCATTAAGGGGACCAAGAAAGGACGGCTCTGAGGGCATGTCAAGAGGCAAAAAAATTGATCAGAATTTCTGTATCTGGACAATACATTTGAGGGTGAGGCAGCATCTGGTGCAGGAGGAAATTGAGTGTTGAATTACGTGATTAAAGGATTCGTACACAGGAATGATGAAATAGAAAACAATAAAGATTTATTTCCTATTATTCTTACATCTAAGGAAACTTCAGATGGGATAATAGAAATTAATCCAGAGGGATAATACTAGTCTACTGCACAGAAAATACAGCATTTATTAGTGTAAACTAACTTATCCTACTGAAGTCACCCTGGATAACCTGTGTCTTGAATCATGAGTTGGGCAACCTGGAAGAAAAATATTCCATCAGTCTCCTGTAGAGTTTGCTTGTTTCTTAGAATGCAGGCTGTCCCATGCACCTTCATCTGTACTTGAAGAGGAAAGAACATTTCTCTTCTTTGGGGTCCACCCAAAGCAGCATGAAAGAGACCAAAACTTGGGAACATTGGGAATAATTAAAACAGAGCCAGCAGGGGAAGGGTAGTACATGAAATCTGTCTGAAGCAGCACACATGTCTACTCTCATCCTGCTGCTGAGGACAAAATATCACAAACTTAAGGAATTGTTACCCTGTTTATTGCAGAAAATTGAAATATTTTTTTTCTCTTGTAAGTAGTTAGCAATGTTAAAAATGAAAGTAAAAAAAAACCCAAACAACAAAACAAAAGCAAAAACCAAACTATGATATTGAAAGTGCACCTACTTCCTACTTGTGTTTTTTGATGAATGTAGGGGAAAGCATTTGGGAAATTTGAAACTGGGAAGCCAGGTGATCAAATTATCATCTTTGTCCAGATATATAGAGACATTAGATAGTCATCAAATATTGATGATGCATTAAAGGTCTAAGACTAAGGCAGAGCTCTCCATTTGTTTGTTTTGTTTGGCCGATGTGTTAAGTAGAATAACTTATGAGAAATTATAGAATTCATCCCTTCTACTCCTTTTGTTAACAGGTTAGCACTCAACCAATTCACATATCTAAGGCTTTATGTATTATTAATCAAAAGAGTTTAAAAGTCAATCCAATCTGGTTATATACAGTAGTTCTTGTGGTTTTCGAACCTTTAAATAATTTATGGTGTCATCACTTTCCCAGTGGATATCAGGCTAGTTGAGTGTCTGGAATCAGAATCCCACTGGGAAAAAAAGAAACATAGTCAGAAAAAGTAGTAATTTTTTTTTTAATAATAGCAACTCCAGCCTATTGTATCATCACTATCAGTCTCTAGAGAGATCATTCCTCTGAAAGAGAAGTTTTTCTTATACGAATCCTTTTGGGATCAAACAATCTCGCCAAATCTACACCTACATATTGTTCTAACTGGATAAGGGAGTGTGTGTGTGTTGAGCACACATGGAGGTTTGTTCTGCTTCTTTTGAAGTGGTAAGCCCCCACAGTTGATCATTGTAATCTGAAATGGCTATTTTATTTTTTATAACTATGTCTCAAATTAATTCAGCCATTTTTGATTATGTGAATACTGGGGAATCTACTATTGAGCTTTTTAATCTTTCTAGGTATTCAAGAATATAATAAAAATGTGATTTAAAATAACACATTAAATTTAAAAGTATGTTAGAGAAATAATGACATTATTTTATGGGATAGAATACCAGATTCTGCCTTCCCAAGTAAGGGACTTGACTTCTATTATTGAATAGACTGCTACCATATATTTAACATATAACCTCCTTTCAGAATTAAAAACCTCCTTTCAACCCAGAAAATCATATATTCTTTCTCCATGTAAAATAAGGTCATTGAAGACCAGGTGTATCTGACAGGTACTCTGCTAGTTCCCCAACAGAATACAAGTTTTTATACCTCTTTGTTTTGTACTATATCTTCCAAGCAGTGTCCCGTGCATAGCCTTTATTTTTTTTCTTCAACCTCTCAATAAAAAATTCAGGATTTATCAGTGAATGTATTGTCCTGTGATCTTTTAAAACAGCTGTTTTTTTCTTTAGCTGCCAGCTGTCCATACCCACTGACTGCAACCAGCTCCACAATTTTTCCTGCTGCATCCAGATCCTGCTTTCTACCTGCCTAGGAAACTTTGCCTCCTGGCCCTACAACAGCCAGTACACTTGCTAACAGAATGGAGCAAGTGACAAGAATGCATTTCTGCCTGCACTCAGCCAGCCAGCCTAGCAACGTTCTGCTGGGTTCAGAATTATGCATTTATATAAACTAAGACTGGCCTTAAATGTAAGTCAGGGAAAGAGTCCTTCCATGAATGTGAGATGTTTAGGCTACCATAATGAAGACTGAGAAAATTTGCTAGATGAGGGAAGTGGACATTTCACTTACAGAATGAGGACTTGAGTCCCTTATTCTTTTAAAAATATAGACAAAATTTGAAACATAAAATGTAATAGTATAAAACACGGGGAAAAAAAAAAAGTGTGAAGGATTTAGATGCATGCATATCATAAAATTCCCTCAGTGCCACTAACTCAGCTGTATTGATGACACGTATTGACTCATATTCTGCTTTCAGCAACACTTGTGTAAATCCAGGGTACTGAAACTTCAGTCACTTCGGAGCAATTGCTCTTGATTTACACTCGTGTAACTGACAGAGTTTGACCCTTAGACTGTACATATATCTTATATTATGCATTTAGCTTCCTGAGCCACAACTGAACAATAAGGCAGTATATATATCATCTGGTATGTACCATATATCAGTTTAATGTGGATATTTAAGTTTTGCAATTCTTCTACTCTTGTGCTGCCATTCTCATACTTGAAAGAGTATTAAATTTTATATATATATATATATATAATTTTAAAATTATATGCATATGCATATGTATATGTATGTGTATGTGTATGTGTATGTGTATATGTATATGTATATGTATATGTATATGTATATGTATATGTATATGTATATGTATATGTATTTACCCCCACACACACACTGGTACTTTTAAGAAATTTGTATGGTTCTTAAATCATGTGTGGCTTCAGAAAACTGAGCATTTAATAAGTCTTTCCTAAATAACGTGTGCAAAAATGGTTAAGGACTGCATGAGTGTTTAAATTATTCTTAATTAGCACTCTCCAAGTGATCACAACTGATATTGCTGGTCACAAGGATATTCCTCTCCTAGTTCCCTATCTCCAAACAGGGACAATGTTGCCCAATGAACACGTGAACTTGTCTCAGCACAGGTTTGCTGAGATGAGGAAGAGCAACAGGAGTGCCCTGGGTCCAGTTTTTTGGCCATGTTTGCAATGCAATTTCTCTCTTTATAAGTTGGGGTCACACCTGTGAAGCTCTTCTTTTTCCAGGGTAGGTCTGGCTGAATTTTACAATATCAGTCTTATCTTGCCAACACTCTGCCTAGTGCCAACTTGCATAATGATTATCCTGCAATCACATTCCCAGAAACTTCTGCTGAAAACAAAAGGCCCTTCCAGAAATACCTTGGGAGATAAATAATACATCCACTTAGGCACTCTACTTTAACTTCCTCTGAAGGCAACTAGTCCTGAACAACTCCAAAACACAATGACCCCAAATAAAATTTTGTCCTGTGGCCACTCTTTATACAATGAGCACATTGTAGCCACAGTGAAGATGATGCCAAGAACAAAAAAATGGTGCATATATTTGGAAACTTAAGAATGCTCTTAAGTTTTGGCTCGCTTTTTCTCTCAGTAATATAGAAGACTTCATACTAGTAACACTTAACATTTCCACAGACTTCTTTCCAAAGAGACTAAACCTGCCAGGCTTTTATTATTTCTGTGGTTCCTACAAGCTTCCAGGAGGCAGACATACTCTGCAAAAAAAAATTAAAACAAGCAGACATTAATTTTAAAATCTGATTATTAAGAGATGAATATAGGAACTAATTTTATTTGTAAGCAAAATCAGAGGGAAAAAGGAAGAAATTTTAACAGAAAAGCAATAAAGTTTTGGACAGTTCACAAGGTCTAGCAGCCTGTGGGCCAAACAATAAGCAATTTGTTGAGGAATAGAGAATAAAGACATTCTTTCAGGCTGGCCGGCTGGCATGGTGAGCTGCCCATTGTGCTGCTGGCTGTGAGACCTGGGATTAGGGAGCAGCTCAGGTTCCCAGGCTTGGCACCAATGGAAACTCAAGTTTATGTATTTAGTCTTTGAACAGAAGAAGAGGTCACAGTTCAGTACCATTTGAGAGCTGATCTACCAAACAGCACAAGTACTGGCTCCAGAGGATGAATGTTCATCTGCCCATTTGGTCAAAGGTGAGCTGCCCTAATAATGCCTCTAGCAAGGTAGAAAAGATAAAAAAATCTTGCAATGCATAGCTGGGATGGGGGAGGGAAACACTTTCAAATGATAGACTGCAGTGAAAAGGCAAAATACAGCCATAACAACAATCTGCTCTGTGAAAGTTGCTCAGTGGGTTAGAATCAAATAATGCAATATACAGAAAAAAAAAATAAATTTAAAATAATCTTAAGTTATTCATGCAATTTTTAAAAATCAGATATATTTCTGCATTAAGAAGAGGAAATGGAGAGAAAGAAAGCATGCTTCTTTGCTATAGTAAAACTTATTTTTCAAAATACAAAAAAAAAAGGTAGAACAGCAGAAGCAGACTAATAAAATCAAAATAGTTATAAATAAAGAATATAGTTCAGGATTAAGCACATCAAATGCATTCATCAAGAGTCGATAAATGGAAAATAACAAAGCTACATTAGCCCCTCTAATGTCCAGAAATTATTTCAGTGTGATGGAATAATTTCTGTGTATTAGAAGACTGCAGAGCACAACTTAGGAACTGACATTTTCTGTGGATAAGCATTTCTTTTAGATGTTCCAAAAGAGGAAAACCCCATTCTCCAAAACAATAGCTTTATCTGAGGAACTTAAATGATCAGATCTTTTTTGGTTTCCCCAAATAATTGAAATAGTTACTGGAAATGCAGAATGAATAATAGCATAAATTTTGCATTACAAACACTTTACTAGAAAAGTTCAGTCTTTGCTGATACTGTTCCCATTCCTGTTTTGATAATTTTATGCAGATCTAGGGGAAATTTTAATAAATTAGTGATCCAATCTCATGCTTATATTTAAAAATTAAGTTTCTTGAGTCATGTAGACTAGAATTCTATACTTCATAATTTTTTTCACTTCCTGAAAATATCCATAGGATTGAGGTTTTCCAGAATACATATCTCAGAAAGAAATGTTGATGCTTGCATGTGTGAATGGAAAATTTAAAAGACCTAGAATGAAAAGTAAGAATCTAAACACCCCCAAATAAGTAATTAACAACCTGCAGCTGCATCACTTGAATGTTCATGAGTACTGTGTGAAGAATAAGGAAGACAAAATTGCAGTTAAGCAAATAGGAAGCCTTGCATATTTTCCCCTAATGATTACATTGGAGATAAGTCTGTTAATGAGCATCTAGTGGACAGAAAAAGTATCTAAATGCATCATCCTCTCTGGGGTATGAACTGAGTCAGGATAGCAAAATCTGGCCTTAGGAGAATTGCTTGTTAAAGGCATTAAGTCCAGTTCTACTATCATAAGATAAACAGCACATTTCAGAGTCAGGTTTTCCTGGTAAGAAGCTTTCAGAAGTAGCAATTTAAGAACTCTCCAAAGCACAATATTGCATGAGAGCTTGTGATTCACTCCACCTTTTGATTTTACATTAAGCTCTTCTGTTTGATATTTTTCTCTTCATAGACAGAGAAAAGAAATAGTTTTGTTACAGAATGAGACCACAGGGTAACCAGGCTGAAGAATTATAATAACAGACATTATGAAAACTTGTAATTATGGCTTTGAGATTCCAACACGAGTCAGAATGACACTTTGGTGTTTCGGTTCTTCAGCTTCTGCTGGTGTAAACTAAGCTCCAGGTCTAGCCCAGAAGTGGAAGATAGCACAGCCCTCAGCAGGGCATTTCTGCATTTGTTTCTGAACAGTGATTCTCTCAAAACTGTTTGGCCACACATTCTTGTGAGTTTTCCAGAGATCTTCTGAAATTGGGAGAATTTCTTAAGTCTTAAGAATTTCTAAAGAATGCTAAGCCTTTATGTTATTAGGAAAGCTAGAGAGAGGAAGGATGCTCCCTCAGGTTTGGTGGGACTCTGAACCCCCAGCATCCAAGAATCACCAAATTCTCCTCACAAGGAATCCAGTGACAAGTGACATGAAGTGGCATGGCCAGTGAAGGCCAGATGACTTTACAAAACTTGTGTCCAATGAGGTTATGGAGCTTGCCATGTACTGTGCTGTTGCTTCAAGTCTGTCCTAAATTAAACAATGTCCGTCTGTGGCTTGAGAGTTTGTTTGCAGTAGACATCACATCCTCCTTTAGGCTTTCTCTGTACCTGTCAGCAAGGGAAAGAGGGAACACTATCTCTGCTGTGTCTGAGCATCTCTGTGACAGTAATATGAAACAGCAGCAAGTAATCATCTACTCTGGGAGCATAATTCAGATTAACTTGGTAAGCAACCTGAATGTGAGCTTGAAATTCTGAAAAACCCTTCAAGCCTTCAAATCTGAGAGAATAAATCATTTACTAATTATTTCTTTCTTTTATTTTTTTAAATATGAGTATAGATTATGTCTAGATCTTAGAAAGGGGGTTTCCATCTCTTTCTTCCTTGGTCTTGTTGCGCTTTCATCTCTGCTGCAATTCTGTTCCCTTCCAGTGTCAGTTCTCACACATCTCTCCTCGGTGCATTTTGATGCATTCCTGTCCCATGACCGCTGCCACCTGCATGTGCCTGGTACAGGCCTCCCATGACAGCCCTTCCCTCTTCTCTTTTCTCTTGCTGCTTCTCTCTCTCTCTCTCCCTCTCTCTCTCAGACCACAGGGGCCACACGATCACCACTTTCTCAGTGTGGCATTTCCTTCTGTGCGCTGCTCTCGCGTGTTGTTTATCTCTCAGAAGGATTGCAGCTATAGATATCATCAGTGGAACTGTATCTGTCTAGGAGCAGATGTCTACCTCTGCCATATCATCTTAATTGCCCTGCTGTGGCTCACCTACCAGAAGCCTTTTTTTTTTCATGTGTTACTTTTTTTTCCCCCTCCAATTTTGCAAATGATTAGTTCAAAACCAGCAGGATTTAGTTTACAGTCATTGGAATTAGCTGAGCATATTTAATCTTTTAAGGAGAGAGAATCCCTTCAGTTGCCAACCTACTGGACAGTATTTTCTAAGGTCTTTGAGGTTTTGTCTTATATTTTCATTTTATAGTGAATTAGGTAAATATTACTGAAAAAGAAACTAAAGAAACAAGAAAATGTTATTTAAATATCAGCCAAAACCAAGATGTTACTGTCTGGACTAGGAGGATAAGCAAGTAATGTAAATAACTATATATGACAGAGACATACTCTTACCTGTTTCTATGGTGTTGATAATTTTGAGTTTGAATTTTCTTTTCTTTTTCTTTTTCTTTTCTTTTTTTTTTTTGAGAGAGGGAAAATTGAATCACACAGTATTTCAGAAGATTCTTCTATGCAACAAAATTGAAAGGTATTCATTTGGCAGTCTTAAATACAAGTGATCCAAATTATACCTTTCAGTCATTCTAGTTTTACATTGATCAAGAGTAAAAATATGGATTTGTATAAGTTTGGGACTAAAATTTAGACTATGGGACAGTAAAAAAAAGAAAAAGAGAGCCAGCAAATGATTTACCCATTTTCCATTGTGTATACTTTAAGCATTTTGTGGAGGGCTGAAAAAAGTGTTTATAGGAGAAAGCTACATTTCAATTATCTATGTTTGCCATGTGATGAAGGCAGGATTGACAAGGACCCAGCCTTCTGTTAGCTCAGATTTAGCCTTAAGTTCACAATAAAATTTGAATCAAATTTCACCTCAGGTTTTGAAATAATGCTGCAGAAAGGGTTTATTATATTCACCGAAAAATATTTGGTCCTTTTGATGAAGTAACACAGAGACAGTATTTTAACAGGTGCATATGCACCAATATACACATTCACTGTCAGTGATAAATTAAAATTAATCAAATATTATCATGCTAGTATATAAACTAGTGCAATTATTTTCAATTACAGGCAATACAAATCAACATAAAAGCAGGACTCTGACATATCAAGCTAGAAGATCTTTTATTTTAAGTTCTTATGTGCATATAAACAGGAGTTTGCATCTCCCATCCTTTCTACTTTTTTAATAAGGACCTTCCAATGCAGGATGGGAATATCCTGTACCCAGTATCAGGAGTGTGCTTGTCACAAGACAGCTAACTTCTATGGGAGCTATTTACTGAATTTTTGGCAAAGTTAATTAAATTTTTTATTCCTTACCCTCCTTCCACCCTACACCCCTTACCCCCACCCCAGGACAATTATATTTCGTTTTACTGCATTTTATGCCTTCTATTCTCCTGACTTCTGCAATGACTTGAGAAAAGCTGAAGATCTTTGTGCTCTATTTCAGGTACTGCACTAATGAAAGTTTCAAAATAAGTCAAATTCAGTGCAGAATCTTCATCTGGATTTTGTTTTTTTTTCCTTTACCATTTCACCTCAGCTTTTTAAAAGAGATTAAATTTAGTCCAAAATTGCCCTTGCAAAGACAGTATCTTTTTACTTGTCACAATCATTTCCGAAGTGTCAGCAAAACAAGGGCTTTTTACAACAGCAGCAACAAAAGAAAACTAGCACAGTTTTGGGAGGTGAGGTTCAATCTCTCTTGTTATCTCATCAGAGCTGTTAATTAAAATTCGTTTGATAATATTTACCGCAGGTCATGTTGAACTCTCTGCCCTCCCCTTTACTGACATACACACACTTACAGACACAAAAGCCAGACCTCAGGAAAGAAAGTGAAGCTTTAAAATATATTTGCAATTGCAGCAGTTCTACTTTCAGAGTCTTCATCTGATTTTCAGAATTCTTAGTGATAAAACAACAAAACAGAAAGTAAGAGTTAATCAAGACAGTGTTACTATCAGGTAACTTTTTGGTAAATGTAAATGCTTGATATTTAGTAGTTAAACTCATAAATTCAATAAAAAGCCCTAAGAATGAGTCCCGCTTATTTTACTTAGAAATATGTGTGAAATTACAAACTTAGATAAAACTATGGGTCAGACCTCCCAGAGGCTCTCTGATCCTGGAGATAAATGTAGCTCTTTATCTGCCTTTCTATTTAGTTTCAAAGATCTCTAGATATTTAAGCCTGAGTTCAAGTAAGTGTCCCTATTTCTGTATCAAGGTTCCTTTTATCTGACCACCACAGCAGTGCCAGAAGGTACCTACTCTAAATTCTCTATATTTAGAGTAGTATATTTCTCTAAATTCCTTAGGACCTGAGCTAGCATTCCATTAATGTCCATTATTTACAGGGACTATATTTATTTGAGTTTGATATTTGAATTCTAAAAGTTTTAGAAAAGCTAGATTTCCTTTCATTTAACTGCAGTGAGCAATAACAGTAAGAAATATTTTTTGCTGCAAAATATTTGGGGTAAGGCAATCCATGACCAAGTCTACTGCTGCCTTGGGAGACAGACAACAATCATAGAGCCCTTTCTCAGCTCTACCACTGATATTCTGTGAGGTGTTTTGGGCAACTTTCTATTTCTATTATCCTTTGGAAAAGGATGTCAATAATAAAACTTCTTTCCACCTTTTTTCCCAGTCTTTACTAATTAGATTTGACATTTTTAAGAGACTGATGCTGGCTTTTGTGTGTCAGCAGAACTAGGCTGTACAGTATCTTACTCAGAATTTCTAGCCATTCTCTAAAGCTAGTGATAAGAAGAGTAAATATCTCAATGATTAATTGATGTGAAGAGGAATTTGGAGCGAATCTTAAACCTCAAATGAATCCAAATTGTTTAGATGGCAGTAGTCCAGACATTCAGAGTCATATCTGAATTTCTTTCAAGTATGAAATATTTGGGTATTTCAAGCCCAAAGGACTTAATTATCTTCATGACTAAACTTGTAGTATCTCCATGGAATTGGAAATTCCTCCCTATTTATGCAGGCAAAATAGGGCTGCATGTGAGAACAATGTGAATCAGGAGAGTGGGACCAGGCCATCATGTCTTCACTATCATGGGCCATAATTTAGAGAATGTGAGCTGCAGCACCATTCAGAAAAGTGCAGCCCAACATCCCTCTCTGGTCATTTCTGCTTCAACAGCCACCCAAAGCAGATCCATTTAGTCTCTCACTGTTATTCCCCACTTCTAATAGCATTATGTGATTTGAATTTGGACAGAAGGTTCCTTCTTCACACCTCTTCCCAATTTTTCTCTTCCTGTTTCTGGTGTGACAACAAATTTTGGCAACATACACTGTCAACTGAGCCAGTATCAGCAATCAACACTATTATTACACTGAATGCAGAATCTAGAACCACTGTTAATATGTGCACATTATGAGTTGCTCAGTCCTGTGCTTCTGAGGCTCATGATTCAGTGTGACAACAAGGAAGAATTTTGGAAAACTCACTCTGTGCATCTAAAAGTGGGTGGAAGAATCTGGGTAGCTGAGGAAGTGTTTCATAATGCATGGGCACTGTAAACTGACTCAGCATGAATGGATACCAACTATTCTCTGACACCAAAAGGAGCAAGTGAAAGCAAACCTGCATCAAGTGCTCTAAGATCTTGTTCTGTATTGCACTGGCTGACCTCCTCAAACGACAGGGCATTGTGGTTTTCGAGACGAACCATCTTTCTCAATCCCTGAGCTCACTTTACTGCCCAACTCTGTAAAATTTCAGTCAGTTTTAATGGTTTCTGCTGATGATATCTGTCCCTTTGGTAATTCCATTTAGTGATTCTCAATGGGAGAGCAGTTCAACATAAAAAACTTTGCCTTCCACCTGTGCTAGGGAATAATGCTTTTCCCCACTTAGGTGTTTTGTTTTTTTATTTATTTAATTTCATGTTTCCCCTGTAATATCTACAGTATATACACTATTACTGGAGCCCCCTTATAATCCCTGCATTTAGAAGGAGAAAACATTGAGATTACAAAAAACTTTCCCTAATTATAGGAACTGAACTTTGAACTATTTGTTGGTCCAGTTTTAAAACATCCCCATAAATGGAAGAGAACTTTTGACAATGGCTACACAATCCTATTACCTGTTTGCTGTGGGGAGGACTTACTATTCTCAAAAGAGTCAAACCAGCTCTTCCCATTAGCAACAAATCTATCATTAACAAACTCTTTCATGAATTTATGATATAAAATAATGGAAATAATATTGTTTTCTGCATAGGCTTGATAAAAAATTGTTTTCAGAAGGTTGTTCTTTTAAATATTTCATAAGAATGTGTTGCTTTTAATGATTTCTAAAGGGAAACATTTCAGTGATTAATATCAAAATGAAATAATTAATTTCTGCTTTTTTTCTTCCAAATTTATCATTTTAACATTTGTATTTTATTCTGTATTAACATTTTAGATCAGATATATATTCAATATTTCAAACTGACCTGTGAGAATTTTTTTTACTTTACTGAAGCAATTTAGCATTATCAAAACAAATGCATTGTTCCACTTATTGGAAATAAATACCTTTAGAAGTTCTCTCCTGTTGCTCTGTGAATGTGAAGTTCTACATTTTATCCTAGATAGGAACAAAGGGAAAACTCAAAAAATCAGGATTCATTCCACTGTTCCTAGGATGAAAACTGGCTGTTGTCAGAAGAAAAATGGGAAAAAAGTATCACAGGGAAAAAAAAGAAGCAAAACCTCTCCTATGTTGTCTTAGATATCTCACTGGCCTTTGACAATTTGCTGTACTGTCCAGCTCTGTTCCTTCTGTACTAATGCTGTTCCTCATTTTTTTGTGTTTTTTGTGAGCCATATGCCTAACTGTAACACAACTTTAAATATTAAGAGTTGTATAAAGACATTTTTTCCAATAACTAAGACATTTTGAAAAACAAACACCAGTCTTTTAAGTTAGGCCATTCTATATGAGGGATTACATATTTGAGAGATAATAAAGTAAAATTCTATTTACCCCCTGAATGATGGAGTCATGGCCATCAGCATTACACAGAAACATTTGTGAATTATACCAGTAAGAGTATCACAACTTTAGGAAAAGAAAGATAGAAAGAGAAAAATAAATTACTTGGCCTGTCATTACAGAAGCCATAGCAATAGCAGCAGGGAAGAGGGTAAAGAATCCAAAAAATAAAAGACAGAGAAAAGGATAACATCTGATTAATGGAGTTTGTAGATTGGAGAGCCTATCTGTGGTTCATTTAAACATGAATACCTAATGCAAGGCTAGTCAATCCCTTACAGCACTGACTTCTAGAAACTGCAAAAAAAGATCATGCTTTAGTCCTGCTATTACTTTGCCTTGATGATAGGAGAATATGAATGCTGTTTGAAAGATAGTACCATTTCTTTGATACATCAAAAAGCACTCTGCAGTAGACTACTACTTTAGTAGGACACTTATAGTCAAAACCAGTATTTGACTATGCTCCTAATGTCATATTACAATGGCAGAAGCTCAAGGTATATCAATTTAATCTTAGTTCAAAAAAATCTTTTAGTTCTGCTGTAGCGAAGTCAAAATGGACTTTTATAGTTTTTCAGCTTGAAATTGGGCAATGAACAACTTTTATAGTAAAAATGAAATGCAGAATATGGCTGAGAGGGTAATAATTTTCTGATTTAAAAAATAAAACACTTGCTACTTATTTGGCTCTAAACTTTCCAAATAGGAAGCTATGCCAACAAGAATAAGATTACACAATTAAAAATCGTCTTCTCACTATGAAAAGACAGTAAGTCTGCATTTTGTATTCACTAGTTTTATACTGTTTAAGGATAATGAATGCTTTGAAATAAGTCTTGATATACCTTGATGGAAATGAGAACTAGGCTCACTTCACACGTTAGGCTGAACAGTTTAGTACACAGCTCAGTAGAACAGGAATGAATTTTGAGTCAGCTTGTACTTTTTTAAAATTCATCAGTGTAATCTTTTGTGTTAAAAAAAAAAAAAAAAGGAAAAAGAAAGTGTTCATTTGTAGAATTACAACATGAAAAAAGTTCTTACAAAGGATAGGTGTTACCAGCCTCTGGTTTCACCAGATTGTAAAACGAATCCATGGAGTGAGTCATGCAGTTCACTCACAGTACCTGGCAGACAATTCATTACTCACAAAGAGATACAGAAATAGAGTGTGCACACCATATCACCTATAAAATGTTTAACAGGTATCCCTGACTTTAAAAATTTCCAAGTCTAGATATAACCCATCTCAGGATTCAGCTATGTAGTTTAAATAACTGGCCCTAGAGACCAAAAAACATACTGCAGATAGGTTCTCTCTGCATGTGTACATCTTTTTCTGGGTAGCACTGTAACTGTATGCAAAGACAAAAGGTGTGAAATCATCTTGCTACAGAAAGCAGGTTTCTTTTCCTGTCAAACACTGCACTTGGAGGCTTCTTGCTGTTCGGTTCTTACAACCTTTGCTATATTTAAATGAGAACCCTCATCCCAGGAGGAAAACTGCCTTCCAACTTCCTCTTTCTCAGATCTATTGGGACCTCTTAATGTGGCAACAGTGACCAAAAACCTCCAAGCCCTACTGATTCATAAGTCTGTACAATTTCTCATTTTTCCTTTCCTGTCATGGTTGCAATAATAAAATTCTGTGGAAGATCGGGGAAGTAAACTATCCAACTCTTTGGTTTGCCTAAGAGTTTGTGGTCGGGTATCAAACAGACGTGTCAAATTACCTAACTTTAATTTCAAGTAATTGGTGAACAGAATTACCCTCAGGGTTGAGGGAATTATAAACAACGCAGCTCCTGGTAATTTTCTCCCCTCTAGATAGAGCCAAGTGGAAATTGCTGCTAGTGGATACGTTACAGCTGCTTGTGACATTCTGAGAAGGTGGATATTTGCAAATAATACAGTTCACTTGACCCTCGCTGCTTGGCAATGAAAGAAAAACAATCTGAAGTACTTGCTTGGGGTTTTGGTAAGCACTATCCTACTTTCCTGTGATTTCTGCAATGATCATTTAAGTGCTGGTAATAATTTGAGACAATTTTGTTTGAATAAGTTTTCATATGTGCAGCATTAGCCTAACAAAAAGGACAATCCCGACTTGACCTCAAATGCTGCTCTTTAGCTAACATGTCTGCAAAAGAAACATAAAGCTTATACTGACTAGGCAGAAAAAGATGTAATAATATGTATGATATACCCTGTATGCATTTTGTTGATTCTAATTGCTGTAAAGGGGGCAATGTGGAAGAATTCATTAGGTTTTCACTTCCCAAAAGATTTTCTGAGAACACATAGCCCCGATGAAGCTCTATTTCTGTTGTCACTTCAAAGGGCCTGATTCTTGTATCACCTACATTGTGTTTCCTTGCCTTGAATGGATTTAATTTCATTTTATGTAGGAAATGTCAACACACTCTCTTCATGGTATTCTCTTCTGGACTCTCAAAATCAAGAAGAGAGGATAATTCAAATCAGTTTGAGACAAATACCTGAGCTCAAGTGGTCCCTTTCAGACTTGATTTGCATTAGGTAGAAACCCAGCAGGTCTGTCAAATCCTTTCTTAGTATAAACCAGTCAGATTACTTGTGATGTCTCCATCCCTAAACTTCATGTGTTGTTCTGTTTCCTCTGCTGCTCTGATCACTGCTGAGACTGATGGGATTTTTGTTGCTTTTATACCAAACTGAACAGCCCATCCATTTGGCCACCTGTCCCCTTAAAGGACTTCCTATGAAACAGTCTGTTGACCATAAGAATAACCACTAGTTGCTGAGTCAGGCTCCTAAGCAGAACCAGAGGAGTCATGACCACAGCATTTCAGTCTGTGTTTAGACAGGGTTTCTGGACTGGTATTGGACTTAACAACTTACATATGGTATATATTCAAACCCCCAAAGTGAAAACCTTGGAGAGCACTCTGCAGACACACAAGCCAAAGCTTGATGACTAGGAAGTCAGCAAGCAGCAGCCAGGCTGTTGTGACTATCAGGCTCATGGTTAAAGACAGTAGGGCTGAGGTTCCCCATGGTCCAACACTGCACTCCTGAGGAGAGCAGAAGAAAAGGTGACCTAGTCCATGGTAGGTGAGTTAAGGGCTTTCAGCATATTAGTATGTTATTGGCAAAAGTGTCATTTGGTCAAAGTTTGTAGATGCCAAATTATGTGGAACATCTAAGTATATCAGTGCTCCAAAGGAAAGAAAAAAAAAACTTTTAGGAAGAGCAAAATGTTCAGTAGATTCTACTTACTATTGTTGTGACTTTGACATGGTGCATTGTTACTGTTTGTAAGATGAAACAGACTACTGGGGTAAAAAACAGGGGTTATAATTTTATGTTCTGTATCTCTTCCCAAGACTGCTAAGGGATGAAGGCAACCAAGAACCACACTGTAAGGCATTGTGTAGCGGTGCCTTGATATTTTAATTTCAAATAAAAATTGAATTTGAATTCTTATAATACAAGAGATGAAAAGCATTACTCTGCTGACTTCTACATCAACTCCTGCAGTAATGAAGAGTGGCAATCCAGGCTCTCTCACTGAACAAAATTTGAGTTTGTGTGCTGAAATGTTTCTTTCAAGCTGAGGAGAAATCAGATATGAGATTTTTTATTTTCTGATGCCACAGGACATTCAGTGTCTTACTAGTTCAACAGGTTTTATTCTCAACTACTTGTCAGAACCTGTACATTGACTCCATTTTGTCTGGTAACTGTTCATAATTTAACATGGGATTGTTCTCTTTTATTTGCAAATGGTCTCTGCCTTCCTATTTAGTGCCATCCATAAGTGTTTGTGCATTTGTGTGCTCATCCTTTAGTTATCCACAGAGCTCTATCTTGTAAGCACAGAAATCTTTGTCCATAAGGACAGTGATATTTGTGAAGGTTTTGTGGGCATGTCTCTAAGAAAAGCCAAAATTATCTCATGGTCAGTTTCTGTGGGTTTCAGAACGCATCTGAGAGGCTGAGAGTCAAATCTTGGGCTTGCAGATATTGTTTTATTCCTGTTGAGATCAACGGGCAGATAGAGGTTTGGCCCCAGGTGTTTCGAACCTTTCCTTCCTTTTTAACTACAGCTCGTCTTATCACCCCCAAACTGTTTCAAGCCCATCAGCTCTTAACTGTGGGAAACAGTGAATAACTGAGTGAAACGCTGCCTGTTTATGAGTGTGTGCACCACTTACACCTCAGCCCCACTTCCTTCTGGCAGTACCTGTTAGTAGCACATGGCCCTTAGCAAGCCTGCCCTGCCTTTAGTGCACCAAAACCTCTTGGTAGGTGCAGGATAGCATTTGGGCTGAAGTGCCTGAGCTTTGACGTTTCTTTTTCACCTGGTAAAAGCTCTCTTTAGAGCTTTTAGTTATTTGATTTTTTTCCCTTTATTTATATATTACTGAGGTATCTGTGAGGAGACAAAACTCACTCTGGGATTTTCAAACCTCAGGAGGTTCTGCAAGCTGAAGTCTTTAATTTTTATTTTTTTCTACTTTATTACTCACTTACAACTAAGGGTTAAAAATTCTTACCTATAAAATCTTAGTTCCAGTGGCATATTTTCTACAAGCATTAATTCATTCATGTTTTCAGTATAGCTTAAGACTAAGTGAAGTATTTTCAGTTTTCTTTTTTATTAACTTCACTTTCTTGATATTACAGAAGTAACATCACAAACATAGTTTTGTTTTTCTTTTCATACTCCTTGCACTGATGAAATAAATCACCCTAAAAATATGTAAAGCCTCTGAAATGTAAGAGTGGCTTAAAAATATGTTTCTTTGTTCACAGTGATTTTAGAGTTTATATCCATCAAAATTTCAAGCTCTATTTGTTCAATTCAATGCTAAAAACATTTTTTTCTTTACAGAGATCTAAAATGCTTCTGAAAGCACTTGAGTCTAGTAGTTACAAATGTAAAAGAATAAAATACTCACAGTGAAACACAACTATCAGCAGGTTTCTCAAGTTAATAAGTAGAAATTTTTCATCAAGACAAATTAGAAAAAACAAAAGGACAAGAAGTTTTATGATTTATATTCAGCATTACCAGTTTTACAAAAAGATATCTACTGTACATTTAATTTTTAATTAAAATTAAAAATAAAATTTTAGTTTAATCCAGTTCTCTGGTTTACCTTAGTCTCTTGGTTTATACAGAAGTCTTAGCAGTGGCTATGCCTTCTGATTTCCCCAGATCTGATCGTTCTGATTTGATATGCAAGTTCTATAATTTTATATGAGTCATTTCTCCTGAGGATTACTTTCATTGAGAAAACATCTTTTTCTCCTCCTTCTACTGCACCAATTTTAAGGTTAGTAAGAAAAATTATGTTAATAAAAAAACCCACAGCAGTTATGTTTGCAGTGTCATAGAATCATTAAGGCTGGAAAAGGCCTTTAGAAACATCAAATACAACCATTAACATATCTCTGCCAAGTCCCCCACTAGCCCACGTTCCCTAAGCACCATAACTACATGTCTTTTAAATATCTTCAGTGTTGGTGACTTCATTACATTCCTAGGCAGCCAGTTCCAAGGCTGGACCACCCTTTCAGTGAAAAAAATTTCCTAATGTTCAATCTAAAACTCCCCTGGCATAATTTGAAGTAATTTCATCTTGTCTTATATCTCATTACCTGGGAGAAGAGACTGGCACTCACCTGGCTACAACCTCCTTTCCAGCAGCTGTAGAGAGCAATAAGGTCCCCTCAAACCTTCTTTTCTCCAGGGTGAGCAACCCCAGCTCCCTCAACCAATCCTCACAAATGCTTCTCTGAACTTTTAGATTCCCTTCTATGGAAATGCTCCAGCACCTCAATGTTTTGCTTGTATTGAGGGGCCCAAAACTGAACACAGGATTCAAGGTACAACCCCACCATTGCTGAGTATGAGCTCTGTCCTGGCTATGCTATATTTTTGATATAAGACAAGTTGCTGTTGACCTTATTGTGTATATTATTTACATCTGATCTTTCAGTCAGTAAAACAAAAAAGCACCATCTGCCCAACCGCACTTTCATTCCAGGAAATTGAAATGAGAACGGATGTTGTCTTTCATGCTTATTTTCATTCTTTATTTCATGTTTAACTCTTTGTACAGTCAGCATACACTGAAAAAGAAATGCAAACCAACATATTCATTATACACTCTTTCCCAGTGCACACAGCAAAGGGAGAAAGAAAATTTAAAAAAAAGACAGTCATAGAAACATCAAAAAATCCAACCTGAAGTAGATTTCCATGCACAGTTATCACAATTAGGAGATGGGGACATTAATCGCCTATGTTCCTTGGCAGCTGTTTTTTCTTATAAGGTGTATTAGTCAAGCAGATAGAAAACAACAGCATAGGAGAATAGTCAATTAATCAAGGAGTTATCACTCCTTAGAATAAGATACATGCTCTACCTTTCAGATTTCTGAGATGTTAGGGGTAACAGAAAGCCCCATCTCTCCTCCCATCCCCCAAATAAGCATGATTATGTGTTTGTGCTTATGTATTTAGGCATATATGTTAAAAAGGTGAAGAAGAAAGGCTTCCAGTTACATATTAATGTATAGGTATGGCAGTATGTCTACATAGACTGAGTTGTTGTGGTAGCTGGAATTTTTACGGCAGTTCTCAGAAAATTCTTCAACATCTGCCTGTCCTATTTTTTTTTTTTTTTTATGTTGTTATTCCTTGTGTAGTTACAATTAAGGAGCAACATGCCTATCAGGCATAAATAGTCAGGCTGCAATCGTATTCTCCAGGGAGCGCTGCTCTTCCCATATTCCTTTTACAGAAAGAATCTGTATACATGCAGTTTAATCCCCATGTTTGTCTGATCATCTGTGAGTGTCTATGAAGTAAGGAGGGAGAATGATGAATTGCCTCAACGCTCCTCTCCACACTGGGGTAGACAGAGACCATTTTTGACAACGAATTTACATTATAAGCGCCACAGATCTGCTCAAATCTACAAATAAACTACAGCAGCCTACTATGAGCTGCTCCAGTGATTCACCAATGTCATGCTTTGTCTTTACCTGAGTGCCCCCCACCCCGTGCTGAACGTGATCCCTTCACTAGGTAGGGAGGTTTCTACCTCTGTGTTCCTATACATTAAGAACACCTCCTAGTGGTTGTGGCATGGGAGGCCAGAGATGGCTGCAAACACCATCACAGGGCTGCACTGAATGAATGGCAGCTGTGAATCCATGGACTGCTCCTTCCCCTTGCCTTTCTTGGACTGTCTGCTTTCTCTTTGGCACAAATATTTACTTGTGATGTACAATTACAGCCCAAGTTACCATTCACAGTGTGCTCAGGGATTGGTCGCAACTGAAAATTACCAACTAATAATTTTGGGCTTTTGTGAGAATTCTAATTGCAATCTCAAAAGGCTTTGCACAAAATCCAAAAATTTATTCTGGTATCAGAAAAAGAGGACAGTTTTGAGAAAATGGTCCATTGGTTTTCAGTGCCCGCTTTGTTGCAGCTGTCCTGTCTGACCTCAGATATTTCTTTGGGGCATTTGTTTGGGTTTTGTTTTTTGGTGTTTTTTCTCATTTGTTTGTTTGTTTTTTCTTAAATGGTTCAACACGGGTCCCAAACAAACACTTTAACAAGCAAAAAGCAAAATGCATTAGTGTAGATGTGAAACCATATATCACAAAATTGCTGCTTGGAGTACCCATGCCAAATATATACCCAAGTCTCTGTTTCTCTGAGGCTTGGGTATATATTCTAAAATGTATTTTGAATTCTAAATCCTACAAAAAAGTATTTGAAATAAATTAGGTGTCTAAGTACTTTTGAGATGCAGGTTCCTAGACCTTCATTCCCAATGTCTAAAATACAGATAATAGATGCTCTTCCTTACCCAGATGGCCTAAGGATATTCATTAATCACATTAAGATTGTGAGGTACTCAGCTGCTATAAATAGAGGAGTTTCATGATCTTCAAGATGGTGGTTACCTAGGAGATATATAGATCAACATATCCCTACTTTTTGCTTTGCCATTCCTTGGAGATAGCATGGCCATGTTTTTTAGTGATCAGCAACTTCCAGCTTTTACTGCTGCTCTGGCCAGTGCCAAAACCACAAGTAGAACATGGCTACAGAAGACATAAAAGCTGTGTTTTTTAATTTGGTGGCTTTCTCCCCCCTCTCTTTCCCATCACTGTGGAAAATCTCAACGCTCTGCATTAACAATTAGTAGCCTTTAAAATGCCCTTTTGGAAATTTTAACATTTTTATTTTTAATTGGAGTAGTGCAAAGCAAAAAGCTCGCAAAGCTATCTAGTTCTATGCTGATCTTTACCTCAATGATAAACAACTCTGCTCACTTAAATCAATTTTATGTAAAAACAACAGTGAAGGCTGAGTGTTTTGCATGTCGAGAACCTTTTTGATGGAGAAACTGTGCAGCAGAGGAAGCAGAGAATTGGATTGCCTGTCGAATCGGGATGTACCACTGTACTGAGAATTGCTCAGCTCTATGATATAGACCCTGAGCTGCTAACAGATATCCTTCTTTAGCTACAAGACTGTGCTTTTGGAGTAAAGAAGATCACAACTCCATCTGTACTGTTGCTGTGATGTACTGAGTGGGAGTTGTGTACAGGACAGTGAGAACTGTGAAGTTCGAAAGTGGCCATGGATTTATTATAAAGAGAACTCTCGAGCTGTTTGGTGGTGATTTTTTTTTTAAAGCTTATCTTGAATGAAGCTTTTAAAGTTTTTGATGTGCTCAGTTAACTATCTGAAAAATTGATTTACTTTTTTGTTTTTTTTACTTTTAGAGCTAAATAGAATCCTAAGACCAAATAGATCATGTAATGTGGCTTTTTTTTTTTAATGACACTTACTGACTAGAAGTAGAAAACATCTGGTAAGAAAGACCAACAGTATGAGATTTATATGCCAGCATCCCAAACTCAGATGCTATCTTTTGCAGGTTGACTATCACTGAGTTGGTAAACAAGGATATATCCTAAGGAAGATAATAGAAAGAATATGAAACTCCTTAGTAGAATTTTATGGATGCATCCAATGGAGAGTTTCAGAGATTTAAAGCCATTTAGAGTGTTGATATGGGCATGGGTCTGATTCTAATATGATTTTCAACTCCTTATGGAAGAATGTAAGGAAGCACAGCTGGGCCATCCCAGTGCTCTGTCCCCAGGTACCACAATAGGTACTGCTGTTTAGGGAAATCCCAAAAAATGTAGCAGCATCTTGCAATCCAGTCCCATCCACAATGATTGGATTAGGGCTATTAGAAGGTACACCTTCACTTAATCCGTTTAGCATCCCTTTATGGACCTGTGGTCCATGATAAAACAGCCAGATTTAAAGCCCCTTAAAAAAAAAAAAAGCAATCCTCCGGGGGAAACCCTGGCAAGCTCCTTTAGTCTGTCAGCACTGCTGGGTGCAGCTTTAATGCAGATCTGCAGCCGCACGCTGCAGCCGGAGCGGCGCGAAGGCGACATCGCTGCCGTGCGAATGAGC
The DNA here is from genome assembly GCF_050655825.1 of Lonchura striata. Classification (NCBI taxonomy): domain Eukaryota; kingdom Metazoa; phylum Chordata; class Aves; order Passeriformes; family Estrildidae; genus Lonchura; species Lonchura striata. The sequence goes on along the minus strand of NC_140707.1, from coordinate 60,864,686 downwards.
CGTGCCAGCACCGCACCGGCTGCGCTGCACTCTGCACAGACACATCAATACCCAATACTGCGTGTTAGCAAAACAGAATGGAAATCTTTCAGGTGAAGAATGGCTCCACTGATTGCTTTGCTCTACCAGAATAGGGTGTGTTTTCAGGCATTCTGATAAATGTGTGCTATTTTTCAGCCATTCAGTGTGAAGTGCTGGAGGTTTCATATAAACTTTTATTGCTCACCACAGGCATGGAAGGATTGATTACATTGTTTGGGGATTTCCTAACTTCTGAGGCTGCCTCTTTAGCCAGCCTTACTACAGTGTAAGGGGGGAACAAAATGCTAAAATGCTACAGTGCTACTCAGTAGCCTGCTTTCTACCTTTGCATTTTTAGGATCAGGCCTTCTGGTTTGGAATGGGGTAGACAACACCCAGCCTCATCCACAGGACTTCTGATCATCTCCAATGCCTGAATGCAGCTGGATTGCTAGTGATGAGTATTGTGATGTTCTGCAGCGATAGGGAATAAGAGACAGGATTCAGGGGTGAATTCATTTTAATACTTATGCTTTGGTCAAAGGAAAAGGAGGAAGAAGACTGATTGTGGAATTGGGGTGCTGATGGTATCTGAAACATACAAGACAATTTTGGTGAGTCTATGCTGAAGTCTCCTTCATGTAGGGAAATCAAGGGCAGCCAATAATTTTTCGAGGCAAACAGTTTAACGAGCTCATGTGGCAGCTCCTCTGAGTGGGGCACAGGCATGCTGAGCCCTAATAGTTAACTCTTAGTGAATTTGTAAAATACCTTAGGGTTCTGAATCAGTTACTAGACATATCACCTCTCTCCAGTTGTGACTAAATGAACTAATAATATTTCACCCATTCCCTTTTGGATTTTCAGACCTCAGGCTTACTAGAATTCAGTTTTACCAGTTCTCACGTCACATATTCAGCTGAGAATTTTGCTTTTCTTTATAATAGTTTTTACTTTAGCTCTAGGGACAAACATAAACAACCAAACTTTATCCTGATATAAATTTCTTTTAATTTTTAGTAGGACTAGCTATAGCCCTCACAAAGCCACCAACCTGGATTTCAACTAAATTAGAACTTGAATCTACTCAAGTTTCATGCAGGATTCTTCTCACCAGTATTTATTAGCTATGAAACACTCTAGTCTGTTCTTGATTACTGGGAAAATGTAAGAAATATCTCCCTTAAAATGAATGTTTCATTCGTTGGTAAAAATCTAGTAAAAGGAGACTGGTGCCCTAGGCATTATGAACAATACAGGCTTTCAATATAGAAATAATTCTATTCAATTAAAACAAATGTCTTTCCTGATGTACCATAGTTTCTAATTTCTTTAATAAGCATTCTTGGGAGGTGTTTATCATAAGTGATCCTCAATGAAATCTTAAAGGAAGGTTCTGTCAGAAAGCAGAAGTGTGATGTCACTTTTCTGCCAGGGAGAGTGGTGTAAAGCTCCAGGACAATTCCAGCACAGAATTCCAACTCATTCAGAGTTGATGTTATGTATGAAAATGAGAGCTTGGACTATGGGTACACACAGGACCCTCTTTCCTGGAAATGCTCTACTCAGAGAGACCCAGTGGGCAAGGAATGAGATAAGGAGCTAGGGAAATAGGCAAATCCTGTGCTACTGTGTCTACTGATGGCTTCAGCAAAGTGTGAGGACACTGATGCACTGGAGTTGTTTGTAGCAGCCTTGGCTAGCTCTGCACACTCCCAGACTCCCACCAGGGAAGCCACAGACACAGCCCAGCAGACACAACACTGAGCCAACTGGCTGTGCAATGGTCTATTTAGGTCTCTGAGCCTAATATTTCCTGCTGGCTAGTTGCCTCTGGAGGTTTAGCAACAGCCTCTGTGAACAGATATGGTGATAGAGCTTATACTCTATCTACTGGCCTGAGAACAGAATTTTCCTTGTACATTCCTGGCATCCTTATCACCTTCCAACCTAATATTACACCCCCAACTCAATCCAAAAAACAGGGTGACTCAACAGACTTGCATTAAAACCCCTGAGGGAGGTTCACCATTTTGTTTTACTGCCTGAATAGATATGTGGGAGGGTAACAATGTGTTGAAAAGTGAGAACATTTAGGCACAGAATCTTCCCCAGAGTGAGTGCTCACACTGCCTACCAAAGCAGCTTGAGGGCAGAATCTGGCCCTTAAATGTTATCAGACATCTGGGCAAACAAAAACAGCTTAGCTCAAACTGCCTCCATTTCTCCTGCTCAGAAAGACTTCAGCTGACAATGTCAATTTTTGAAAGTAAAGCCTGGTGAGTGATCAGATTCTTAGTCTTCCTTTTGCTCTGAACACAGATTTGCAGTCTCCCTTGAAACCAATCAGCAACTCAAACTGAGAATTGCAGGATACAAACCAGACTTGTCCTACTACCCCAAAACTCATATCTGGATCAAAATGGTGAGACTGAGAATAGGGTAAGAAGCCACCTAATCCAAACCCACATAAATCTATCTCTCTCTCTCTTTTTTTTTAATTCATCATTACACCACATTGATTTCAGCTTATAGAAATTCCTTTAGACATTTTTTATGATTGATTAATTTGACTTTGTCTCATCCTTATTTACTCCTCATTTGCTGTCTCACATAGGTGCCTGATATTTTGTACAGAAATTCTTCACACAGCCCTAAAGGAGAGTTCATCTCTCATAGTGTGCAGTATGCTACAGCTAGCAAAAGGAAAAAAGAAGAGAGAAAAAAGACAGAGATGCAGAGAAAGTGCTGCTATTTCTTGCCATACAGAGTTGCCAAGTACTTTTCATTTACATAAATGACTTAATGGTGATTGTATTATATTTAAAATTACTGCCACCCACCAGAGATGCCTTAAAACTTTTATCAATATGTCACTTTTACTATCTATTTGATTGTAAAAAATGCAAAGATCATTGGGAAAAACATAGCTTGTTGCCAGCCCCTAAAACCAAACTCTGTGACCCTTCTGGATTAAAATAAAAAACTAGCAACAAAGATCCTTCTACTAGTATCAACATGATTTACATTTACATGAACAAATAAGCTGTTTCACACAATGGAAACAAGTAATAAACTAGGACAAGAACTGTGACCAGCCTGGGACCTATCAAAGACCCCTCTGGACCTGGCAGGAATCTGTTTTTTCTATCTCAGTGACAATCTCCCTGCCACCCCCCCAGGTCTAATTACCTTTTTAAATTCATATCTAGAACCACCGGCTCCCTCATGGGATTAAGCACAGTATGCTTTGCAAATTGAAAATAAGATAGCTGTTAGGAATATATACTTGCCTCCATGATTACAGCAACAAACAATGGCAAAACACTAATTTACATCTATTATAATGGAGAAACAAAGCCCAGGATTTTCTTTGTGTTATAGGCAAGAGAAAAATCTGCAAAGGTGAGATTCTAAGAGTGTAGGCTCTAATGAGGGAGATTCTCTTGCAGAGCAGATATCTGGCAGGATGACATCAACTCAAAGTTATGAGGATTCAGTATATCATTAAATTTATTTACCATAAAATGGATTGAGCTTATTTTTAATAGTAAAACTATTCATAAGGGAGGAAGTTTAGATATATCTGTGGGTTGGATGGCATTTGTGTAGGGTGAAAAAGTGCAGAGCAGTTGAAACAAAAATCTAGTCATGCCTGGTCTAGGATTTTTAAAGGTGTTTTATCTAGTAGAAATGAATACAACATTTACAAATTGAAAATAACTCTGTAAACTCAGATAAGATTGTCTTGGTAACATTTTACCAAGGAAGCAGCTCACCACTGCTTACTTTCAATTAGCCATCTAAATCATAGCCTATACAAAAAGCAATCCCTGCTGCCTTGCAGTAATAAAAAAGGGAAAAAAAAAAAAAAAAAAAAGAAAAGAAAGTTAGACTAGTTCCTAAGAGTTTTGATTCATGTTGCTGAATATGGAAGATCTGTAATCTTCTCCTTGGAGTCTATAGTTTAATGTAACTGCTTGAAAGTACTTCCCTTCTGCTACTGGCAAAATTATTTTTTTTCTGAAATGAATGGTGATACATTATAGATAAACCTTCACAATTAATTTTGTTTTGACTTTAACTTCTGAATGAGAATATAAGCTCCAAAGTAGTTGCTCCCCAGATAGTAACTATGCTGTTATTTTTGGATCATATTGTAGTAGACATTTAGAGAAGCCTAAATTTAGAATTTAAAAAAAAATATATTGTATTCAAAAGTTTTAACTGTAAAATAAAAGGTGGATTTTTTTTTTTATTATTATTAGTTATCTGCAATGAATAATGAATAAGTAAGTTCTCTGGAATCAGTATTCAACTCCACTGACTTCTGTCTACAAAATCCACAGAAGTAAAAGTCCTCAAGGGCTTATTGGTCAAACTCAACAAGTTTAATTTGTATCTACACATTTTCAGTGATCCACTGGTAGTGTGTTTGTAAATTTGAGGAGTCAAATAGGATGGCATAGGAGCTCCTGCTGAGACAGTGACTTTGTGAGGGCCTGATGCTGCATGAAAATAAGAATTTTGACAATTTCAATAAAGTGAAGAGGTAGTTAAGAACCTGAAGAATAGACAGAGTAGTAAATCACTGTATGTAGCATTTTTACAGAAGCTAAATCTGGTTCATTAATTTGTCTGTAAATTAGTTTCCCTTCCTTCTCTCTGACTGTTTCATAAACGAAAGTTTATAAAACTTTATATTTTATATATATAGTCTTTATATTTGCCCAGTTCTTCTATCTCTGCTGTAGGGTTTTTCTCATTTCTGTTGAAAAGCATTTAACCTGGGCTTACTGGCTGAACTTTTCACCTACTGTGGGGTTTTTTTGTTTGTTTGTTTAGTTTTTTTGTGGATTATTTTTTTTGTATTTATTGATTCTGGGAAGAGTTTTAAGACAGGGAGAATGTCCAGATAACATGAATTGTCTGGATTACCAGCAGAGCTCCGCCAGTTTCACCAACAGGGAAGATTTTTTTTATTCAAAAAAATATTAAAATTAAAAATTATCTGTGTGCCATTACACAATATCTATAACAAACTGTACAGAAAGGCTTTGGAAAGCTGGGTGCTATCAAATACACCTGAATGTCTTTCCTTGCCTTCATAAATGCATGAATAGTGGTTGCACTTTCCTGAAAGCTGTTAGCCCCAGGCAGGAAAGGAGTTTTTCACTCTCCATCATTGTCTTCTCTTTAATAGTGATTTACTACTAGCTAAGCACATGCCCAGTATTTTAAAGCTGGTGGAGTGTCCCACTGAAATCAAGAGGTTTGATATATACTGGAATTACTCCTTGCTGAAGAGTGAAGTTGATGTTTCACTGTCTTGTTCAAGAAAGATCTAATTATTGAACAATAATCTGATCTGTAAATTGGTCACTTGAAAGAGGGAAACAGAAACAGGGAAAACCGGAAATCAGGGAAACAGTGTTTGAGGGTTTTTTGCATTACCTTTTCCTACTTAAGATATTCACATTTTACAGCAATGAATTGGATATTTTATCCTTAAACAAAAGTAAATTTTCCATAAACCTTCAGAAAAATTCAGAAACTCCAAATTTCTACTTCATCTGTAGATTGCCCATGATTTTGGCCTACCTGAATCATTGTGTATGTTGTATGTCTTCACTGAAGCTCCATCTACACCTGCAGGTGAATTGCGCAGATTATGGTATAGTTTCTTCTCCTACAAAGAAGCCGGAAATATCTAAAATATTGCTGTCAGTGCTACCTGAAGTGAACCTTGCAAGTTTTGCTTGCTAGGCGCTGGACATTTTGAGCCACAGGCATTGATGATAACCAGCCTCAGGGTCAGGTGTGTGATGCAGTTCTAATACATAAGAACTGCTGTTTGCTACCTCTGTGGCTTTCATAGTGCACAGGACCATTGTGCAAAAGCAGAGACAGGCAAGGGGAACCCATATAAAAATGCAGTAACAATTTATTTTATAAAGAATTTTTGTAAGCCTCATGAAAAACAGAAGCCCATGGGCTGTTGTAAATACTCCTTTGCAGATGTTCACTTGGAGGATACACAGAGCTAATTCTTAAAGCACAGTTGTGTGGAATGTGAGAAGAACTAGAACTGAGAAGCTGAATCACAGTGTTTCATTGCTAATATTTTTTGCTTATTTTTTTATTTAATTTCAGATGTATTATTTAATTTATTTTTAAGGACAGCCATTCATATTGCAGTGTAATAGAAGGAGAATATCTACATATGCCATAAGCTGAGCTACAGCACAGCCACCCAGCTGTGATCTTTCCTGTACCTGAGCAACGTCTCAACAAAATCCCATGTGTATTATATGTGTATATATGGACAGATTTGTACCAACTCTGCATTGTTACACTTGACTTGCTCTTTTTTTTAATTATGTAAAAAAAATCACATTAAGCTGAATCTAATTACTGCAATGTATATTAGAAGCAGGGCACCATCAAAATTTTATTTAAATTAATCAGGTTTTGATTTAAGATATTAAATTCAAATTAATCATGTAAAAATGGAAATGATCCTTGACGTGCTTCCAGCTGTGACTTCAGTCTGTTTTCTCGTGTGAGTCACTTTCGGGATGTCTTGGGGGGAACATTACGAAAATTCACGCCGGTGCTATTTCAATTAGAGTTATTTAGCAGGACAGATGTAAAGAATACGGTATAATTAAGAAGGAGCTGATGACACGGCTACAGATTTTCAGGATCAAAAAAAAAAACTGTTAGTGAAAATTGACTACTGGTCATGTAGTCCAAGTTCAAATATTCTGGGGTTAAGCACTCATTAATGATGGAATGAGGTTTTTAGATAGACCGTTGAACTCTTTCTCTGGAGCAATCTGCAGAATTCTGCCCTGGAAATAACTTTGAAGCTTCATTAGCAAGCAGATGATACCTGATAACATAATTTTTAAATTCTTAAAATAATTTTCCTCCCCTTGGTGCCTAATCCTTTCTGGCCAGCTAACATCAAAGGCCTTCAGAAAAGACTAGAAGTGCCATATAAATGCCCATATAAGAGAGGCATTACATATGTATGTACATACATACACTTGAAGCATTGTTAAAATCATGATAAATACAAGCTGCCATCATTTCTTCTATGACTATCTGAGCAGAATTAGTCTATGCTACCTGCATGCTTCCTGACTGAAACCAGAAAGAGGATGGGGGCTTTCCCACATAGATTCCTGATTTAGTATTTATTTATAACTCTGTATACCATCAGTATTTCCACTGGGAAAAGTGATGTGCACACTGTTTTTTTATTCAAGGATTGGGTAACACGAACATCTTTTCTTATGTGCTGTAATACTATGCAGCATAAATTTGGGAAATTATTTTACAAATTCTTTCACCTGAAATTAACTTTCCTAGGTAAAACTCTCAAATTTTCCAACATGAAGAAAGATCGGAGAGACGACATCCATTTCTTCTTGTATTTACTGATCTCCTGAAAATATGTGTATTTAAACATTCTTCTTATAGTTGCTATCCAGGGCTCTCAGTATCTGTTCCCTTCCTACTGAGTAATAGTAAAAGCCAAGTTAAATTTAAAAAATGCACAGTACATACTGTACACCCATAATTCTAGATTAAAATTGATCTCCATGGTGTTTTTTTCATGTCTTTTGCAATTTTTTTTTTCCTTCAACAATGTCCCATTGTCACTTCTCTGCAAAGGAGCACACAGCTGAAAATATTTTCTACAACTAAAATCACTGCTTTTAACTAAAATAAAAAATACAGTGTATGAAAATAAAATAATTTGAGTATCTAGTACTGTATAGCTTGCAGCATCTTTCAGAAGCAGATTCTAGGATCTGTAGAAGCTTTATTTGCTGTTTCAGGGCTGCCATACGCTTCAGCAAGGAGCTGCACCCAAAGGAGGAGCAATGCACCAGACCAAGCATGCCTGGCTATCCACAGTGGATTGACAGTAAACAGCATATTACACTTACCACAGCTTGCCTATTATGCAGATTTCAAGGCAAGAAACTGCCTGCAAGACAGATATACAGTGAGCATAAACTTTTTTGTTATTGTGGAAATTGATGGTGTTGTTACAGCAGGAGAAATAATACGATTCATTGATGGTTTCTGTTTCCTACTCATAAGATATAAACCTACATAATGATTGTTCTTTAATAGTATTTAAAGATATTTTTAAACAAACTGTGTGGGAGTTTAAGGTAATAATGGTTTCGGTTTTTCAGGAAGCATTTTTTGGAAAGCACTACTTTAATATTAAAAATGGTTCCTCGTAAGAAACAAGAATGTTGTAAGTAATTTGCAAGAAAGAGTATGACAAAAATATGCTCAATTTATTCACTTTTCCATTTTAAATTTATTTTTTTCTCTTGGCATAACAGCTGGAAAGAATAATCTTTTTTTTCCATAGGCTAGGCTGTTGCTTGAATGACTGAAATGCATTTTCCCAGGAGAGATGCACAGGTTCATTTCCCATCTGGGTATTTCCCCCCCTCCCGTTTCCACCTCCCCTCCTCCAGGACCAAAACAGATTGGTAATGAACCATGGGTTTCCACTGATATAACTCCATACACACCTAAGACATATGTCCAACACAACAGTGCTCTGTGTGAAGTACAGATCAGCCCAAAGATATCTGTGTGCCTCTTTCTCAGTCCTTCCCCTAGGCCTGTGTCAGTGGGCTCCAGTGACCATATTTGTAGTATAAAGACACATGGACTTCAGGCTGGTATCTCTGGTCAGTGAGGAACAGGGGTTAATCCCTTCAGGAGGAAGAGCACAGATTCCTGCAGAGTCCCTGGGGGAAGAGAGCTGGATGGGGGAGCACAGAGGTGGTCTGAGATGAGATCAGGAACAGTCCTCAGGGCAGTCCAGCAGGGGACTGGCCTTGTCCATATGGCAAGAAAGATATCCCTGCCAACGCCACTGCAGTCACTGACCTGTTGAACCCACAGCATTTACCAGTGAAAGGGGATGTGTTGGCAGCATAATGGGGAGGGTCAAAAACCCAAATTATGGGGAAGTTTTATTTTAATGAAATAGAAGCTGAAACACTGAACATGGGCTTCTTATGATGGTGCTCAATCCACAGAATTTTTGCACAGTTCTGGTGCTATTCTATGACTTTTCTCATTTCACTCAATGTGGAATAATGGCCATAAGATGAATAAGCCTTTTTGTCTCTTCCCAGTCTGGTTAGACTGAAAGCTGTTTGTGTCAGTGAAGGACAATGCATTTCTCAGTGCATTGTGCATGAAGGCTTAGTTAAACCTAAAGCTAGTAAAGTATGCAAATAACATTGCTAATAAACACTATTATTTCTGTATCATCTCAAACTATCATGCTCTAATGTTTTTATAGAACCTCTTCCCTGATGGGACTTTCTCAATCAGAGAGCATTTCATTGACTTGTCCATGATCTTAATATTAATCTGGGAGAGGGCATGGTTCAGGCCTATTAATTTGTGGTGTTTCCTCTTTATTTTGAAACACTATCAGTACATTTTGGTTTAGTATATTTGCATTTAATTTTTTTTTGCCTTAGCCAAAATGTATAAAACATTGGCTATTTCTCATTGGTTTATAACTACAGTGTGACAGATAAAATATAAGGGCATGAGGTGTCATGGGACTCTGGAACTGACATGAAGACTGGTTAGTATATAAGAAAATTGTATATGGAAATTCTGACTTTTGCAGCTGGAGCTTTCATTCTGTGGATGTGTTGAGGTGTTTCTCTCCAGAGGCCACTAACACAGGCACTTGGGCTGACTCAGCAGGAAAATCTGGTACTTTTGGAGAATTCTCTTGAGAAAAAGAGGTGTTGCAAAGGTGAAACCAATATTTTTACCAGTCCAGCCCTTTTGGAAAGCAATTTTGTGCAGCACAATAAAATTTGGGCCCTATAGTCAATGTTTTCATTCCTTCTACGGCAAGAAAGAAACCACACATAATATATTACAGAGCAGACATGCTAATTTTCTAAAGTGATTTTCCAGGCAACTGAGCATGTCCCATGGGTTCCACCTGCAAGCTGAATGTTTATGTTTAACTTTGGAAAAATCTTTTTTAGGCTACTGAGAAATGAATATGGCTGTGTAAATGCATATTTTAGAGGCCCTGCAAAGCTCCCCATCAGTAAGTGATTTAAGCCATTTTCAGAGGAGAGGTAATCACTGCCCAGCTGTGAGCACACCCTAAACCAGTGGAAGAGCCCAGGTGTGTCCTCTCAAAGCAAGCAGTGGGCTGAGGACACTGGGACAAATTTACATATTCAGCACATCTCAGCCAGCTCTGCTCAGAAAACTGATACAGCACAGTAGTTAAACCACCCAAAATACCGAGCTTGGCTGTTAATTAAAAATCTGGTTGCTAATTCTGAGCCACTCTGCTCTAAGAAGCAGTAAATATTGATGCAGAGTAGAAGTCAATGCTGAGAACCTTTCACTGTGCACAGCTAAATAGGCAGTGTAGTCAATTTTCCAGGTTGCATCAGGAATCACACCATCTTTGATGTTGTTATTAACACCTGTAGGACCTAAAGAAAAAAAAATCTTTATTTTATTTTTAGCAATATGAGAATTTATAGCTCTTCTGTTTGCCAAGAACAGTTTGTAAAAAAGGAACCTTTAAAAGTTCAATAGATTTTATTTTAAATCAAATATTTAAGATATGTTTTAAATATACTGTGATTTCTACCAGTTTCACATTATTTTGGGAGCTGACTCTGGATTTTTGAATATTGATGGCTGTCAATTTTGGACACAAAATCAGAATGCTGTTCACATACTTAGCTAGATGAGTGAGGGAGATACTGAATACATTTGAAATTGCATTTGGGTGCTTGAGATCTGCATCTAATTCATGTAATTGATGATAAATATAAATTAATAAATGAAATCATGTTACATTTCTATGTACATGAAAAGCAAAAATCTGTAACCTATAGGATACTCCTCTGACCCAGAAGAAAATAAAAAATCTAAACCAACATAATTCTGAAATCCTTTTTATGAACACACTCAAAGCACAATAGGATTGCACAGGATTTTGTTCTGGTATTGAGCTTTTCAGACTGGAAGATATCCAAAGTCTGCTCAATGTAACATTAGTACAGGCAATAACTTAGACAAGTTTTTAGTAAGTTTCTCTGGTTTTGATGCTACTTCAGCTTTTTGACCTTCATAGCAGGTAATTATGGAAACACTTCTAATTTCTCACTGCAGAAGGGAGAGGTGTTTAAAATCCACACTCTTCTAGTCAACTTTGATTGGAGGTGAGGTAAGGTAATCACTTGGGGTGAATGCTGCATTAAAGAACCTTGGCAAAAATAAGATGTCCTCTAGGCAAGAAAAGGGAAGTTTGGCTGGAGGTATTCAAACAGGTCTATGAAGACAGGTGACTGCATCTGGGCAGAGAATTTTCTAGAATGAGAGATACAGTCTAAAATCAGAAATCTGTATTAATTTTCCCTCCAGATTAGAAGTCACAAGGAATCTTCATTTTTGTCTTTAGAATGATAAAAAATAGGTTGATCAGAATAGGTTCTTTTCAGTTTTAAAGTACACATTATCTGTGATTTGTAAAAATCACCTTAAAATATTTTTAAATCATCCTAATTGAGGCTCTGGTTCACTTCATTTTTAAAGGTAATATTTGTTTGTCAGCTAGCCTCAAATTAAATATTGCAAAGTCTCACCATTTTCCAGTGTAGAAGACACAACTCTAGATGGGTTTCTATTTTGTCTGGATTTCCCATCCTTCCATTTCTGATGTGTTTACATGAGCGTATTTTTAGGACTTTATATTTTCCTAGTTTAGTAGCATCAGAGTGCTGTGAATAGCTTAACAATTCACTGGAAATTTATAGTATCTTAACCTGAGAGAGCAGACTCCTAATTATAAACTAAGTACAAACTGCAGCCTTGTCACAGTGATTTTATTATCCTGATTGCATCAATTTTGACCCTCTCTGAGGCTGTGCTTTTTGGGACATCAGGAGTCTAACAACTGAAAACAAGCAGAAAACAGCTGCTTTTGGCTCACAGAAGTCTCTGGATATATTTAGCAATTCAGCCTTCAAAGTAAGCTGTTTTGCTGGTACTGTTGTAAAATGCATCATTTCTCAGTAGGACCCACATGTTTGCCTTAATCTGATAGAGTTCTCCTTTCTGTTCTTAACCTACTTCCTTTCCAGGAGGTAAGGGAACTTTAGCAGCAGCTGTCAATAGCAAATGAAGTGGGAGGAAGCAAAGAATGAAAAATAGGCTGTGATTTATAAAAAGAATGCAAAAATCTGTGATTATATAATGATGCACAGAATATGCCAGCTACCAAAGAAAACTATGACATCACTGTTAACTTAGTGATCTCTCTATTTATCTCCACTCTGACATAAAGACTGCTTCTGAAGTCGTTTTAAAACCATAATCTTTAAGTTACAGTTGAGAAATGATCCCTCAGTCCAAACTGAAGTCCAAACTGAAGAAAGAGAGCTTGTTATCTGAAGGAAAGTCACTGATCATAAGTAACTTACATTTATTCTGTTTTGAATTATAATATGAAATGAAATTCCATATAGAGTTAGGGGCTGATGTGGAATGTCCCCTGGAGTTTTTGAATTAAGAAAATAAACTAATGGAAGGTGGATTAAACCAGAAGACTTAATTGTGAATCAATGTTAAGGAGTGACCAAATACAACAAAGAATTCTGAAAACCTAATGTTTCTTAGTAGGGGAAAAGTCCTTATGTAAATATATGGGGTTTGCCTCCTGTGGGTAAAAGAGCAAGTGTTGGAAAACAGACCTGTATCTTTAAATGATTTCTTTGCTATTCTGCAAGGACAGAGGGTGGCAGCTGTGGCCATGAACTCCCCATCCTCCTGTTTTGGTGCTTTGTGAAGCCAGCAGGGCTGCTGCACTGGGAGCCCTCCTGGCCACATGTGAGCAGCCTCTCCATCTGCAATCCTCAGTAGGCCAATCAAGCTGGCCCTGCATGAGGTAAGATGGACAGTCCCCCTGTGTGCCCCGAACTCCCTCTGAAATTTCAGCAGATCAATGTCACTGTGGTTTTTAATTACCCCTCTGATTCATCATTATTTCGTGGACTTGCACACGCCCTGCAGAACACAGCATCACAGAGCACAAATAAACAGCCACAGAGCCCTGGTTACCCTTGAGGTGCTGCAGTCACCCTCCAGAGGGAAATGTCACAGTGGCAGGCTCCTTTCCCTGGGTAAAGTGACCTCAGGGTTTCCAGGCCACATTCAGTCTCAGCTGAGACACAAGAGCAGCCACTTCACCTCCATGTTCTGGGGTAAGAGCTCTTATATTTCATAATAAAACTTATTCCTGTCACCAAGCGCAGGCACAGAGATCAGAATGGGTGGTGGGGCTTCTGCTCTTCCCACTTCTTTTCTGAAGAGGAAACCAATCTATCCTTGCAGCTCCTGCATTGTAGTAATCTATAAATATTTGAGCACAGTGCAGCACAGGGTCCACCCATAGAAAACAGTGAAGGCATCCTGGGAGGTGCTCAAACAGACCTGGACTTTAAAGCACTCAGTGGCTTGCAAAAAAGAAACCCTTCCTGAAGGCTACTTGCAGCATGATCTGCTGCAGAGGTTGTTCTTACACATGTTAGCAGTGGTATCTGATGGACAGTCTTAAAGAGAGAATATCTCTCTGTCCTTTCATGTTCTTCTCCAAATCTCCTGGTTATGTAAAGAGTAAGGAGAATGGAGCAGATTTTTGGTTTAATTTGTGAGCCAATGTGGTTTATCAGAGAGAAAGCACTTATCATACGGGGAGCAAAACTAGATAGGGACATGGGGAGGAAATATGACAAAAATTTCAAATTTTTATTGGAGCTCTTTAGTGAATAAATAGCCAAAATTTTGATCAATGAAGAATGCCAATATCACTTTTGATTCATATTGGGGTAAAAAAAAATCATAAACTGCAGCCCTTGGAAGATGATGCCAGATGTCTGCCACCATGATTGCAATGCAACATGCAGTAGTGTTCTGATGTACAGCACTGGGATCTGTGTATCAGCAGGGCAAATTCTCCCTGAGGGGGAAGATCTGCTTTCTCAAAACACCACTGCAGAGGGAGACAGAAAAGAAAAGGCAAAACACAAGTGCATGTTCTGTAGAAGAAAACAGACCTGGGAGGGAGCTGCTCACACATAGCATCAATCATTTGTGGCACTTCCTTCCTAGCAGCAGAGAGATGAGACACCATGACACAGAACATGCTTCAACATGCAATTGTAAGCATGTGAGCAGTATTCTTGTTGGGAGTGATTGCATGTGGGTTTCACAAGCACACATCCCTGAGCCTGTTCCACTGCTATTGTGTGGTATTTGTAAAGTCAGTGACCACAGTGTCATGGAGGCTGGGTGAGAATGAGCAGAGGAGGTGCTGCCTCCCCTCCTTCCATGCACAGATGCTGCACAGTGGACATGAACTTCTCCAGTTCAGGAGGCCTGAGGCAGAAAAATGTCTCTCTCAGAGCTCACTGAAGATCAGTGGATGTCTTTCCTTTCTGTAATGGCTTTCTGTCCATACTGCAAATGATGTGTACAGCTGCCTCCTCAACAGACCTTTGGCTAAGCATGGGAGCCGGTCTGTGTTGGCTGTAGTTAATGGGAATAGGAATGCCCTTGGCAAATCTGCATGTGCCCAAGAATGATAAAGCAGTATCTGTGTAAGAAGGATCAGTGGATGGAAGCAAAGGAGATATTCCTCATAAATATTTCTTCACTGTAGTTTTGGTTCAGGTGTTGGACATCCTGTGCAGAAGCTTAACATGCTCTTTTCTAGTGGCAGATAATATAGAAAAGAATAGGCTAAGCTGATACTTTCATCAGGGGAAAAAAAATCAAGGCTTGACTCTGGGTATCTCTATGCCCTTTCTTTCCCCCAAAATGTACTGGTTGAAGAAACTCTGTCCTTCCCACACTTAAAGCAGTATTTGTCCTTGGGTAGCTGGCAATAGCTGACTGCTCTGTGGAGAGGTGTGATAGGGACAGTTATGAAACTGGAATAAGTGAATTCCACATTCCAATCAGGAAGGAAGATATATATATATATTGTTTTACTCAGTAAAAAGGGCATTTCATTAGTTATATATATCTGAAGTGGATTTAACTTAATTTTACTGATACCAGGAGAATAAGAGCAGGTGAAGATGGGATGACCTAAATGCACAGAGCAAGGAGTGGCTTTATGTTAATTGAGATGAGAACATGGAGTCTAAAATTGTCATGTGAAGGCAGCCTGAATTAATTTTTTGAGAGGAGGTATTAATTATTGAATTGTGGGCAGAAAAAATCATTTACTTATTAAAGCTCTGTGTATCTGGAGTTGGTTCTTGGAATGAAGATAATACATGTAGTTGACTTGTTCCATTGGGACTGCACATAAGGTTTTGATAGCCACTGCCTGACAGGATGAGATGCAGTCATAGTTAGACAGATAACCCCAAGAACCAGATCAAACTGTATAGCCCAGATTCTCATCTCAGATATCTACCAACCATATCCCTGTGTGTGGACCAGCTATGCATATTTAAATTCAAGATTCCAGCTGCTTTGATTAGATGGGAAGGCTCCTTATCCATGGGAAAATATTGTCATGTTTTTCCTGGGTAATTAAAATCAAGTGGTCAGTTTAATGAGGAATGAGATATGCTGTTCCCTTTAGTTTCAACTGTTCTTATTCAAATACTTGTTCAAATAAAAAAAAAAAAATGGGACATGGCTCTTTTTTTTAGAGGAAAAGAGAACTCTGAGGTTCCCAAAACAACTGCTAGTAGTGTCACATTTTCTGGAAATTGGGCCCCTTATAGTTGTCTCTTACAAATATGATCTGATTTTTAAAGTATTTTGGCAAGAGGCCATTTGCCATCTTTAATCTGTATCCTGATATGTAATTTAAACACACCCAAATGTATGAAGCAGTTATCCACTTCAGACAGGCTTTGCAAATTAAATTACAGGTACTGACAGCATTTTTTACTCTGAAGTATGTATGTTGGGACAGAAGAAGTTAGTAGGTAAAGGGCCATCACCTGCAAACACATCTCTGGAAGAAAATATTGAAACTTGATTTTGAAAGACCACCCAAAACTCCCCACTTTGTGCAAATTATCTGAATTTACAGTCAAGTGTAACACTGCTACAGACTTCAAGTTCCCTGAGGGTTATATCAGACAAACTCACTGAGAAAGCTGTTTGTGGGAAAAAAAACCAAAACAACAAACCAACAAAATGAAAAAGAATTCTTTAAGAGAGGCATATGTTCCTCTCTCCCTCTTTTTTTGTTGATTATCTGCAAATGATTTGCATCCCAACCATACATTGCACAGTTTACTTGGTGTAGCAGGTTAGTGCACTGCTTCTCTGCAAGCAGAGCCTATGGATGAACATCAGTCACACACAGGGTCTAGCAAACACAAGGGGTCCCAGAAAGGGCATCAGCTGCATTTCATGCCAGTGTGTTGAGAGTGCTGTGGCTTGCAATGCAAGAATGGGCACAGGGAGCACAAACTGGGTTTCTTTCAGATGAAACAGATATTGAAGTTGTGTTTTGCAATCACACCTATTGTATTCCATTTGTTAATGTCCATGGGACCAGACTGGAATTAGTTTGAAGTAACCCCCAAAAAGATAGGTATTGTGGACACAAGGTCCTTGTAGCACCTATTATTCTCTACATCTGTTTATTCCTATGCACCAGCTACTTGCAAATATGGTCTAAGCCAAAGAGGGACATTGAAGGATGCTATAAAAAAAAGTAGCTGAAGGAACTATA
Organism: Lonchura striata; assembly: GCF_050655825.1. NCBI lineage: Eukaryota > Metazoa > Chordata > Aves > Passeriformes > Estrildidae > Lonchura > Lonchura striata. Next base: position 60,847,855 of record NC_140707.1, on the reverse strand, counting down.
TTTCCACAGGCACATTATCACTTATCATTTGCACTGAAGCACTATGTAACAACCCTAAATCTCTCATTGTGCAAGGTGTTAGGTACTAACACAGAACAAGAAGATGGTTCCTTCCCCTGAAGAATTAAAACCTGGAAATATTTTGGGATGAAGTTTTACCTCACAATCCAGCCTGACATGTTCCCAGGTGCTGTTCTGGCATGAGAAAGCTGTAAAATCAGTCATGCAACTTAGCTCTGGGAAGGAGGTGGGACCGGGAAGAGGAGTGTAAGATTTCACAATGCTCACTTTTCCTTGTGTTTCCATGGGTTGAAATGGATGGAAAAAAGCCAATAGCCAGCAGAAAGTGGAGGCTGGGGGAATACAGTACTGAACTGATATCCTGGCAATTTATGACCTTCCTGGGACACTGTGAAGAATAAGTGAGTGATAGATTATCTGCTGACCTGTGGGATAGCTCATTTGCTTTTGTTCAAGCAGCAGTTTTTCAGTAGAACTGTAGATCCGATTTATTTCTCTGTTGAACTGAGCTACCTTACTGCTAAATAAATATGTCAGTCAGCAATGACACAAGTTAATTTGTCTGGTGGGAGGTGTTTGTCTCACTCCAAAGGGGAGCCTGAGAGGACACATTGTGGAAGTTAGGAGGCAGGGAATGGGCAAATTAGAGAATGGGCAAAACAGAGAATGAGTCAAAGTGATGGTGGGCACACACTGCAGAGCTACCTGGAGGTATTTGCATGCCACAGATGGACCTGTGATTTCTGACTCTATGTAGTATTTTCTTAACTGTTCTTTCCTTAAAGTTTGTACAAGATTATGGTTCCTGCACTGAGATTAGTCCTTCTCTCCTGGGGTCTCATAAAATTTAAAAGCCGTACTATGACTTTTCATAAAAAAACCTCAAAAACACTACAAAAAAAACCAAACAAAAAAATTCCTTATATTGTCCGCCTTCATAGATATGTTTGACCTGATCCTTCATTTGCCTACACCTTAATGTTTATTTTGTGAGATAACCCCTTCTGCATTAGAAGTCTGACCTTTTAACACTAGACTAAGATGATGAGGCAGGACTGTCCAGCAGAGGATGGAGGAGGATGGTCTAGCATGCTCTGTCTTAGTGTAGAAAGCACTTCCACTGGTTATACTTAAATTTTAAATTATTTCTATTTGTACCATTGGGACTGTAAAGTTAATGTCTGCAGCAGAAATGGGAAAGCTACAGGGCAGCTAATATTGTTAGTTTTTTTTCCAAAAAAACAATATTTCAGAAATCACAATCCTACTGGCTTGCTTCAATGTGCATTAACAGTGAATATTCATGGTCAGGCATATTTTGTGGTTATAGACATAAAGCATGGGGAGCAAAGCCCTGCACACCATCTGACCTTGCAAGAGATCCAATAACAACAACAAGGAAGAGTAGAAAAACATTTCTCTCCCCAGTACTGGTTGCCTCAGTCTTGCCCTCTTAATAAGCATTTAAATAATGTAAATGTGAAGGGTGGTGCAGGAGAGAGAAGGGGGGGCGTGCGCACAAACGTTTCTGACTCTTCTTTTTCCCCTGAACACTGATGCCATTGCATAATTATATGGGTTGGCTTGAAAGAATGAAACCCAGTTCAAAATGTATGAGTTCATTTTTATGTTCTACTGAGAAAATTTATTCAGTGTGACTGCTCAGTAGCGAGAGCAGTAAAACACCTTAATCCCTGGTTGAAGAAAGGTAATACCTTGACAGATGTGTGCCTCCTACTTTCCTTGCGGCCATGTTTCAACAACAAACCTTTATTTCTGCTTCTCGGCTGTAGCAGGAAAAAAAAAATGAGCGGAGCAATAAAGCAGTCAGACAAATCTCAGGAGCCAGGCGGCAATGCAATAGTAATGACAGATTTTTAATGTGGCAGGAGAGATTGACAGGAAAATGTCTTCAGAGCAAACGCACGCCAGATGGAATGAAAACGGTTTATTGGAGTATGGAGGTGCTGCTGAACTGAATAGAGGGCGGGTTTAAGGTGGGTGTTTTATCTGCTTCAAGTAAACAACAACAACCAAAAAAACCAAATTCCACTCACCAGGTATTGCCTTAGACCAGTCTTTGCACCAAGGGGATATTTTTTGTTTGTTTGTTTATTTGTTTCTTTTTCTACAGTATTGCACTAGAGAAAAACTTTAAAGTCAAAAGTTCAGTCATTACATGCACTGCACAAAAGGAGAAGGAAAACTGGTTTGGTCTCAGCTTTTTTTATTGTTTGCCTCTCTTCCCTCCTTCCTTCCCCCCCACCCCTCCCCTTAATCTGAAGGAATTTCTCACTCACTATGAACAGATAAAGATGTTTTGATGTGCTTTTAGATAAATCAGAATGATTTTTTTTCAAAAAGAGAATGAGGAAGAAAAAAAAATAATTCCAGCTGATAGAGTAGCTATCAAATCTAGGACAGAAGAAGCCTACACTAAAAAACCTATAAAAACCCATATAGCTGTTTCTATATCAAGAAGAACAACATCATTGTGGCTTTTTCAACTGAGTAAACTTAACTTGCATGCACTTAGTAATGATAATAAAGTCAAATTCAGCCCTACATTTCACAAGAAAACACAACTATGAACTATTTAATACCCTCCATACAGAGCAAAGGCAGGAAAACAGCCATAAATGGGAAGAAACAGCACAAAAGAAAGGAAGAAAATACAACTCTAAACTGTGAATCTCCCTGACATCTTTTCATTATCAGCCTAGTCAATGAAGAATGCCACAAAGGAAAGCACGGCATCATATTATTGAAACATGATGGTTTGGGGTTTTTTTGAAGGACGCACTTGTATATTCTCTGTGGATAGATTTTTTTTTATTTAATTATATTTGCCATTATTAACTCTGTAGTTGTGTTTTACATGTAGGGCTTGGATTAAGTGTTTTTCCTGTATCATATACACTTGTATCACTCTTTTTACAGATTTTCAGGGCTTTTTTTCCTTATGCAAACACATCAGAGAGAAAATATTGAGTTGCCTCCTTTATTTGTATTATACTTTAAAACCAAACAAACGTTTTTATCTTTGACAACGTGCTTCTTTTTTGCTAAGGAATATTTATTTAGACAGTAAAAAGATGTTATGGTTCTTTCCACTAGTAGAAGCTCATGTACTGAATATGCTCCAATGTAATTTGCAGAAAGTGAGGAAAACACTCTGGAAAAGTAAGCAGGGAGTTTTGCCATGGTGTTTCATCTGATAACTACAATACTACTATAACAAACCTTTAGGCAATATGCTTAAAACTGACAGGAAAAGTAACAGGCAAAGTCTTATAATGATCCATTTATATTACATATTTTATAAATTTACTGATTGCTCAGAAAATATGTCTTTTTTTTTTTTTTCATGTTTTGTCTTGTTCAGAATCCTGCTATAAAGTTCTATTTAACTCTTCTTTTGTATTAGTCCTGACAGAGCTATAAAATTTGGTTGTATGATTCTTGTGGTCTTTGGGTTTTTGTTTCAATTTCCTTAGCATTCGGCTATATATTGGCATACACGCTGTTCCTCACAATGCAAGAGAAAATACTTTTATATTTAAAAAAACCCCTTTAACTGGTTAAGTCATTTGTCCATATAAAGAATGACACAATAATATAACACTGAAAAACAAAGTAACGAAGGGCTTGTAAGTGATATTTTGTATACTATTTCCTTTCACTCAAATGTAACTTGAATATCAGTGAATGTATCATTTTTTTTGTTGGATTGAAGCTTTTTTATAGTCAGTGCAGCAGAGGATATCACATCACTATGAGCTGTTTTTTTAGAAAGTAAAAAAATCAAAAAGAATTTTCAGTTTATTTTAGAATCTATTTTACTAGCTTTAAATACTCTCCAAAATTAAACTCAGAATTAATAGTAAAGCAATGTTGAAGATAAAACTTGACACAACAGGATGTGATGGCTCCCATTCTGTCCTTAAACTACCTTTTTGCAACACACATAATACAGAATATTAATCAGTGTTTTAAGGCTGTGGCAGTTCCTAGAGACACAATAACAACTTAGGGACAGAACATCCAGCTTAACTGTGAATAGCACTACCTTATTCTGCACCAGAATCTTCATGTAATTTAAAAATAGATTTTACTGTGTCATCAGCTCCATACTGGTATCACTAGTAAACTGCACTAGGTATAAAAGCTGAGGTGGAAATCGTACCAGCACAGACACCAAAGTTGCTATAGCTTGAGTTTTCATTTCAGAAAACACTGCATACTGACTTTCAACCTCAAATTTTATTTTATTCCTAAAATCATACCAAATGTATCAGCATGCTCTCATGCACCCCCGCACTGTGGAATTTTGATAATGTATGTCCTAACCGCTTAATTGATTGATTAGCTTACTGCAGCTTTCTGAGGCACCAAATTTATCTTTAATAGCCGGAGTCAGGCACGGCAGGCAATCGAGGGGGGGGTCCCTTGGCGTCGATTTGCTCTTAACTGGAAAGTCATTACCACTTAATACATGTAGATTGTGTTGAAAGAAAATTATGTGTAATGAAATGAGGGAAAAATTAGTGGAGTGTTATGGGCGAAAGCAGATGTTACGGAGGAATTATGCTAGCAGAGATAATCACCTTCGCTAGCATTGTGTGTGCTGGGGTGTTAACTCAGGGAGAGAGTTGGTGAGAGAGCTAAATAAATGCACTGATTTACACTGATCCACTTTTCATACTACAGTATATGACTAGTACACACATCTACAAACATATTCATATATATACACACATATATAGACATGCTCAGGGCTGAACTTTTGTATTTCTGAAGCTCTTTTTTAGCTATTTTCCAGCTACTCACACTATATTCAGAAGTCCTAGCTGGAAGCACAAGGAAGTAGCTGTCGATTTGCATAGTATTGTGAAGATGAGAATAATATCCAAGGGCAGAAGTACTCATATAAGGATTAAGATGAGACCTTTTATGCTTCAAACTCTGGACAACCTCTCCTGAGAGAAAACTGATGAATTTGAAAGCAGTCTTTGAGGGTAGCACCAGAAATTTTCCAAACTATAAAATTGAAATAAATAAGAGATAGTTGCAAAAAAAAAAAAAAAAAAAATATAGAGACATAGAATGTTGTGCCTTTAGTTAAACAGTCTGTAAATAAAGGAGATGGAAATAAAAAAGAAAAAATGAAATCTTTCTTTGGATGCAAGTTAGGAATATGTTTTAAGGTAGTAGTTTTGCAGACAGGCAATAATGATAACGCTCAGAATCAGGACAAGGGAGGGAAGAAAGGTGTCACAGATTTTATTTTGAATGCATTTTAAAACTCTGTGAATTAATCTTTCACCTGTGGGCATCTCCCTGTCCTTTTCCCGTTATGATTGATATATATGCTTGATTATATTTCATATATCCCAGCATGCAAGGTCACTATTAATTTTTATCTTGGGTTTATATATTTCATATAACATGTGTTTGGATTTAGAATTATCTCTGCTTTATCACCCATTTCATAATAAAAACGTGGTCTCAGGAAGATATTAGTTTGCAAAATTCACTACCAAAACCTTTGATAATTAGGGTTTTCTCATATATTGTTCTGTTCCTTCACTATCAAATGAGGTTTTTATGAGTATAGTTATTGCTGGCAATAATAATACAAATTTTAAAAATTAAAAAAAATAAATAAACCCTCAAGGTTTTGTATTCCCAGTATTACCATTCAGAGATAGCATGTTAGCAAAAAGACTGTCAATTTTCTGTCACTATATTAATGAGTTAAAGAAGTGCAGCCAGCCCCTCATGAATCAATTGGAAAACTATGATGAATGTTTCAATAATTAAGAGAATAATTAAATTGCTGAATGTAAGATGGCACTAAATGGAATAGCTTTGGTAACAGCAGCATATTGCTGTTTATAAATCCAAAGAGCCCCGTTTAACCGATGCGGAGTCCGGCTCGGATTTACCTGCGCGTCTTTAACAAGCTGTGGGCCCAATCCTGCAGAAGCCCACCCGGTAGCCAATGTACCCCCTGCCCTAGCCCTGCTTGGGGGCAATCATGGTGTGGGCAGGGATCTGCTGCTCCATCAGAGCCCCCCAGCCGCACGTGGCCGCCCGGGCGATGAGCGGCTGAACGCACACAGATAACCAAGCCAGGGCATCCGCAGGCACAGCTGACACTGACGGCAGCGCGCATGATGCTTGTGGAAATGCTCTTAAAAGGTGATATGTGTTAAAGGTGAGCTGTAAAGCTGGAGTGAAAATTATGTTAAGTTCAGAAATATGTCCTGAATCTCTCAACTATCAGGCAAGTTTTACTGTAGCTTTCAAAATTCTCTTTTCTCCTGTACAATAATCTGGCAGTTTCTCCTTTGATAAGGACATTCCCAAACATAACTTTGTGTGATATCACACATACCAGAGCCTAGGATGCTAAAAACGAGACATCCTAGAAAATTGTCCTTCAAACCAGGGTATCTCAGAGCAATGCACATAGTTTAAAAAAATATTATTCGGAGGGAAAACTGAACCATTCCCTAGGCTTGAAAATTTTTATAAATCTTGGTGAGGAAGAGGAGATGGTGGGCAATAGGTGAAGCAATTAACTAGCATATACTTGTATTTTGTTTTGAAAGCATGTCAAAGGTTTTTTTTTTTTTTTTCCCCCTGCTGTAATATCAGCATGTTTAAGCAGAAGTCACAAATAAGGTAGGGCCATTTCAGGTGCAAAATTCAACCTAATGCATTTTGTTTTCCTGCCTATGAAGGGCTCAAAGTGCTTTTTACTGCCGTATCTTTCTCACCTCCCTGTTTCACTGTTTGGTTTTTTTTTTTTTTTCCTTTTTCTCTCTTTCCCCACTCGCTTCTTCTGCTCACATACCTCCTTCTGTTTCACCATGCACCCATCTTCCACCAGTCCCTAGCTCTCCCTGGCTTTTATTTGCTTGAGAGAGAAGTCTAGGGAAGAAAATTTTCTACTCAGTTCTGAGTTAGCCCCTCTTTGGAGCTCAATCATAATGTCAGGCACAATTTCACCGTCTTCTTCATCTCTTATGTTGCTGAATTTATTCTTCCTGTCTCCTTCAGTAGCATATTCCTGTGCAGTCAGAAAATCATCACTGATACACAAATTTCACATTTGCCTTCATTCCTTTCCCATCTCTCTTCTACTGCATAGAGGCACCTCAGACACTCCCCTGAACCCCATGCCCCCAATATGTTTCTTTTCCATTTTCCTCTTCCACCTTCAATGCCTCTTTCCTACTCATCACATAAATATATGTTCTGGAGTATTTCAAAACCCACCATTATGTACTTGGAACACTAGTGATTTGAGGTGAAATGGAGAATAAATATAGCCATAATATGCTTTAAAATAGGTGAATTAGTTGAGCAGGAGACTTTTAATGCCACGTGGGTGGTCAGTAAAAAAGTAACAATTACCATGAGATGGAATTTGATATACCACAGTTATTTCCTACTCTAGAGATAGAGCAGTACCATGGTAACCTAGACTCCAGTGTGTGGCAAGTGTTGTTAATTGTATAGATTTTAATGGGGGAAATTACACTTCTCCTGTCTGAAATCAATTTTTACTGGCAGTGACCAAGGCCCAGAAGGATATTCTCAAAGGGATGCTGCATGACCTACAGTTTGTACACTTCGTATTTCCTGCTTATAGTGAGAAAATTTCACTCCATCAGTGGAGGAGGTGTACATTTTTACCTTCTGATAAATCCTGATAAAAAATTAAAATATCAGAAGTTCAGATGGATAGAAGATCATTTTCACTGTAGGTTAAGGAATGCTACATATTGATAGGCCAAACCCAGAGAAAGGAAACCATCCTGTTTGTATTTGACAATTAATTAAATAATTTCATTTTCAAGTACTGCTATTACATCTTCTTTCTTTAGAGTGGGATATAGTTTTTTCTGAAATATCCGCGTCTATAATGAGGGTGAATGGAAATTTCCTTTGGCAAAATCTACTAACAGTGGATATTGCTTTGTCAGAATTTAACATTCAGGTCAGAAGTTCTCTGATATATGGCTCTGTTTCAGGTGAATAGTCAAGTCTGAGAAAAAGATTAAGGAAAATATGTTGTTTAAAAATAAATGTTTAAAAATAAATATACCTCTTAGCTGTTTTCTTAACATCTCTTCAATATGAAAATGGGTCTCAAAAATTGCTCAAACCTTAAACTTCTGGAAAAAATCCCAGCAACATTTATTTATGCTCACTGGAGCCTTTTTATGTTTGTAGAGTGTCCATGGTCAATCAGGTTGCACAGTGACACCACAGTCCCTAAGATATGCAGCCCTGTCTCTTGAGCAGGACTTTACTCCTGCTCACTGGAGTTGGCTGGATCTCTGGATATCAGCAGGTTCTAATGGAGCCCAAAGGATATGGAGCAGGAGGAAAAAGCTTCATACAGGAGGTCACCTAAAGGTGGGACAGAAAGGGTGTGAGGAACCTGGGCATGGAGAGCTCTGAGTGAGGGGCGGTGGCAGAACTTGTGCTTAACAACAAAAAAGATCAGCCACTTTAGATAGGGAGCTAATCACACACTTATTGGTAGGTGTACATGCTCCATCCCTGAAAATTATGGCAAAAAACCAGAAAAAATTATGTTGGTCCAGAAAATGATGTATGAAATTGGCCACAATGTTTAGAAACATGGCAACATATAGATTCTGATTAAGGAGGAACGTGTGAGTATGGACACTATCTCCAGCTTTGAGGAAATAAGTGGGCAGGAGTTGGATATAAGATTATGCAAGAGCAAGAAATGTGATGAAAGGTGTGCATGAGTTCTACCAGAAGGGAGTTAAAAAAAAGAGAAAATGTTACATGTTGGAAGGAAGAGGAAATCTCTTCCATCCACCTCTATTAAGCTTCAACATAAAATAAATAGTCCTGAGTTCTGATTTCACTGCATTGTTTAACAAAGTCACTGCAACTTCCATTCAAATAATTTTCCATCCCATGTGTAGTAACAGGTTATGCAGAGGGTAACTGCCTTCCACCACTTCTGTGTGAAGATCAGAACAAACAATGATATTTTCTCTTGTTCAATTTCTATATTTCCAAAACGCAATGGAAATGCATCTACGAAATTTAAATAAGCAGTGACATTCTGGATTCCAGCACACAAAAACTGCAAAATACCTGGATTAAAGCTGCTATGGCTGTTGCTATTGATTACAATCCATCCCTGTTCCTGAGGGTGGAGTTCCAGTTTGCCTAACCAGTGTAAATGAAACATAAATTTTTTGAATAAAATCCCAAACAGGCAGAATTAATGGGGAAATTTCAGATTTTCTACTGTTAGATAGGGAATTTATTCACCAATTTTAACAGCCCTGTTTCAGTAACTACCAAATATTAGGTGCAAAACAAGTGCTAGGACTACATCCAAAGGACTGTGTTTCATTTCTTATCCCTTTGAAATGAAAAAGCAATAATTCATCCTGAAGTGTTCACAGCTGTACATTCCCATTCCCTCATACTGTTCATCTCTCAGTCCAAAAGGAGGACCAGTCCTTAGCAGAAGGACCCAGAGGTCTCAGCAAGTAAGCAAAGTCACCCATCCAGCGCGCTGTGCACAAGAAATATTGCACAATAAAAATGTTTTGGAAAATATTTGTTTTTTGGTCTCACAAACCGCATAGTAGAATTTTAGAAAGTAGAGAGCACAGTATAAAAATTGATGAGTGTTCACATCTTTGTTCTAGTTGCACAGATGAAGAAAGGGTACTATCTTACTTTTCCTAGAAAACTTTAAGGAATTTTGGTGAGGATTAGTTAATTTATGCTGTATTAACAGTCAGCAACTACAGTGAGGTTCTTGAGGATAGCCTTGCAGCTAGGAGGTGAAATTCACATTGAAGGTGCATTTTTCTCATCTGTTAGTTTTGTGCTCCATTATATATTTTCTATTATAATTTGGAGTGGAGGATCACAGAATAGAAAGCTGGTGTATTTTAACAGGAAGTGTTTGCTTTCAAAGAAGTATACTTCTATTTACAGAAAGCCTGGGTAGAGTTTCAAAAGTATTTTTGTTCCTATAGCACCATATTATCTTTTACTTTCTTAATTGAATCCTCATCCTGGAGGCAATAGGTGCTGAACAAACTAGACCTCCCAGGTACAACTGCAGTGTATTAAGTCTGGGCTTGAAAAATAGGAGATAGATATTTGGTGCTCAAAGATATTTACTTTAAATCTGTGGGGGTTTTTTGGTTGCTTTGGGTTTTTTGTTTGGTTGTTTTTTTGGTTTTTTTGGGTTTTTTTTGTGGGTGTGGGGGGAAGGACAAGTTTGCTATTATTTCCTTCCCACAGCTACTTCATGAGAGGAGAGAAGCACAGGATGAAATGAATGGAAAGTAGAGAGTTGACAATATTTTTCACAGAATCTACTATAGCTGGCTAAATGCTATTAGAAAAAACCCCTGCCTTTGATGGAATTTGGAAATGGATTACTATCAACAATTGTTCATTTGCTGGCATTTGCAAATGGATTCCTCTCACCCATACTGTCTTCATAGTTGTGTTTGCTTTCTAGGACCATTTGTAGATTCAATTACTATTGTGGCTATTCACTGAGAATTTCAGAACAGCATGCATAAGTATTGATGGAAACTGGGTATTAGATTCACACACATGAATATGTGCACACTCAACACATTGGAAAAATAAATCAACACCACGTGACTCATCAAAGCAGTCATATCTAACAAAGCTCAAGAAGTGATTGGGGAATGTTCACAGAGAAGTGTTCCTGAGCAATTAGAAGTACTTAGAGAGGAAAAAGGATCTCTTTGAATTCTTTTGCATAATAAACTCAAGGAAACCTCAGTCTGCCCATGGAGATCCCATAGGCAGAAAAAGGGCTAAACTTACTGACTAAACTATTCATTGTGAATTATTCCCTCTGCTCTAATGTCTGCACGGCATGGAAGCGTGGTGCCAGCCCTGCTACACACTGTAATTTTACTCTTCTAGGAATAAAGTGGGAATATACTGCTGGGCATGTTAAAGCACTCTGCAGAGGACATTATATATATTTTCTACATGTGACCTGCCTTTGATTTTTGTGTTGAAAATGGAGTTATCTACCTTCAGAGAGAAAATATTAGCCCACAGACAGTGAAATAGGATGATATTTTTTACTTTATTTCTGTAAAGTGGTATTTGGTGCAAAAACTATATAAGACTGAAATGTAGAGTTTGAGAAGTCAGAGGTCGGCATGGCCAATTTGGCCAGATAATTTTTACATTTTTGGGCTGACCATGAGTTAACAGTTACTGATTCCTTTAGCAAATTCCTGCCTGATTGTTATTTTTTCCTTGATTAAATTGTCCTTTATAAGGACATCTGTTCTGTTCCTTGCCAAGGTGCAAGATACAATCATATCTTAGAATCTGTAAAGTACTTTGGACAACACAGTAATAAATATATTCTGATGATGAATCCTACAAAGGAGACATTGTCCTTCCCCCACCCAGCTTAGCACATCTCACTGTCAGGCTATTTTTCCTAATACTGTGTCTCTCCCTTTCTTCTGCTGAAGTATTTCCTATAATTCATTCCTATTTCCAGCCCCCAGATCCTTCCAGTTTCTGCACCTCTTTGGGACAGCTGCATTGCTCCCAAATAACAAGTAAGAACCACCTCTGCTCTGATGACCAAGATTTTGATGGGTGGCAGAGTACCAGGGAAAGTATTTGTTGTCATTAAGGGGTCAAAGAAAATGACCCACTGAGTTACAATCTGAACAACCTCACCCTGAATTCAGAACAGCTTAAATGCTAATTCAAAGACACGCATTACAGGAGGATAGTCACGGGCATTGCTCTCCCAGGGAGGAAAACTTGACCTTTCCAGATCTTTTCAGCATCTAGAAGTATATAAGATTGCTCTTCTGAGTTGTCTTGCACAGGGGGCAAATTGCTGTCTGGAGAGGTAAAAAAAAAATCATTTTTCATAGCCTGGGGAAAAAGTTTTCATAGCCTGGGGATGACAACTCAAATCTAGACAGCAAGATCTAAGGGGGTCTTTTAATATAACAGAGATACATTTTGTAAAGGCTGGAAAAACAGAGACTTGATTTGTAGAAATTAAATCTGGAAGAGAAACTGTGAAGAGCAGGTATGGTGCTAATAGTCTCCAGCATTGTGCCACAGAGAAATAATTCTGTACAATTGTGGTGAAACAATGGCTCAAGAGGTCACACCTTTGCTGTCCTGGGCTTATGACCAGACATCTGGACACTGATATGAGTGGATAGTCTGAGATGAAAGGACTGGACAGAAGGCAGTAACCAAAGATAAGGAGATAAATGCTAGGGAGCCATCAGCTTTGTGACAGTTGCTGAGACTGAATTAAATCATAGAGGAGTAAAACCCAGCAGGAAATGGGGAAGCATTGACAGAAAGTGGGAAGGCAGAGAGAATACTGAAGAAATTATTGGAACACTGGAAAACAAAACAACCAAGCATCAAGTTGTGGAAACCCATGGTGGGGAAAGGGAGAGTTGTGGGAGCTGGGATGATTTGCTCTCATCTTCTAAGGGCTCCACATTCCCATGAATGCTTATAGCTTTGCATAAATTCACACGCAAGACATAAGGAGAAGATTAAGCCGAACTGGAAGGGAACCACAATGTGGGGATGTAATAATTAAAGGCAGTTGCCGGGCAGCTGAAGTCTATGGAAGATTGATTATAAATAGACAGAGATAGGTTTGCTGAAGTGGCTGACGTGACAGTGATCCTGAGGGAATGGACAGCAGCTGCAGGCAAGTCCAGGACTGGTCCTCTTTCCCCACTCCTCACAGGCACTAGCCCCAGTCCACTTGTGAATCTCTAAACAGGAAGGAAGGAGAGAAAAAGCCATAAACTGTATATCTCTGAAGACAAAATAATCTGTGGCTGTGTACATTGTTTGTGATATTGAGAATGACATCCTGACTCACACTTCTTAGCAGCTTTACCAGTATAACCATCAGGGCTTTGGCCATTATAGGGTAAAGCTAGCATCACCCTGGGTAGCATCAGAAGAGACTGCTACCAGGAGGACCACCACTATTATTACTAGCTGCAATAAAAAAAGCACTTCTTAAAATGTTTTTTCTACCTAATTGTCAAAACTGAATAATATTATCAGCTTTTTTATCCTTTGAGTATTTTTCTAATAAGAAAGCGCAGAGATGCACTGCAAATAAAAGCAGAAGATTCGAGGATGCAAAGCAATCATGCAAAATGACTTTCATATCAGTTTGATAAGCAGCTGAAATTTAATAACTACATCTCTCCTATGGTGCTGGATGAAAGTTTAATACTTTATGCTTTTGCTTCTTTCTTCTGCACGATACTTATTCAGAATCATAACTTTTCCTTTTATAGTCACAGCAATGCTTAGGTGCAGCAGATTAATCGAAGCCTTACGAGACTCCAGTACAGTCCAGACTATAGTGACTTATAATCAAACCCTAGGAGAAGACTGTCAGGGGTCATAAGGGAAATGAGCAGAAATCCAAATGTAAAAGTAATATTTACTGAGGATAATGCACACAGATCTTACTGTCCCAGTAGGCAAGATGGAAGGCCAGTATTCTACAACCCAATTCCAAGAAATGATGGATGCAGGAGAGGCAAAAGAAAAAGGAAGGTAAAAATGCCTCTCAGAATTTGGCCCACAGATTTTGGCTTAAAATGTGATTCAAGACTCCAGGAATGTGAGACAAGGCAAATTAAGATACTAAATAAAATTCAGCTACCAACAAAAAATTACAACACTGGAGGGAAAAAAAAAAAAAAAAAAAAAAACCAAAAACAACAAAACAACCAAACAAAAAACCCCAAACAAAACAAAATAATAAAACCTCCCCAAAAAACAGCATCCCTCCGTTTTAATTTGCAAACCTGTTCTGGTAGCCTTCAGTGCAGAGGCTTTTCTACCAGAAGGTGACACAGCCCCCAGCCCGGTGTCAACTGTCCTACCCTGGAAACCAGCATGGGGCTAAAACAGCTGCACCGGGGACCTTTGAGCCCTGCCCGACAGGTTTTTCCGGTGTAAACTTGTGATAGGAAGGGTCACAGGGACACAGGGTTATGGCCAGGCAGGTGTGGGTCAGGAGGAGTCAGGGAGCCAGGAGTGCTGGGGGGACGTGGGCAGCTGAGCAGGCAGAGGGGCTGGCAGGGGCAGAGGATGGGGCAGAGAACAAGGGGAGGGGGCAGAGTGAGAGCAGGGTCCTGTCAGATCGGGACAGGGGCTGGGCAAGGGGGCAGACGGGCTGGGGCAGGGAGAAGAGCAGGGGCAGGAGCTGGGGCAGGAGCTGGGACAGGGGCAGGGGCAGAGACAAGGGTAGGGGAAGCAACAAGGGCAGGGACAAGGGCAGGAGCAGTGGCAGGGACAAGGGCAGAGGCCGGGACAAAGTCAGTGCCACGGACAAAGGCAGGGACAGGGACGAGGGCAGGGACAGGGACAGGAGCACGGACAAGGACAGGGGCAGGGGCAGGGGCACGGACAAGGGCAGGGGCACGGACAAGGGCAGGGGCCCGGGCAGGGACAGGGGCACGGACAAGGGCAGGGGCAGGGACAGGGACTGGGGCACGGACAGGGACAGGGTCAGGGACAAAGGCAGGGGCACGGACAAGGACAGGGGCAGGGACAGGGATAAGGGCAGGGGCACGGTCAAGGACAGGGGCACGGACAAGGGCAGGGGCAGGGACATGGTCAGGGGCACGGACAGGGTCAGGGGCACGGACAGGGGCAGGGACATGGGCAGGGGCACGGACATGGTCAGGGGCACGGACAGGGGCAGGGGCACGGACAGGGGCAGGGGCACGGACAGGGGCAGGGACATGGTCAGGGGCACGGACAGGGGCAGGGGCACGGACAAGGGCAGGGGCAGGGACATGGTCAGGGGCACGGACATGGTCAGGGGCACGGACAGGGGCAGGGGCACGGACAGGGGCAGGGACACGGACAAGGGCAGGGGCAGGGACATGGTCAGGGGCACGGACAGGGTCAGGGGCACGGACAGGGGCAGGGACATGGTCAGGGGCACGGACAGGGGCAGGGGCACGGACAGGGGCAGGGGCACGGACAGGGGCACGGTCAGGGGCAGGGGCAGGGGCAGGGGCGAGGCGCCGCCTGCTCCGCTGCAGCAGCGCCCCCTCCTGCCGGCTGCCGCGGCCGCAGCCGCGCTCGGCGCTGCGGGCAGCTGCGCATCCCTCGCATCCCGCGGGCTGCGAGGGAGGCTCGAGACACAGGGGAAATGTAGAGCGTGGCTGGGAATTAGAAAAAAGGACTTAAAAATCAAAAAACTAGAAGGCAGTTGTTTGCAGGCAGATGCTACGAAGTCTCCGGATTCATTGGTGGACGGGTGCGTGGCTTCAGTTTTCAGCCTGTGTGTGAATGTGTGGTGTAAAAACAGATAATAAAAAGAATACAAATGAAAGAACATCTGATGTAGTCATCAGATCTAACAACAGCACTTTAATATGAATTGCAGCTCCAGATGTTGTCTTAAGAAAATGAATCAATTAGACAAATGAGGAATTTCTTCCTAAATCATAACAGGAGAAAAAGTCCAGTAGCTGCAGACTATTGTATAAATGTCCTAATGGCTTTCATTCTTCTCATATACCTGTCAGCTTTACTACAAGGCTCCTCATCGTTTAAGTCGTTGTTTACCTTCCTGAATACTGGTTTGATTTGAAAAAGTGCTCTAAATGTTCAACACCTTTTACCCTGAAAATAATAATACATCAGCCTTTAGGAGTTGAACCCAGCAGAAACTGGTGTCACTATTCATAAAATAATTGAGTTTACACAAAAAGTGATTTCTGTAATAGCCCCCTTTTTACAAGTATGTACATTTTATTTAAAATTACTGACTCAAAAAGCAAGGTAGGAAAAAATCACCTCCAACAACTTCCTGTAATTGTGAATTATTGTGAGGGAAACAGAAGGAAAAGATTTTGAAATTATGAGCCATTATGCTTGAGAGAGAGAGGGAGTAAGTGAGAGAGAGGGAGAGGGAGAGAGAGAGGCAGTGGGAAAAAAAGACATCTCGGCTTCATGAAACACAGCTGACAAGCTCGACTAAATTACCCCCGGACCATTACAAAAATCACTTAATTGCCAACCATTTTGTTAGGTCAATTGACTCTAATTGAAAAAATAACAAAAAGCTTATTATGCTGCAAATGCGGCCGTGGAAAATGAGTCTTCTGTTAGGAGGAAACAATAATTCTAAATTTCAGCTGCTGCTAACACTACAAAGTTCAGTGTTTTCTTCTGATAGAATCTACTGTGCAGGAGAAAGTGAATATGCTCCAATTGATTGATATTTCTTCTAATGCTGCCCCCTCTTCCTTCTTTATACTCACAGCCCCTTAAGTCGACCCACCCACCCCGCGCAGTTTTGTTTCCCTTCCTTGTTGCCTCATAGCTCTCTTTTCCGTGGCAGGGTTGATGTCAGTTTTGTTCCTAAGGCATTTGTGGTTTGGGGGTGTGTGAGGCTGCTGTGACTCCTCTTTTCAGCTTGTTCACAATAACCTCAAAACCCAGGTGAGGGGTTAGGAGAAGCGCCTTGCTAAAACCTTCCGGTCCCCTTCGCTTTCCTCTTTCCTCGCACACTGCAATTTTCTTTAAAGCCTGATAAGAAACAATTGTTTACGTATTTTCACCAAAAAAAAAAAAACCTTAGAAAGAGTCTCCCCAATGTAAATTAAAAAGCACAAACCCTGACTGGTAAATAGGATTGTAGTTATTTATAATGATCAAATTTTCAGGAGAGTGTGCATAATTTTGTTCATTTCTAAAGAATATAAACTGGCTGGAGCTCCACTATTGTCCCAAATACAGATTTGAATACGGGAGGTTCATAATGGGATTGATTCTGCTCTGTGAAAAGTAATTATTTGTCCATAAAACCAGGAGGCTGCAGAAATGAACTCAGATGGCAACAGCCTTTTGTTCAGCTCCTTTGCAATGAAGAGGTAGGGAATGGAAGAAACTTCTCAGTAGCCACAGTGCATTATTAAATATTTCCATAATCATGTCTATATGTTTGCTTCTTGCACTGTGTTCAGAATTTTTTTTTCTGATTTTATCGTTTCAGGGAAACTGCCCGACTGCATTGCACTTTTACAAGGCCCAAAACTCTTGAGCCAACTACAGTGAAATGGTGAACAAAAACCAATGTAATACAGCAGGATGTTCCTTTACTGTATTTTAGAAAAAGAAAAAAAAAATAAAAACAACAAAAACTTTGTGCATGTATATGTGCATGTTTTTGCTTTGCCTTTTATAGCTACAGTAGATCTTCCAGTGCTTTTACAAAGCAGTGAGTTAAATACTGGTGGCATGGTGCCTGTGTAGGCAAACGGCACAGCCATTAGTGCTCAGCATACGTTTTTATTGTTTCTTTATATAGAACCCAATATCACTTACACAGAGGGGGATACAACAAATATATCAGACCATGAAGCACACATATGTGCTGTTCCTTTCTGAGCATCCGCAGCTGTATATAATCAACGGAACATTCCTTTGGAGTGCACCACAGGTCAGCAGGAACCTTGACACACAGCTGAATTTATGAGTGATCACATTGTTTTAAATATGCATCACTTAGATTTCTACAGGTGTTTAAAGATTTGCCTCAACATTCCCTTTTTTCCTTTTTTTTTTGTTCCTTTTGTGAAAGGCGTGCACATGGAAAACAGAGGTTGTATAATTAAGGCTTCCATTTGGATGCTAAAATTGATATAATTCACCATAACTGACAACAGAGAATATTATATCATCTCTAAGAAAAAACCCACTCAAAATGCTAAAAAAAATTAAAACTTGCCTGAGTGAAATATTGCTTCTAATCAGGGACCAGAAAATCTCAAAATTCACCAAGCCTTGCTGAATGTGGGGGAAATTAGAGAAAAAAAAAATCTATTTTTATACTTAAAATACATGTCAGAAATTTTCTCTAAAAATATAAATCCAAAATAAAAATAAGCTACACATTAGAGAAACCCTGTTTGAAACATGTGACTTAAAACAAAACAAGCATTATTAATTATCTGCTTCCTTTATAGTAGAAAAGATATAAAATTAAATAGATAAAATCTTAAGAGAAACCAATGTGCATGTATTGAGAAAAGACAATGAAGCTTCACAGACCGAATAGAACCAATTCCTTTCAAATAAGCGGGAAAGCCCTACAGAGAGAAATAAAAGTGAGGAATGGTGAATTCTGTAACACTTGCCAGACCAATGAGCTTCATCAATTAATCACAGCAAAATAATCACCACCTACATTAAAGAATAATACATGAAAAGGACAGGGCATAGCTTTAACTTATTCAGAAAGGGCTGACTCCCTAATCCCTCTGAGTCTTGACATGTTAACTGGGTAGCGACTAATTAGATGTCAAAAATTCATAAGCACTCTTTAATATTGCATATATCTGCGGCAGACATTTCAATATGAGAGTTGTATACACAGAAGTCACTATAGCATTAAAACACAGCAGGGTGGGAGAAATAAAAGGAAAACAATAAAAACAATGGCCCTTAAAAACCCAAGAGAATGCCTCCTTTGGAAGTGTGTACTTTCTTATTCAGAAAAGGTATCACCTTAATAAGAATTATAGGCAAAGAGGTTTCACTGTTCCATGCTGTGTGGACGAAAAGAGGGAGAAAAGCCTGACTTATCAAAGGCACTGGCAGGTAAATAGTAATTTACTATGCATGCACAATGAACATTACACAGTGCCTTGACACAGGGCGATAATGAAAGACATGCTATTGTGGCATCCATCGAGGGAATTTTTTTCTTCATTCTTCCTTCCCTTGTCTCTCTTGAGTAAAGAAGCAGTGATGTTTCCTGGCAGCTGCCTCCTGTTTCAAGCCATTTCACATAATATAGAAAGAAGCTGAAGTTTAGTGTATTAAGTAAGTGAGTTAGTTTGCTGGTTTGGCGATATATACATTGCTTGTGTGTGAACTTATATTTCAGATGCAGAGCTTTGTATTTTTACAGAACAAGCCTTTTTCTGTCTGAAGAATTATATGAACCTGTTATATACAACAAGGCAGCAAGATTAAAAACAATGCATCATATAATACACTGGTTTATGACTTGCATCCTTTAATTGTAGCTCTCAGGAATAAGAAGAGAGCAATGTGCTCTTGTTTATAATGCAGAATTGCCATTCTCTCTTTTGACAAACAATGTGTACTGTACAGGGCTAGTAGTCTGTGGAGATTCCTGTTTTTTTTTTTCTCCTTTTCCAACCAGCAAAGTTAAATTCCACTTCTTCAATGCTTCTAACTAGCTTACAGGCAGCAAGCCTTTGAATTTAGCCTGCATGCAGTATGGGAGGCTGTGACTGTAATCCTCCCATTGCTGCTGCTGTTTAAATGTGACATGGCTGCAACTGGAACGTTTTAATTATTTTAAAAGTGTAAAATCATGTAATATGATGATGTAAGGTAAGCAGTCTCATGCAGAGAAAAAATTATAACATTTGTATATCTCACAGGAGTAGCATCTAAAGAGACAACGTGGCTCTCCTTGTATGTTGCAGCGTGTGTAATAATGATATTTGCATGTATCAGCTGATTAGTACTTTCATAAGCTGACATCTCACACTGTGATGGCAACTTTTGGACTGATGTGGCACAAGAATAAGAATAAGATGCACTTTAATGACTGCTGACCATGTTAGACTGAATGGTCACTTGTTCAGTTATACCTGGCCTTTCCTTTGAAAGTTACTACATTAACTTTGTTTCCAAAAGACCTTCTGTGATCAACACTGAAGCTGTAATTTACTGCTTGCATTTGCCATTATTACACTATTCACACCTTTTTCTTGCAATTGTAAATGTGTTGCCTAGCACTTATGTTTGTCCATGTCTTAAGTGTCCAAGGGTGTTTTGTGAGCACGTATTCTGTGGTTTTAGACTAGAATCAAAATATTAAAGGGTAACAATTAATTAGTGATTTCAATCAGAAGGTGATGATTTGCAGTGCTGGTAGTAGTTTTTGACTCCTTTTCATCCCTTCTGTTGTGCTCATGCCAGTTATTTAAAAATGCTGATGTTAATGTGATGCTACTCCCTTTTCTGGCCCACTTGGCCAGCAAGATGGCCCCAAAGCACTCCATGCGTTCTCTGCCTGCCTTTGCTAGAGCCCAAGCACTTGGATGAGATCTAACTGATTGTGTCAATTTTTGCAAAGGAATCCAAAGATGCTGGGCTAGTCCCCCTGTAGCCATATAGGTTTGTTTGTTCTGTGTTACCCAGGGTTGGTTTGGATGCTCAGGAGCAGGAGGGTTTCCCACTTGAAACCTTCCTGCTTGAAGCAGTCTGCTTGTGCAAACTCTTACCTCCAAACCCCTGTGAGATTGTGCTTTCTCAAGGTTTCCTTATTAATTGGGGCTTCCTGGTTTTGATTTGATCAAAACAAGCGTCTTACCATCATAAATATTTTTTATAAAATTAAACATAAATTATTCTTAATACCAAGAATTTATGTAATCAAACCTGTTTCATTTTGGGTTTAGGAGAATTTTGGCTGGGGGTGGGAAGAGAAGGAAAAGGAAGAAAGGGAAGCTCCTTCCTTTCAAAGACAGGAGTACTCTGAGAAGTGCTGTTGAATGCCTGTAGCTTATTGTTATTGGCAAAATTCACGTGGCTTTCAGTGAAAGAAATTACATTAATTCAGTGCACCTAAGCAAACACCTAACAAATGCCTCCTTTAAATGCTGAAAATAAACTGGTGTAAGCATCCTTCATTCATTTACACCCCTCAGATATCACTAAGGGTCACTGATACAAAATAAATCCTCACTTTGAAAAATTCAGGTTTTTCCAGGAGGTGGTTTTATTTTTGTAAGAATTCTGGTTTTCTAGTAAGACTACTTTACTGGATGAGTCTAAATCCAAAACAAATGTATAAAAAGAGACCTGGTCATACCTAGTGCCTGACTCCAAGCAAAATTCTGCAAATCCAGTATAATGCATAAATCTGATGATAATGTGACTCAAAATGAGACTTAAAATGAGCTTTCAGAGCCGTGGTGGGGGAGAAAACAATATCCACGTAACTGATCAATAACTGAGCATCACTTTAGTCATCCCACACTGTTGTGAACAGGCAACTTGTGAACTGACAAATTTGGAACTCTGTCTACAAAATGGTCTAAGTCTGAAAAATTAGGTCATGACAAGTAAAGGACTTATCCAGCAACTGAATGCAGAGGATAGTGTGATTGTGGTTTATTTTAAGGGATAAAAAAATATAACTGGGGGAAAAAAAGTATGAATAGGTGCAGTTTTTGTTCTCCCTAAACCAAACAAGGCCAGTAAATTTTGTGGATAGTTACAGGAGGTGGATGTGTTCCCAAAGGGGAAGGAATATGCAAGACAAAAGTATAAGCTCAGTCAAGGCTGGAAGAGTATCTGCTGACATTTTAACCTCTTTTATAGTTTTACACTGGTTAGAAACATCCAGAAAGATGGAAGGAGTAAAACAGAAACCAAAAGAGGATAAAGACCCTTTTACTACATGTTCATTGAACCAGTGAAATCAGCTAGTGGGAATGACCATTGCAAAAAGTTGTGCTTGTGAATTCCAAAAGAAACAGAAACATCAGTCTAGGCCAGTTTTTGCTCTTTCTCTTGTTCTGTACAAACACTGTCCTGGGCCAAGATAGAGCTGTCTGATGCCACAACACTTCAGAAGCCCAAATTGTTGAGGAAGCTGAGAGGAACAAATGGGAATCAGCAGAACGCATCACCAAAAGGACAAATAACAGATGGACAAACATAGTTCCAAAGCAAATGCCAAATACTGGAAGGAACAACAGAGTTGGGTAACATACTGGAAGAGAGGCAAAATAGTTAGATTCAGAGGACCAGCACAAATGCCAAAAGGCCTTTAACAGAAGAGAGAAGGTGAAACTAGACAGGCAAAAGAGAAGCTGCCTTAAAAATTCAGAGTATTTGTAGCACAAAATATTTCTATCTGTTAGGCTCTTGGTGTCTCATCTTAAGTATTTCCATAGCACTCTATGATTTCCACTGAGCACTGTGCTCCACACACTGGAACTGAATATGGACATGCTGAAAGTATGAAACTGAGATGGCCAAACCAAATTTCAGTCATGCAGCTCTTCTGAATTCCCACAGTGGCCACAGCAATATGTTCATTGTATAGATCAGCTGTAACCTAAAGGATGTTACCCTGAGAGCAGCCCACTGACTGAATGGGCACAAGTTAAATCAAGTCTGCCTTGGAGATTCATTCTGTCATTAAAATGCTGTTCATATAAATTTGTTAAAGTTGTTAATTGTAAGGTGCTCTCACTCAAAAAAATGAGTTCAGGACTGTGTTTAGCTCTGCTCCAAATTACTCATACAGCTCTAAGAGTTAATCACAGAACAAATGTTCTTGTAATGAATTATTTGGTGCACCTTGCTGTCACAAGCCAAAGAGTTGTTTGTGCAGAAGCATTATAAAATAGGCTCTAGTGCTATTGAAATAATATTAACCAAGGTAGAGGGTTAGAGAGCTTGGCCCCTTTTCTACCCAGTGTTGAGGTCAATTCTATTATTTATGTGGTGGAAGCACAACAAATTGATACTGTTACATCTCTTTAACCAAAGCTTATGGTGTTAAATTTCTGATTACACTTGGTAGAGAGTGTGAAAACCCCAAAATCTCCTGTTTTTCCTCTTCTTGTTGCCAATGGTTTCTGAATGTCATTAAGGACAAGAAGTACATATGACAATAACTACATGAAGATTTTATTTTTGCTTAAAAATGTGGTATATTTCTTGCTGACCCTGTCAACAACTATGATTACTAATTTGCTAGCTCAATGACTCATCATCAGTTCAGTTTACATGTAGCTAACAAAGGTCAGCCCTGAGAAAAAAAAATTTGATTTCAATACCTAATTCAAGGAGGTGTGATATTTCTATGGGGTTTTAGCCTGCTTAATGTAAAATCTTCTAATTGCAGAACCTGAATAGTTCTAGGTTCACTGGTTCACTTTAAATTAGGTTTGAGAATTCCTGAAAGCATCTGACCTGTGTTGGCTGTGTACAGTACAAACGTAATGTCGGACAAGGGGTTCTGCAGTTAGAGGTCACATATTTTCATCGGGTTCTGCTGGCTGGGGTCAGGAGATTCTCTTTCTGAGTAATTCAGCACAGTTTCAGGCCTCAGCTGTGCTGCTGGGGGTCACTGTTCTTGGTCAGGTTGCCATGGGGAAGAGATAAGGGAAAAGTGGACTTTTGTGCTTCCTTCCATTTGACTGCACAGCTTGCTGCTTAGCACAGGGCACTTTGACAGGAAGTGGCTGTGAGGAAGCCCACACATGTTCCAGTTCATCTATCACAACAAGAGTTATTCTGGAGTGAAAGGATACAACCTAAGGGATGCAGAAATTCAAAAGATCAAAATCAGAGCATGTGCATGCTCCCAGAGAAAAAACTCCCATGTAAAACACTGCAAAGCATGAAAAATGTACTATTGGGCTGTTTAGGGATAGTGTGCTGTTCTGTTTAGGTTATGATTTTTATTCCCCCTCAGCATTCAGTATAACAATAGAAGCAGTTAGTATGCAAATGCCAGGACTACTAGGGATAGTTTTGGGGCTGGTGCCTCCCTAATTTGACACCTGAACAAAGGCTTACAGCACAGGAAAGGATCCAAAGCCCCCTGTCAGACCAGGCTGCTGCTGCTGATCTCATTCTACCAGTAGGAAGCTCCATGGACATTGTAGGCCAGTGAGAAACAATAAACTATACATGTACATATTCTAAGAAAGAATATTCTAAAGAAAGAATTTATTAAAAAAAAAAGATAATGAAGAAGTTAAAAAAAAAAATAGGTGCTCTGGCACAGGTGAATATAATTTCCACTAGCTTGTGAAAGCTGAGCCCTTGAATTGTCAATAAATTGCATGAATTGCAGCCCCAGTAATAATGCTGTAGCCTATTATATGTTTACTGGTCCAGAAACATATATTCTTCACTGGATCCCACTCCTTTGGCATCATATTTTGCACTTTGAAAGGTGAGCACTGAAAACAGTGAGTGACATGATATTTTATATCTAAAAGAAGAAGAATATGCTCCTAGCTGTGACTAAAACACCCTACATATGATAAGCATTAAGAATTTTCAAAGGTGGAGAATTATTAAACACCAGTAACTACTCAGCTAAATAGATTCAGCTGTACCTAAATGTTTTTGTGCCATTATTGTGCCAAATATTTATTTTTTCTTGTCAGGAGGCTGTATTTGCTGGAGAAAAGTTGAAACTTTTTCATCTTCATTTTAGGATTTTTCTTGTCCTTCTCTTGTGGCATATGAATATTTTATTTTGACATTCTTCAGATGAATCTGGAAATCACATTTTAGCCAAGTATAGGATCTGGTTTTCTACCTTGGAAAGTGTACAGTAGGAACTTTTCAGGTTACTGAAAGGCAAAAATAAGTTGTGCCTCTCTGTATTATTACAGATGTTATTACAGTTACCATGATTGCCATTACAAATGTACCACACTCCACCTGTATTTCCTTGTTCTCAGAACTGGAAGTCTGCTGTCACTTAGGAGTTTGAACTGGAAAGTGAACAAAACTCCAGTGCTTCTGAATCCCATGCTCTGCCTGCAGCCCCCTCAGCATCCACCCAGCCAGGAATGGACCCAACAGTGAGCAGCTCAGAGCATCCTTCGTTCAGGGGGGCTGTAGGAAAATCAAACTGTGCCATGGCTGGCAGCTCAGAGAGCAGCACTGAGGAAAGAGGGTTAAGGATATTACCCATTCAGTGGAAGTATGTGCAGAACCTCCCCCAGAGCCTGAAATTTTGATTCTAAAGCAACATAGAAAATTTGGCTTTCATTTCTAGCCTTAAAAGTGCTCTCTTCTGAGGAAAATATCCCAGTCCACATTGCAGACCTTACAATTTACCATTCTGGTCCTTTTCTGCACATAGTTGTGATGCTGTTGGAAGAAACTGAGGACTTGGAGATTTTAGAGATAATTTAATGTTTATTTAAAAATATTTAAATTTATATTGTCATAGTATTTTGCTAATTTTAACTGAGATGGACAAAATTTCTACACAAATAATGTAAAATGATGCTTGCTTCATGTTCTGAGACAAGAACCACTGGCCACACTGCAAGCATGTTTGAGTAATCCTGGATGAAAGCACAGGACTGGTTCTGTAACAGGGTCCAAAGACACCATGGCTTTTTTGACTTGGTTTCTTGAGGCTGAGGAAGCCTACAGGAGAATGCCATTTATGTCACTTTTTCTCCCCATCGCTTGTCTCTTTGAACTTAATTTCAGTAAGTTAAATCAATGTGGTAAAGTGATCAGACATATTAATACTTGAAAAACTTTGTGAGATAAATGCCCCAAGAAGTGATTTCACTGGAGTTAGGGCAGTGCCATGAGCTCATCAGTGTTGCTCTCTTGGGAAGCCAGTTCACATATGCTAGCTGGCCAAAAGGCACATGCAGACCTCGGGCATTTACACAGGTAATGACAGAATCTGGGAAGGCAATAATGCTAATGTGTACTTAGGACAAAAGATTAGGGCATGCCATAAAGAACTGAAAATATGTTAATGTAGCCACAAAGGGAAAAGGGAGACAACAGTAACTTCAGTGAGGCCATAGAAATATTAAGGATGTGTTTGTAGGAAATCACATGCTGAAAGTCCATTGCTCACAACTTTTTCATTTTGACAGGTAAGGTGTGAATCTACTGACTGTCTCACTTGAGACCTTTTGGGTTGTGTTGATTTGTTTGTTTTTTCCTCTTCCTTGTTTGTTTTGTTGTGATTTGTTTGTTTGTTTGTTTCATGGGTTTTGGTGGGCTTTGGTTTTTGGGGTCTTTTTTTGCTGGTACCCTTATCCTTTGTAATTCTAACATAGGATTTAAGTGTTAACTTCAAATCCTGCATGGATACACTGACGTCTTTTTGCTTTATAGAACTTACAGATGGAGAAAAGAACCCTACTGCACAGGAGATTTGAATAGGTGGATAAGTACCAGTGAAAGTCTTTGCATAAGGAAAAGAATTCTATTTTATAACTCAACATGAGAAGCATAGATTACTTTGCACATACTTATTAAGATTAGTCCATAAGAATTCATTACTGGCATCTTACTGGAGAAATTAGTTATTTCTTTCTCAGTCAAAGATAACACATAAAACTTTGTTTGTACAGCAGACAATTAAGATGGAGGTTATTTCCTAACACTAATGAAAGTTCTCCCTTAGAACCATTGCAAATTTCTATGGACCTCTAACCTGTCATTTTCTTCTGTTTAGTTCATTGTATTTTGCAACAAAGAAAACTGTACCCGACTGTGCACAGAAAAAGAAAAACCCTTTTTCAGACAAAAGAAGCAAAACTCTTTTATTACAAAAAATAGCACAACTTCAGAAAAGATATTTCCTAATAGAGATCACTTGGCTATTTGACTGGTTTCAGCATGAAGAGGGTTAAGCTCAGCTGAGAATGCCAGACATACCTGTATTCATTCCATTTTGAATAAAGTGACAAATTCCTATTCTTGGTCACTGGAGCAAAAAATTAGCCCTGTGCTTCAGTGAAAGGTCAACATGGGAAGAAATAAACAGGAGGTGAGAGGTCATGACCTGTGTCTAGAACAGCAAAAAATGGCTGAACAAAAAAAAAAAAGTTAATTCTACTGTACATTGTACTTTCCATATAGTCAGGTCCCATTTGAAATGCAAAGCACTCCTAGAGTGTTGTTCTGGAAAAATCAAGATTGAAATGTGTGCATATTTATTTATCTGTACTGCTATTTTTGTACAGGCCTCATTGGTTTGGTCTATCTTAAATAACTCTTGTACGTACATATATATTCCTATGACGTGGGATCTGATGGATCCAGGAGATTTTAACTGAACAAGCCCAGAGAATTCTTTGACTTTCCATACTTTTCGGTCATATCTTCAGTGATTACTACAAACCTAGAAGTGCTCAGGGAGGAAAACCAGTCACTAGTGGGAACAAGAGCCTGAATCAGATACTGAAGGTATTGTAAAGAGTCAACAAAAACAGTGTTTAGCTCTACTAGTCACTTTTGTGCTCAGCCTCTGTCACTGTCAGACTAATCCATCTGATGGTGAATATCAGTTCTATCTAGTCCAGGTGTAGAGGAGACATCTTCTGTACCCTGAGTAGATGGATATCTACTAGTAGTTGTGGACATGTAAGTAGCAGCAGCAAACAGAAGACAAGAGAAATTAAATAAAAGAATATTTATTCAGTCAAAAGTGATGATCAGTGACACACCTCATGCACTGGGAGCTGTGGAGAAGAGAACAAAACTTATTCAGAATATAGCATTTCTGGGAGAGCTTGCTTCTCTCAGCAGCCTGGGGATACCTCTCAGAACACTTTTGAAGTGTCCTGCAGGAACAGATCTGGGGAAAATATCAATGTCCACTCCTTTGGAATTTTGACTGCAGAACAAAAGAAAAAAATAAGGCATGACAGAAAAAAGCCTTCTCTGAATGTGCATATGGCTGACAGAAGGGCCAACTAAGAAAGAACAACTCTGCCAGAAATGGTTTTCTCTTTAAATAATGATACAAAATCAAGGTGTTGAACCAAAGAACACCTCCATGGACAATGCAATATTGATTTATAGAATATTTGACTTTGCAAAAAGAAAGCATTCAAGGTGGCAGAAGAGTCATTGTTCAATATGCAGTGCTTGGCAAAATTATATTTTTTTCTCATTTCTTCTTCTCTTATAACCTGTCTGGGAGGGTTTTTATGAAATATATCTTCATCATAAAATGACAATTCACAGCAACCAAAACTCTAAGCAGTAAAAGATTTGATTTTCTGTCTCCCAAAAAATTAGGAACAAATGGAACCAAAATAATCTAAACAACCTGTTTCAACATTTTGAAATTAAAAATCCCCTTTTTCATTTAAAGGTACTTTTTATTTAATAAGGTAAGTATACTTACATGACAGAAGGGAAAAATTATGAAGATAACAATTTTTTAAGGTTCTGAAGTTAATATCAATTTACTCAGCTACCTTCCAAGAGTTTGGAATTTTATTTTCAAAATATATTCAGCAGAGTATCAGAAAATGTCTACATAAGCTCAAAATGCATCCTGCTGAGATCTAGTTGTGAAGTTTCCTAAATGCTGCTTAGTATGACAATCACATAGAATTAAGATGTAACAAACACCTTGAGAAAACCACATATTTCATTGTATGGGCTTACATTAAGAGATTACAACTAAACTTCCAAAAACATGGAATCAGGATTTTTCTTTTCTTCTTTTTTTGCATTAGGCCTTTTAGTTTCATTTTTCACATTTTTCCCTAGAGTCTTACCAGTGCTTTGCTAATTTGATCATATTCTTTTATTCTGAAATGGATATTTGCCTTCTGTTTGCTTTATTTTCCTTTCTAGGAGTAGCTTGTGTTTTTGGCTTAATATGTCTCATATTAGCAGCAGAGTTTTATAGTGTTTTGCCAGTTGGCACTTCATATTTCAGCAGGTTGAAGAGCAGTATGAGGTCTTGTGTGAAAAATACCCACCCAAATTAACCTGTTACCATCCTTTAGCAATTTTTTGTATGTATTTGCTACACATCAGGAAACAGTGGTTCTGAGACCCCAGTGATGATTGTCCAGTGGTTCCCAAAATATATAAGCCAAGTTAATTTCTATTGCAGTTCAGAGAAGACAGTAGATATACCAGTGAGACATATGTCAAAAAGAGAAAAAAGGATAGTAGAAATTGGCATTACTTCTTAACATTTATTCTGTTTGCATGCTGTTGTGAGGTATATTGTTCTTTTGAAACCAAGCTAGAACATTTATTCTGATGCTAGGAGAAACAAAACCAGTCATCCCTTTTCTTCCCATTTCTGCATGGCAAGTGAATATAAATGGAAGTGAAATATAAAAAAAAGATGTATGATGAGAAAGCTACATGATCCAATAGCATTCTTAAGTGAAATTCAAATGAATTAATTACTTTGGGAGAGGAGAATATGCATCTTCTGTATATCTTGCATATCTTCTGTGTATTGGTGTCTATCAAGTCTGTTCTGCTATGGCTGCAGAGTGCATGTGACATCAATGCTCAGAGCATAGTGAAAAGAATGATGCTAATTTTTTACAAGACTGGATGGAAAGAGAATAGAGGGCCAAGAAACCAGAATAATTGCTTAGGTTTGCTCTGAAATGCCTAGTTCAGAAATCTTGATATCAATTTATACATGGAACTGAGAAATTATTTTCGTTTTCAAACTGTCCCAAACTCTGAGGCATTGGCTTAGATAAACAAATTCTTTTCTCCTTACCTGTCAGCACTTGAATCCACAGCAGACCTTGATATGGTTGTCCAAGATTTGACTCTTGGAAACTGAAATGTTCTCTCTGCTGAAGCTTGAGACTATATGCAAAGCCCAGAGAATACAGCACAAGGTTGGTGGTTCAAATGACGTTTCAATCCAAGAACTTATAATGCTTCTTTGAGCCTTGCTATTGTTCAGGTTCAGTTCTCAGCATTTCAGACACATTCCTGCTGTATGGCACTTTATGCCTAGAAGGAAGCTAAAAGTGTTTTATCATACGAAGGATAGAGGTGGTTTGTCAGGAACCAAACCATTACTAGTGTGTTGGCTATCAGATAAGGATGCCACCACAAATTCTGTGCCTTGAGCAGTCCTGTCAGCCAGGACAGGCTGCACTGGGGCTGCAGTTCCTCCAGCACAGCCCTTCCTGTCATCTGTGTTCCATACCCAGAGTGATGGACATCTAAATCCCCTGCTTTGCTGCAGCAAGATGTTAATTCCTCTCAAGCCTATCCCTATATTAAGGGCTTCTCTTTGCTAAAAGGGTATCAAAATAAGATCTCATACAAGATCGAATCCTGAAATCATGAGTCAGTTGTTCTTCTGTCTGCATTCAATGGTCTGACAGTTGTTCATCACCAATATCCTGAATAAGATCATGTTATGTAAATAAAAAGGCATTCTTTTCTTCACTCATATTGATGTCTAATTGCTTTCACTGAGCCTTGAAGGGAGGTGGGTAGAAGGGAATAAATAAGCTTAGCTCTGGGGTAATTTTTCAGTGGTGTGTGGTATCCAAAAGGCAGTACCTTTTGGATAACACTTCTTTGCTCTGTGTTCACATGGCCAAATATTTATTATTTTGAAGACATAACCATGTTTGCTGAACCTAACATACATACAATTTTTTTAGTGGAATGCAAATTTTAAAATTAAAAAAAAAAAGAGACAAAAATAAGTGAAATGTAAAATTTTTTCTGCAAGAATATTTTTATAATTAATTTTATGCACTATTTACATCAGTAGTAAAATATACTGATTGTATCAAACTGGAAATGTTGATACACAAGTAGCTGCTTTTAACAAAGGCAAAGGTATTAATTATCAATTAACACAAATTGCTTCTAATAAGACTGGGGGAGAGACAGCAAAAAACTGATCAGAAAAAGCTGACATTTACAATGTTCTGTAAATTACCAGGTTTTGGGTTGGATGTTTTTTGGTGGGTTTTTTTTTTTTTTTTTTTTTGCATCTGCCTTGGATGATATGAAAAAAGGTGTCAGAGACATAATTACTAAATACATCTAAGATACAAACCCTTTTGTTGTTCTTTTAATCATTTGAGGGAAGCATATTAATTCTTTGGAAGATTTTTGTCCTTTTCTACAAATAACAAGTGAAATTAACTAACAGCTCAATTATTTTGTTAATGAGGTAGCTCCCCTCCCCACTGGCATGAATTCAGTTTAATTTTTTTTCTTCAAATGTCTTCTATTCTACTATCAATCAAATATCTTTTTAGTGCATAATCAGGGAATCCTAATGGAAGGAAAAACAAGTTGGAGCTGATGACAACTACAGTGGCTTTCTTATAACCACTGCCTGTCACACATGCAGCCATACTGGTGATTACAGGTTGAATAAGGAAATGGAAAAGTAATTTGAAAACACGGCAGTGATAGAAGAGCCAAAGTTGAGGACTTTTATGAATGTTTAATTATTTATTCTATATAAGTTAGCCACACCACATATAAATCCATTGTCCTATCCCAGATGTGTCTTTAATGCACTGATTTTCATAGCTTTTAAGAAAAAGTACACTGAAATGATGCCTTTAGTTACCTTTTCCATCCACATTAAGCACTTTTAATGAGCACCTCCATGTTCAGAAATGGTCTTTCCACTGATTTGATGGAGCAAAATCAGAATTATATGATTTAAGTGGAATGAGTTTAAAATTAATAATAAGCCAATATTGGTGTGAATAGTTCACAAGCAATTGATAGTCTAAAATATATTTGATTAAACTAGTCCTAGAGTACTTTGAAATAAGAATTGTGACACAAATATAACAACTCTACCCATGGCCACCAAAAACACCAAAAACCCACCCAGAAAAAAAATGTAAAAATAAATTTAAAAGCTATACCCACTTAGAAGCTAATTCACAGTAAATATTTTTATTGTCCGTAACCAATGTCAAACATTGCCTAGAATGAAAAATTTCTTCAAAATGAAGTTGACAAGAACATTCTGCACTAATTAATTTCCTGAGAAATGCATACATTTTATAATTTCCTGAAGCATGTGCTGTAATGATCCTTTCTGCAAGTGATGTGCATATGGCTGGTGACAGAATGGTCAATATCTGGGAAGAAAAATTGCAAAGCACTGGCAACAAAAAAAGTTTAAAAAAATGGTGGTCAGTGCTGTCATCTAGACATTAAGAAACATCCAAAGATATAGCTCTTGCAAAAGGCAAATGACAACTGATGGGGTCAGATTCATGTAATTTATTTGTTTCTTGGACTGCCTAGCATTGCTGAGCTCTAGTAATTTAGGTTAAAATTCCTAAAAGAACCACAGGACCTGAGGCTAAATATTTATGTCACTGCTGCTAACTGTATTGAACTTTATAATAGCAGAGCAGAACACTACAACTTATTTAGTAAAAGAAAATAGTTGCAAATTAATAATATTCTACTCTGGACATTTATTGAAACTAATAATGAAAATAATAGCATGGTCTTTGGTATTTAAAAGATACTAAAGATTTGAGCTGCCTCAAAATGTCCAGCTGATATTTTCCATCATGTCCTAATACCTTTGTAAAATTTTCCATGTCGTCTACTACTCGGCAAGGAAATCAATAGAGAAAAAAAAATAGAAAAGACATTTTTATTTGAAGATGCATGTTTTATTTGGTCTTTCACAAACTGACAGGTTGAAAAATGAGTGAAGATCAATGGCACAAGATTCAAAAAGACTAAGTGCTGGGTCCTAGGATTTTAGCCAAAATAACCCCATGCAATGCAACAGACAATTTTAATGAATTTACAATCAGAGCTGAAATATTTTGTCTCATTTCTAACAGAATCCTTTTCCTGATACTGATTCTCATGGACTTATGTGATATGGTATCAAATTAAGAGAATCAACTCAATCTGAAGTTCTTAAGTTGCTTCCAGAAATTATTTTTCCAGAATGTTTTACCTTAACATCCCCCTCCTCTGGAAGTAGATTCAACCTCAGTGTCTGGCCATTAATTTCTCATCCACAGGAAAACAAAAGACAGAAGATTTGCCTTTATGCAGGAGGGAAACAAATGGAACTAAAAACTGAAACAAAAAACCTATGTTGCATGGTTCATATCCAATATCTCTACAAATCCATTTATCCAAATTCACATTAGACATTTTGTCCTGAAACTGTCTAAATATATCCTATATCTAAAGACAAGATAATGTATTTGTCCCTGCCGAAAAAGATATTTCTGTACATCATACCTGTGTTCTAGGGGAATGCTCTTTACCCTAACTTTATCTCAGAAGAAAAAGTTTGAGAAAATATTTTTCTTCTTGTGATTTGATCGTATGTTAGTTCATAAACTGAGCAAAACAAGAAAGGGAAGGAAGGATATGGATATTTCTACTCTTTTCTGGAAATGAGATCAAGCACACACCTTTTAAAATATTCAAGTATTCATTTTATGAATAAGGAAGTATGCAAGAAGGAAAGCTATTTTTATTGGAGGTTTTTTGATATAATACAAATTAAAGAAATATTATTGTCTCTCATTCAATTTTTCTTTTAAAATCTATTATTGTTTATAAAATTGAATTGATATGCTGGATATAATAATGGATTATTTATGGAATGCACACAGACCCAGTTCTTCTTGGTAAAATGTCTACAAATAAGTACAAACCAAGTTTTAGAATAACAATATCCTATTTTACAGCTGAAATAAAGCAGGCTTCTTGCATATGTAGATTCACTAGTACCATTAATGCGACTCAGTGATAATTCCAGGTATGCAAAAAATATGTTAAAAAGAGCAAGATTAACTTTTCCTTTTTACATTATTCAGTCACCAAAAATAAACCATTTCTACTGGCAAAATAAATCAACCAGCCTCTGGCCACAAACTTCAAGGGACGTATCAGCAGGTAAAATCCACCCTAACAAACATAAAGCTGCCTCTCTTTTACCCACAATGAAAACAGATACAATATGATGTGACAGTGACTAGTCCTCTTGCAGTGGGACCTGTCTTCTGATGATCCAATTGCCTAAACTTTAAAACTCCTTTAAAGAAAACCTTAAGAGGAAAGCATAGACTTTTATACTGCTTCCCTGAATATATGTAAAGTTATTGAAAACACTTACAAACAATAATATTATACATTCATTTAGAAGAAAAATTATCTGGAAAAAGTTTCAAGCTCACCTCCACCATGTACTTTAATACAGTTTACCTCTCTGAATTTTAAAATGGAGAAAGCTTGAGGAAACTGATGGTCCTAAGACATGATGACAAAGTATCAAAAAAAACCCTGCATTTTTAACAGTTGGAAATTAGTGCTTTTCTTTAAAATAGAGGCAAATATGTACTTTTTTCAACAACATGATGTATGGAAACTTTAGGTCTTAGAATAGTTTTCATACGTCTGTAGTCTAGAACATTGATGAAAAGGATATATTAGAGACAAATGCAAAATTTCTAAAAAATACAACATAATTTTGTATTTGTGATAAGATTAAGAACATAATTTTGTCTGATTTAATGTTTTGGAGATTAGTCTTGTTTTCATATTGAATTTTCATGCTGCCTATCGTGACCTCTGAATAACATTTTGAATAACATGTTACTTCAGCTTAGTTTGCACTTTTTCTTTCACTTGTGCAGGATGTGTAACTGTATAAAAATAAATTGTATTGTCAGGGATAAATAACAATAGAGTCATAGTCATTAGTCATTGTTCTTCATAGTTACAATTTCGAATTAGGATATTGAAGGATAGATTCAGGGAAAAAAATATTTTCAGGTAGATAGCATACAAATTGATTGTAGATGTTCACATTTTTCTATTGGAAAGTTATGCTGCACTCCTGAACTCAGAAAGTTTACTCCACAGGATAGTTTGGCTCATTCCATACAGAACATCTTAATAGTTTTAAGAGTGGCATCTAATAGAGTGTAAAAATATAGTAATTCTTTCTGCTCCTGAGGTAAAATCAGTGGTATTGGTAGACTGTTTTGGGTTGGTTTTTCTGGTTGTTCTTTTAACTTTTATTTCCATTTTAAAATCTTATGGAAGGATTAAATACTCCTTCATGTAAACTAGAAGTAAGAGGAGGCTAGGTGAAGATATGCAGGAACCAAATGTTAATACTATGGAGCTATGGAGTTTTGAGAATAGTCATTCTTCTTTTGATTGAAGATGAGGTGCTAGAGGTGCTTTGTTATGGTGCTCTCTCCTAGTTGTAATGTTAACATGAGATAAAAATTTATATACATGGCTAGGAGAAACAACCAAAATACATGAATTGAGTGGTGTTTGGCCTAAAAGGTATAACAGTCTCTGATTTCCCTAAAAGAGGCTACATTTTGATAACTTAGTAAAATGTTATCTAGGTATTTTTTTTTTTTTTTTTGAGCAGTAGTGGAAATACACTTTTATAGTGTGCAATATCAAACACCTGTGATGGGAAACACACTGGAGGCATCAGACCCAGAAATATCTAAGGTGGATGACAGCCAAATGAAATGGGATTCCTTCCCCTCACTCCTCCTAGTCTTTGTCCTCCCTCCCACCCCCTGTGATGCAAAATTAATCCAGGGATGGTTGAGATTTTTCTATTGTTGTCATCAATTAATTCAAGCACCAGCAACTAAGAAATCAAAGAAGTTAATTCCCTTTGGACCAAAATGACTAAAATACTGAGCTTATCAACTTTATCAGCTTATTGAGAACCGATAAACTACAAAATTGACCAATAAAACAGCACTATATCATGGAATGCATTGGATCTATGATTAAGTTCAGAGTGAATTGCTTTTGTGTCTCCATGTCCTGCACATGAGTAAATTGGAGATGCCAGTAGGGGCTTTCTTCTGTGCACTGATGGAACTAGAGCTATTAATGTACATTTTGCAGCATAAATATTCTCAATGTCACCATCCAATATTGACATAGGCCCTAGTATACCAAAATAATTTTACTATTATTTCTGCTGCCATCAATAGGACTATCAATAAATATTTATAGCCGAGCAAGAGTGCTACATTTCATGTCCAGTAATTCTCCAGTGAAACTCCAAGAGATTTTGACACATTATAGTGCAACTTGCAGGACTTAGTCCCCGAGAACGGCCTCAACTCATCACATGCACTTCTTGTTATAGGCGGAATTCTTCCAGATGTGGTTGCTTTCTAGGGGTTTCTAGAAAAAGCAGAATTCAACTTTACAATTCATTGTGGGTAAGGCCTTTTTGAGTGTCATATAAAAAGTAGTGATAAAAATTCCAAAGGAGCTCGGCTGAATGTTGGACTCAGCATGCAGTCGATAAGGCTCAGTTATTCAGTACTGACACAGCATGGCAAAGCTATGAAGACATTGCTTATTTCAGCTTCTATTGCCAAAGTTGGGTGCTTGACAACTCAATCAACAAAGGATGAAAATGGAAGAAAGAATCTGAATCACTGTCTTGTGATGAGAAAGATATTCAGAATGATTTCTTTGTTCCTTCCTTTCAATAGGAGATTGTAGGGGAAGGATTAAGGGAAGCCTAAAACCCCAATGTGGTGCCCTAGCAAGATACAGATCAATATGCAGTGGCATCATCAATGGTAGAAATGACCATGCAAGAGTCCAAAGAGAAATTTGGTCACTTCAGACACTTTCTTTTCTTCTGTGTAATCTTTCTTCAGTTATTCTCTTCCTGCATATTCCTTCCTTTACCTTAGTCTACTAAATACCCACCTACAGAGTGCATATTTTCCATGTGTCAAGTATGCAACCCTTCTCTTAGGCAGTGATTTTCTCACTCAGCACTTCCTCCTCAAATTCTTTCAGTGTCAGGCTCCCACCCACCACAGTGACTGAAGATAACTATCATCCTGCTATTCAACTCCATGCAAGTAGATACATACCCTTTTCCCCCTTGTTTTCTCACATTTTGGTCTTAACTGGTTGGGGCAGGAGAATAAAGACAAGCAAATAGGAGAGGGCCCATTACCCTTGGAAGTGAGCTCAGCTGCCTCAGAACTTAACATGTTTATGCATCTTCTGCCCAGTGAAACATCTGATCAACACTTTTCAGAAGCAAATGACATCCATATATTTTTAATTATCCTTATTTCTGCTTGAAAAATTATGAACCATTGTTGGGCTCAGCCTTTCAAAGATAAATCTGGGTTTCTCAGATGGGGCAGATATTCATCATTCAACTGACACTCTTACAGTGCAGTGAAGGCAGGGAGCCCTTATGCTGCTTGCAGTATAGAAGTTATGGGGATTACTGCCAGAGGAGGCAACTGTGCAAACCAGTATGGAGGAGATTTTAAACTGGCCTGGTAGAAATCTTGATCCATTGTGATGTGAAATAGTTTCTGGTTCCCATTTACTGAAATGTGTGTAGACCTTTGTTGCATATTTTTTTCTTTTATTCTTTCTAGATTACCTACCAGCATAAAAAAGACTCATAATATTTAAAAGCCCAGATTTGAAATTCTGTCAATCAACTGACAGCTCCCCAAAATCCCCTTTTGTCTATGTGTAACCAGTTTGATGTCTTGAAGTAGCTTCAGGCTCTTCTATGTGATAAATCAGTATGGGGCACAAACTTGTCTTCACTTTTCCATTATAGGCCATTCTCTCATCTTGCTCCTAGTTATTTTAAATTCTATATGTGCTATTTACTTAAATGGAGATACCTGAAATTTATACTAATATGTATATTGGCATAATACAAGCCGTTAATATTTGTGCTTTGCTTCTCTGGCCAATGATCTGGCCAAACACATGATGATGTTATTGGAAGTTGGAAAACTATTTTATCACTCCAGGCTTTACATGGGAATAAGTACAACTATCAGAGCCACTACTTACACCTCAGTATTATTTTTATTTGTACCATTATGCAGCAGTTGCTACTCTTGTGGAACCATTTAAAAAGAGGCCACACATTTCAAATGATAACTGCAAAGCCCTAGGCGTAAAATGGCAGATTTAAGGTTGCTTTAATGTTTCCTTAGCATTACTTCAGTGTATTCATACCTCAAGCATTATTTTCTAATCAAATGCAACACTGCAGAACATGAGAGTGTTTTCACTGTCTTTCTATCAGTAAATGCACAAACTGAGAAGAATGTTCAAGTCCTGTTTTCAAATAGAGATGCATCAGTGGGAAATAGGAGTGGATTCCCTGCTGTCCTATGAAACCATGAAAAGCTGATGAAGCATTTTTCAATCATCTACAGAGCTGACATGCTCTGGATCCCAGTGTATTAAATAAATCTTATTATGACATTTTAATAAAATATGATAAAGGTGTTTATTTGAGGCCACAGTCTGGAAGCTATGCAGAACATGTTCCAACAATAAAGCTCCTGCACCTGGATGTTAACCTCTTCAATGCCCTATGGACATATGGCTTCAGTCCAGAAAAGCAGCACCTGTAGTTCTCTGAGAATGTCTGCCATACATCCAAATGTTGCAGAAAGTGAAATATGATATATTTAGTAAGTAGGAAAGCACACTTACTCCAAACATGCAGAGATTACTGGTGCTGTAAGATCAGTGAGCCAGTAGAGATAGTACAAAAATTGTTCACTTACAGCTTGTTAGATGGGAGAACATGATTTGGATTCAGCCTCTTCATGTCCTTTAATATTCGCTGTTCTCAAATACTTATGTGAGCAAAGCAATGTTCCTACAAACATCGACAAACAGCAGATTTGATCACTTGCCAAAGGAATATCATCAGAAAACAAAACCTGTTTTCTGATAAAATGGCATTCATTTTGGGAGAAAGCAATGCTTGTAGAAACAGACCATCAATATGGGAACAGATATAACACCACGTGACTGGTCACAGCACTCAGCTGGTGAATCCTGACTACAGAATGCTCAACTAAATTCTTCTGCTTTGGATTGTCCAAGGCTTAATAGAGATGTCTGCAAACAAGGAACAAGGACAAACTATGGTCTTCCTGGTGTTCCTTGGAAGAGGAATACTCTGAACCATTTTTGGAGTCTTAGGTTGTCTTACAGGAAAATTAAGTTGTCCCTGTGAGTCCGAATTAGTTTGACAGAGTTTATTTTAGTTACATAGATATCATACCACAAGTACATAATGATTCTGGGGTTTAAAAATATGGGGATACAAGCTGGGGGATTTACATGGCAACAGATTTTTCCTATCATACTCAGTGTTAGAGGGAACTGAAATTTGCAAATGAATATGCAATTAAAAATCCCACACAAAATGTAAAGAGAAATATTTTTATTGTGCTTTTTCTGTGTTAATATCACAAAGTAATTACACAAATGCTTAGTGAATTTCACTGCCCTGCTGCTTTACAGAAGTAGTGTGACAATTTGCCAACAATTAACATACTTAAATATATTGAATTCCATTTAAGAGTAAAATATGGGGTTATTTTTTATGTATTTTATGGATCAGTGTTCCATTCTGTTTCTATGGACATTGCTGTACCTTTAAGCACAAAATATATATATATTAATATTCTCTAAAAAATGCGAAGCCTTGTTTGCAATCAATGCATATTCCCCTTTTGTGTAAGAATAACAGATGTTGATAGAAATAGCCATTGGGTTTGTAAAGAACCCATTTCATGTGTCAGAATAGTTGTGCCTCTTCTAGATGAAATGTCAAAAGCAGGCAGATATCTCAATGTGAAATGACCTTAAGAAAAACCCGACCTCGCCAAAGATGACCTTTTTCCAGCAAGAAACATTAAAATTACAACCATATTGATGCTACAGCTTCAAAAACAATATGTATTTCCTTTTTAGTGTTTTTCTGTCTTGGCATCCTACGTATTTTAAATAAAGATGTACAGTAGTCCACTTTAAACTGTTTCTGTTGAGCTGATTTATGGTCATGGATTTGTTTTATAAATGTATTCATACACAGGCACATGCATAACAATATTTTCATAAATGTAGATATACACACAGATACACACATAAATACAGTTATATACATTCATAAAGCACCAAACAAGATTATCCTAATTTCTCAAGGGGTCTAACATTTTTTGTGTCCGTATTACATTAGTAAAATGTATTACTTACTGTAACTGAATTAAATCTTTTCACAGTATCTTTCTTTCCTGAATTTTTAACAAATCCCCATGGCCTCACTTTCTTCAAGGAAAATATATGTCTTATCAAAATGTTAATCAAAGTGAAGTGTGTAAGATTCTTACAAAGTAACATTGGAGAACTATTCACATATAATAGTGTATGTGTGTGCATGTGCCATGGTTGATTAGTGGCATGCAGTTTCTCCTTTAAACTGGGAACACAAAACAAAATATAGCAAAACAAGAAGGCAAAAACTCCATACAGACGAAAAAAAAAAAAAAAGGAAAAAGAAAAAAAAAAGGAACAAATAAACAAACAAATACAAAAAAAAAAAATCCACCAGAACCAAAACGTCCTTTATTAAGTATTGGAGATGTAAAATTTCTCTTTTTGTGAGTGACGTGGAATCTCTGTTGCAGGTTTTGATCTAAAGTTCACAGTGATTTGAAATTAAAGGTTGAAGTTTCTATACACCCGAGATCTTCAGGAAGGCACCAGATGTTCTCAAAGTTCTTGTCTGTGTACAGGATGATTAATGAAGTACACAGGGGTTTTGGAGGTCAACAATGTTAAAAGTTTGTTCAAACTCTGCCCATATAAACCAAACGTTTCTTAAAGTCCCTCCTTAGCTGATCTGTACCCCCAGTACCTTGTTCCCCTAGTCTGTCTTTCCCTACCAACAACCTGTGCTCTTGTCCTTCCAGATACACTTCCCAGCTCTCTGGAAGTCACTCTTTTGACTGAAGGAATTGGGAGTACTCAAAATATCCTCAAAAACCTGTGCTGGGAAAGAAAAAACAAAATCTCAGGAGATGTTCTGGGAGATGGTTACAGAATATTTTTTTTCTCTTTTTTCTTCCCTTTCCTGTTATCTCCTGGCAGAGATATAGAAGAAAAGTTGGCTCAGCTCCTCACCATTCAGGTGATGTTTCTTGCCCTTATTTCTCATTTTTCTCCCATTTCCAGCCTGTTGCAAACAAACCATTTCTTCTTATCTTTAAAAATCATTAAAACAAGCCACTAAAATTTAGACTCAGGTTTGGTTCTGAGAAGGCACTGCTACCCATAGATTTTATAGAATCATATAATTGTTTAGATTTGGAAAGACCTTTAAGATCATCAAGTCCAACCATTAACACATCAAGATCACCACTAAATCATGTTCACAAGAACATCTACACCTCTTAAGTACCTCCAGGTATGGTGACTCTATCACTTCACTGGGCAGCTTGTTCCAGTCCTTGACCACCCTTCCAGTGAAGAAATTTTTTCCTAATATCCAGTCTAAACATCTCCTTGCATAGCTTCAGGCCATTTCTTCTTGTCCTACTGTTTGCTACTTAGGAGAAGAGCCTGACTCCCACCTGGCTACAGCCTTCTCTCAGGGAGTTGAAGAATGTGATAAGGTCACCCTCCTTTTATCCAGGCTAAACATCCAGCTCTCCATCAGCTCCTCCTCACAGGATGTTTGTTCCACACCCTTCCCCAGTTCCACTGTCCTCCTCTGGACATGCTCCAGCCCCTCAGTGAGGGACCCAGAGCTGAACACAGCACTCAAGGCGTGGCCTCACCACCGCCAAGTTCAGGGCCATAAACATTGCCCAGGTCCTGCTGGCCACTTTATTTCTGATAGAGCCCAGGATGCTGCTGGACTTCTTGGCCACATGGGCACAAGCTGGCTCATGTTCAGCCAGCTGCTGACCAATGGCCTTAATGAGTTGCCATTATATCTCATTACTGCCTATGTTAATACACTGAGAAGCTATCAATAACTGTTAAACTTTAATTTCTCAGTTTAATGCAGAGTGTTCAGTTTTTTTAGCTTCCATTTCTCTGACTCCCATAACCCAACACAGAAAGCATTCTTTATTGTCTTCTAGGGGAAGAAAAATTGATTTTTTTTTTTTTTAATTTGTTGTTTCTCTGCATTCTTGGAGATCTTTAATGTACTCAGCTATATAGTTCTTGTACATAAATTCATTCAGGTAACACACTAATTTTGAATTGGACTGTTTGTAGCTAATAATTAATTCAACATATCCAAGTAGGGTTTGTTCAGAGTGGGAGAATTTAGATTGCTCAGTGAATAATCGAGCTCAGAATATACTGGAGCAAAAGGACCTGCCATCTAGCCAGGACAGAAAGGATGAGATGTAAGTAGCCAGGAAAGCAGGCCTGGAGAGGAATATGGAGATGGGAAATAGGCAGGCAAGAAGTATCAGGCTATGTTAGTATTTTTGAAAAATCATTTGGTTTTGTTTGTTGCCTAGTTTCATGCATCTGATTGGATAATAGTATCTTGTCTTAAAAAAAAAAAAAGTGCTTTTCAAGGGAAATTCAAGAGGACAATGGGACATTTCTGTTGCAAATTTTAATATGCCAGAACCACACGGTACAAGTATCTTCCTCTGTGTCCTCACCCACTATATCCTCATTACTTTTAGCAGACCACTTCCTTATTACTCTTGTCATTGCTAACTTGCTTTTCACCAACATGAGTGATGGCCTGACCTGGCTAGATTTTTCAGGAAGCTTTTCTGCTTTTAAAGGATGCCTTTTTAACCTCAAAAAAGCTCTCTGCTTCTCTGCTTAACCATAGTTTTATTCTCACCATTTTATTTTGTTTTTGTTCTCAATGATACACAAACCATCTGTGCCTCTAACACAATGTTCTTGAATAGCCTCCAGGCTGTTTCTGTGGTTTTAAAGTTTTTTACTTTGCCCTTCAGCCTGCTGTTAACCATTTTCCTCATGGTTTTAAATTCTGCCCTTTTAAAGTTTTCACTAGATTTTACTCCTGTGGGGGAATTGTGCATTGGGATTTTGTGGCAAGGTTTTGGTATCAGGAGGACTGAAGGGTGGCTTCTCTGAGGAGGTGCTAGAAGCTTTGCCTATATCTGATGGAGCCAATTCCAGCTGGCTCCAGGACAGACTAGACTGTCCAAAACCAAGGCCATCCGGAACATTTCTAGGATAAGGTGTTTAAGGAGGAAAAAAACCAAACTTCTGCAACTGCAGCCAAAGAGAGGAGTGAGAATCAGTCAGAGAAACAGTTCTGCACACATCCAGAAAGGTGGAGAAGGAGGCGGAGGAGGTGCTCAGAGCTGAGATTCCCTGCAGCCCACAGTGCAGCCCATGGTGAGGCAGCTGTGCTCCTGCAGCCATGGAGGTCCGTGGGATGCAGAGATCCACCTGCAGCCTGTGGAGCACCTCACACGAGCAGGTGGGTATCCGAGAGAGGCTGTGACCCCATGGGAAATCCATTCTGCAGCGATTTTCTAGAAGGATCTGTGGACTGAGGAGAGAGTAGCCCATGTTGGGACAGGTTTGATGTCAGAACTTGTGGCCATGGAAGTCCATGTTGAAGCAGCCTGCCCTTGAAGGACTACACCCCATGGAAAGGATCCCTACTTACCAACCAAATGGTTGGTGATAAATTAATATAATTTCCCTACTATTAGTCTGTTTTGCCCATGGTGGTAATCACTGAGTGATCTCTCCCTCTATCTCAACCCATTATTCTTTTCTTACATTTTCTGTTTCTTACTTAGTTGAGGAGTGACAGAGCAACTTAAGTGACACCCAGTCA
Source organism: Lonchura striata (assembly GCF_050655825.1). Lineage (NCBI taxonomy): Eukaryota > Metazoa > Chordata > Aves > Passeriformes > Estrildidae > Lonchura > Lonchura striata. The sequence continues at coordinate 60,804,516 of NC_140707.1, read as the reverse complement.
GGGTCAACCCAGCACAACTTGCTTTCTATTATGTTACAAAACCTGATTGTCCAAGGATTGTTGTTTACCAATGAAGTTCAATTTTGTAGAATTATAAAGCCCTTGAATTTGAGATGTTTAAACTAATTAAATCTGTATTTAGCGCTCAATGCAGTTTGATGAAGACTGCATCAAAATGTCCATGGGCTGATGACTCAAAATCCCAAAGAAATGTCCACTTGGTAACAGTATCTTTGCCTTTCCATCAATCCTGATATTCCAAAAATGTGATTAGCCTAGAGAAGAAAGAACTATCTTGTGTTTACATCATTTAAACTAGAATTTTAATTGTCTGAGGTCACCTTTTTATACTGCCAGAGCTTCTTTGTGTGACTTGTACCAAGCAATAACTCTGTGGTTGTGTAACAGCACAGCACTTACCTGAGTGACTCCTGCAGTGAACCCTAATGTGCTCCCTGAACTTGGCTGCTCAATTTCCTGTTTCTGCTACAACCAGCCTCAGATTACCCCAGTTCAATCTGCCTATAGAACCCAGCTGTCCATGTCAAAAAGCAACATCTAAGCCTTACTGTGAAGAACCATGGGAAGGACTCTGCTGTCTGTTCACCTCCATCCCCATAACCTCATGGCAAGAATGAAAGCCACAGTTGGAGGCTACCAGATCAGGCACAAAATAAAGTGATATACAGGAAATCATATATATAAATAAAAGACTTACCTACCCTTCTTCCTAAGGAGAACAATTTGGATTTAGCACAGAACTGACTTTGACAATTGCAGAAGTGAGGAAGTCATGGAAGCTGCTCTTTGCAGAACAGCACAAGAAGCAGCCCCTGCCATGGACTGGAGACAATGGCAAAACCCTGTCTCTCCAGCAAGTGTGTATTCTCTCCAGAAAGAGAAGTCCTAAAAGTTCTTGTAAAACAGGGGTCTCTACATCTGATGGTATCACGTAACCTGATGCCAATTTTTTTCATGGTAAAACTGCAGTAGCTAACACTTCCCTTTCCTATTGCCTAAAAGATTTAAAATTTGTAGAAGCAGATATTGTAACTTTCCCCCCCTGTTTTCTGTGGCTCATTTTCAGTGCTTTTTTACTTCTACCAGTCTAGTAGGGTCAGGGCATTATGAGGCTCCTAATTTATACTCTACTTAAGAAATTAATTGATTAGGGTTTGAGATTTAATAAGAAGTGCTGCCCTCCAAACCTCACTCATTCAGGTGTCCTAAAAGGATAGTAGGAACATGTATGCACGTGTGAATAAGAGTTTTCATCATAATAAGGGATTCCCAGACATCAGATAGGTCCTGCTATGTCTCCTTTGCTATTCAGTAGCAAAATCACTGTGATCCAAGGTAGAAACAGGAGGAAGCTCTTGCTTCAGTGAAAAGCCACCATAGGGTACCTGGCAGACACAGGGAGGGAGGTGTGTGCAGGTATGCATAGTTGAACAGTGATTCCAGAATATATAGAAAATTGACCACTATTTCATGATAAAGCATAAGTCATATGTATCCACAAAAGGTAATAGCCCTGGGATAAGACAGCAAGCATTTTTATTTTAGCAACTATATTTATTTAAGCAGAAGACAGAGCTAGAAGGAAGACATGTGGTGACATGAGGGGAGTTAGTTTCATGGTATAGGAGTGCTGACAGAAGCAGTCTGCCTCTGCTTTAGTCCCTGGAGAAAGTGTATGTGGACGCACTTGATCCAATTTTCAGTTATAAATCAGTATCAATCAATCCACTGTAGTCAATCCCTTTGTCATTTTCACTTGCTTTTGGTAGTTACCAAGGAAATTGGCTCAGTCTTCTTCTGAAAGTTCTTTTCATGAACCTTTCTTCCTATAAAAGTGTGCTGGAGAGAACAAGATTAATTGGGCATGAAATACAGAGAGTAAAAATGAGGAGGGAAAGGAAGAAGGAGAAGATTAAAAACTAAGGAGAATGAAAAAGGAAATAAAGCAGAAAAGACTATCTAAGGCAAATCCAAACGAAGAGGTGTTTCCCAGGCAATTTTGGCCTTGTTAGATCTGCAGCCACAACAAAGAAATCTGTAGAGGTTTTTGGCTTGATATGCAGAGACAAATCCCATCCACTCCTAAGCAGCTGTTGCAATGATGTCCAGAATTTACAGAGCATGGCAGCCAGGGATGAAGACCAAGTTGGCCACAAAAGAAGATGGAAGAGAAAGAGAATAAAGACAATCTAAAGCTATTAACTAAGTAGGGAAAATATCAGCCAAAAATAAAATTTTAAAAAGTGTGAGAATGCAGCTTTTATAATCAATTCAGTATAATTATTTTTCTCAAACAGATATATAAATGTACCTCTCATGTACAGCCTTTGGTCATGTGTGTGTCTATGCATGCACTTTTCTGTTCTCTCTGGTGGTGCTTTAGGATGAGAGAAGATGGGAAAGCTATGGTTAAATACCTGTTTTCTAGTGATTTTCAGCATTTCCCCTATCAGGTTTTATGCCCCCCATTCCAACTGGATCAAAGTATCAGATACCTAACGTGAAAAAGAGTACAGTGCACTTGAGATGTGGAGAAGCAAATGCTTATGAGTATGTGGGAGAAAACGGAGGGAAAAAGCAAAAGAAAATGATAGGTGTGGTGTCAAGAGCAGGTGAAAAGAGGATCTGTGCTCCTCTTTTAAAGAAACACAGTAATTTACATGATTGAACAACGAGTTTCAGATACTTTTCTATGCAACATTCTGAATAAAGCAATGTCTTAATTTTCAACAGAAATCCCTTGAAATGGCAGGATTTCTGCACTGCAGTGCTCAAAACAATCACCTTGTCTTACTTGTATCTGTCTCTCTTTCAGGACAGTACTTACTGGAGGTCTGCGCAAGCAAACCATGATGTAAATATGAAAATAATTGTATTCCTCATGACTGACCTGTTCTGCTCTATACAGGCCAAGTTAGGAATTACTGGATAGTTTTGGCTCCTGGAACAATGAGTCGTTGGTGTCAGAATAAGCCATTGATACTGAAAGAAGAAGCAACTATGTTGTTACACACTAGAGGAAGAATTGAGAAAACAACTGAAAAGGCAAAAGATGAATATTCCAAACACAGAAAATGCATACTAAGAGCAACATTACATTATTTCTATCATGTTGTGTCTTTCTCCTGCAGTTTTATATATTAATCCTTCCTTAGGTTGGGATTTTTAATCTGTTCTGCTCCATTGCACATTTATATCCACCCTAAACTGTTGAGATTATCCATTAATGTCTAGCGTAATTGTCCATTTCTTGAGACATAGCCAAACTTCTTCTCTAGTCTGTAGAAAAGGATCATTTCATCCAATTGATTTATATTTTTTTCACCCTGACTCTATAGTCAGTTATATCAGACCCCTTTGGCCAAGCTCTCTCATTTTTAGTTTTAAGGTGCTGATTTTAATGCAAAGACATTTTTATATTTCTATTTTACAGCTAATGGTGAAGTTGTCATTATCCCTTTCAGGTAAGACTCTGAGGACCTCTATTCTTTACTCTGAGGCTCAGGTGCTTGTGATGTGACCTTGGGTAGATTATTTAACCTCCCTGGCTTCTAGACTGGATTTTTATATCGCCAAGGTAACACAGAAGAGGCTCCAGTGAAATCTGTGCAATTTTAGCAAGAAGAAAGGAATTTGAATGTGGGAGACTTGTCCCCTGGTTCATTTTTCAAACCCAAAGTAGGTGCTATCATCACTTCCTTCTAGATTTGTTTTTAAAACATTGATGTCCTCCTTTGAAAAGTACTCCACTTGTCTAAACTGCTGTATAGATTATTGTTTGTGGAAAGCAATTTCCCTGCCCCTTATGGTTTCCTAATACTAATGTCCTGGAAAGCTATCACAATCCAAGATGGTGTCCTGATATCACCTTACCACCAGTGCCTGAGAGTTTCCCTAAGGAAAGAACGACAGGTGTGCACTCAGGACATTGAACTCTTCAGTGGCTGCACACTCCTGCACCATTTGAGATTTGTGCTGGGGCAGACCAGATGTATCCTCTGTCATGTCCACTGGTAGTCAGCCTTCAACCCCTACAAGAAACAACATGATGGAGATACCTTAATGATTTCATGAAAGTAAGAATTAAGTGCTTCTGCTGGTAGGACTTTGAAAAAAAAGAGCAAAAATGGTGGTTTCTTTACTTAATCATGGGCATTTTTGTCGAAAATGTTCCCTTCATTGCATTGGCTTGGTGCACTGACAGTCAACTGGCAGGTAGAATTAGATTTCATTCACTGAGGGAGAAGGTTTACTCTATATTTTCAGTGATAATGTGGAAACTAGCTGGTCTGGTGGACATAGTAAGCCACAAATATAGTTGAGATGGGCATTTGAATTTCTGTTTTCTTTCCTGAAAGAGTAGCCAATTTTTCAATTATAGCAAAATAAATTTAAAAAAAAAATAAAAAGAGTGGGAAGCTGGAAAAATTTTGAAGATTTGATTAAATTTATATTAGCTCAAATGAATCCGCTGAGAGACCCTGTAGCTCTGCAATCATATAGTGAATATTTGGGAGTTGGACTGTTTGGTCGTTGAGTTTTTTTCTGTTTGTGGGTTTTTTCCTCTTTTTTTTTTTTCCTAAAGATGCTTAAATTATACCCAAGAAAAGCTGAGCTACATTTAAAAAAAATGTGAACAGCAACCTTTCAAATTTATTCAGCCTAATGAGCTAGTCTAAATTTTGAGAATACTAATTCACAGAAGTCGGTTCTGTGGTGGGAGAAACACAACAAGGTTGTCACAGCCTGTGAACAAAGTGAATTGGTTATATGACTGACAGTAAAGATTTCTTTTAACATCAGTAAAAGGAGGCTGAAGTGACAGGTAAAAGGACAGATGCAGAATTCTGCAGCACTCTGAGAGTTTGTGTACTATCACTAAGGGACAAGTTGACTTGATACCAACTTAATAGGCTCAGCAGGGGCTGAGCAAAGGGATGAAGACTGTAAATGGGTGTAATAGGGCATCTCCACTGTATCAGCCTGAGCATGAAAACTATCTAGCTGGTTTTGGCTGAGGAAATTAATCACATTACCTTTAAAGTCAAACTTGTCTTTTAATCTAAGACCTGCTTGGTGTACAATATTTCACAGGAAACATGCACATAATTTTAGTCACTTTTACTCATCTCCAAAATGAATTTAACATCAACACAAGGCAGCTTAGATTCAACACCGTCTCTGAGAAAATGAAATACTGGGGCAAAACTATAAATGGGAATTTTAAGACCAAAGGGGTATAAGCAGGCATACAGCATTTAACATGCCGTATAATCTGCTAGCAAGAATGCTTGCATAAGAAAAGGTGAAGCTTTCACACTTTTCTTGTGCATTTTCTTGGCAGGTCCAGTCTAATGAGCCTCTGAGAAAGTGTTGGCTAGTGCATTCAGCACCAGGTGAATTAAGATGGGAGATTCTTGCCATCAGAAATAATTCTACAGTAGGAAGAAATCCTGCTGTGCTGAGAGTTGACCTCTTGGACAAACATGCTGTAATAAAAAGTGCTATTTGCTACAAGCACATTGAGAGTTTTAAATCATCAGACTAAAGTACCCCAGGCTCTGACAGTAAAATTTTCATTCAAAGAGGGGCTCAGCTTCACAACACAATAAATTATATATGACTAGGACATATAAAACATTTAAAGATATACAGAAACTCACTGTATTTGTGTTCAGTAGACAAGTTCATCTCTTGAAGTACTTTTTTATGTCAATCTTGCCTATTCAGATGAAGGTAGGGGGGAGTCTTTTTCTCAAAACAAGTAGAAGCAAAATGAACTGGCTGTTTTCCACCAAATGTTTGAATTTAATTACTGTAGGGGTGTTTTTGTGTATGGTGAGCAACTCTATGCAGAGATTAGGGATGGCATGCACCTATATGGGCAGATTTCATTGCCCATTGTAGTAAAAAAAATGAAGGATGCCTGGAAATCTTTAGCAAAATCTTACAATAATAAAAAACAAAACAAAACAAAACAAACAAACAAAAAACAATCACAATGGTGCACAGGGATGTTTTTGAGTGGGATACACAGAAGAAAATTATTCCCTAGTAGCTGTCACATGAACCTGGTGACCTCCTGGTGAGGCTGATTTTAGGCATAACAGACAAAGGGAGCAGGCTGCTGGACTCTACTGTCACACAGCCACACATACCAAAGCAAAATCATATTTTCTGGTGCTTCCACACACACAATAAATAAATAAAAATCTGGTTATCTGATGCAGCAGCTTTGGGGCAATGTTTTTTCTCTCCCCCTAGTTGCAGCAAGTACTGGAACCCTCTTGCTGGCATGGTAAAAAATAATTGCTGTTGGGAAACCTTGAATTTTCAGGGAAATTAGGAAAAAGGTGAGGAATTAAAAAGATTAAAATCAAGGAAGGGTCAGAAATAATTTAAATGTGTGAGAAGAAAAAAATACTTTTTGGGGCCAGTTCTTCACACATTGGCAAAATTTTCCTGGAGAAAAACTAGTAAGATTTGGACAATAGACTCTTTTAGAGCCTAGATGATCTCATGACTTGATTATAAATCAAGGGCGAGGTTCCTCTCCTCTGCAAGTTCATGCACAACATGTCTGCATAAAGAAAAGCAGGGGAAATTTCTAACCATCTCCCATCATGTGAGCCAGAGGCATCCAAGACCATCATGTGCTCTTCTGTGCAGGACACATATGCTGTGGTGCTCCCAGCTGGAAATGTACATCTGACTCTCTCTAATGAAAGCAAGGAAAGAGAGTAAAATGGCTTTAGACCTATCCTGTAGGGTCAATGTCCAGGATCCAAATTGTTAGCACATATTAAATATGCATTGAAAGCAACAAAAAAATAAAGTAAAAAGACAGGAAATATAGTCAGAAGGTAAGTTCTTTAATAGCAAGCACTGACTTTCCCCCTCTGACTGTACCATGTCCCCACAATCATATGCAGCTTTAGATCATGGAGAAATCAGTCCACTGGACACTAATACATAATCATTGTCCAGACATCTGAAGCCTGGATTAATTTACGTTAGCCTGAAATGTAATTTATAGTTAGTCCTCTAAAAAGGGGCTGTGTCTACACTAGTATTGTGACTGCAGCAGGAGGACTTTTACCTGTTTGTTGCTCTGTCTCTCCACATGGGCAAACCCTCATGTGCTCACAAACCACTGACTTTCAGTTCCCTTAGGTTCTGCTGAAAACTCTGGGTTTATGTTTAATCCACTGTATGTGTAAGTATATTCTGTATATTATCTGTTAAATTCCATTAATATGTGACAAGTTCTTCACTGGTGGTCTTGTACATTTTGAGATATAAGCTCGGGTAAATTTACATCAATAGACCTTCAGCATTTTACAGTGAGATCAGCCTCTATTTCTCATAGGAACACTGATTTTTAGGAACAAATCCTGCCTAACTGCCTTCATGCACCCAAACATGTCTTTGACTGCTGCTTCTCCTCTTCTTCCCACTCTCTTACACATGTAGGACACTTGTCACCTCACTTTTCTTCTGAGGAGAGGAGTTTAAATCAAAACAGACAGACTCAAACTATCTTGAATGACTTCGGAAATAACACCCTTTTTTTTTTTAATGAGAAAAAAGTTTAACTGCAGTGTCTAAGTATGCAGACAGATTCATTCATGTGTGTATAACCTCTTGCCAAACCAGCATTCCAGGGCAGGTATTCAGTTAATCACAGTTTGCACAGGGACTTCAGCCAAACCCTCAGGTACCTTTGTTATGTTTTAGTCTTTTATTTTCTATAATTCAGTATCCTACACCTGTGTTCTCCAGAACCTACCAAAATCAAACTGGGAGGCATGATAAGCAAACCAGCTATTTACTCTCTGATTTTTTTTTCTTCCATTCTCTCACATGAGGTTTAACACTGTGCCCAATCTATATACGACATAAAACATCATAAATGGAGGGGGACATATAACACTACCAAGAGACAGAGTTCAAAACCATTATTTATGATCATATAAATTATTTGTTTTCCTATTAGTCCTCTTAAAAAAAAAAAAAATTCAGCAGGGATTACTGCACCTGAAACACCTATGTTAGGATATGTTGTAAAAAACAATGTTGATGATTAACAGTATTTCAGTTAGGTTTTCAATCTGTTTTCCAGACAATATGAAAAATAGTATGTTCTGAAGGCAGAGTAGGAAACAGGACAGGAGACAAGGCTTTTTACTGATGGCATATTTCATACCAACATAAATTGTAAGGATGCAAAACTAATGAAAGATTTAGGAAAGCAATAAAATATTCTAGGAAGATTATTTCACACACATATGCATACACAGAGACAAAGAGAAGAATTAAGCTTGAAATCCACTCTGTTCACATTAAACCCAGATGTTTGGACTTCGTGCAAGTGGAGTGTGGAGTAGCTGCAGAGAGGAAATCCAATCTGAACCTGCAGCCAAGCTGAATGTGGGGCCTTTATGTAGCTCTGGTACCACTCCCTCCAGAACCGAGGGGCAGGGGTAGATTGTTCTTGCAACCTCTGCCTGGCACCTGTCCTCCTCTGCTCCATCAGCACTCGCCCTTCTCACTGTAACTGCCGGCACCGTGTGGGTTTCAGCAAATCTCATTTAGGATACATTACTCTGAACTGAATTCTTTCACCAAAATTAATTTCCCACATATGCATGCAGAGTCAAACTTCATTAAAGAGAATGAAAAGTTGCTCCATAATAATTATCAGAAAGCAGATTGTTTATAAAATGTAATGAAGTATTTATCCAGTTTTTGTTTTGCTTCTGAATTCTGAAGCAACATTAAAAACATGTCTTGCATCTCTTTTGAAAGGTTCAGTGTCTCCAGTATAACACATTCCAGACTGACAGAAAAGGATAAGGATATTTGTATACATAGATATAGGTGATATTGATATACAGCTGTAGACACACACACATATTGCATTGTTTACATAATTTATTTCTCAGCTGAATCTCTTAAGGGTCCTGATACAATGCAATAACTCCCTTATTCAGAATTCTGCACACAATTTCCAACAAGTACTTAAACATGTTTTAATTTTATTCTTGGAAATCTTAAAAGCATTTAGAAAGCTGTTACTCTCTCTTAGAAGAAGAGCCCACAATATGAATATGAATACTGGATTAACTATTAAGGCTAATGTAACATGTTAATAATACAGCAGGTTCACGCTGCTGGTTGCTTTTAATAACACAGCAATACACTGAAATTCATGATACCTGGCAGAAATTGTGTCTGTAGCCTCATATAATCACATTTAGGAGCTGCTTTCAGACTGCATTCGCTCAGCTCAAATTTTAGACAAACAAAAACAAAAGCTTTATACTTACATAGTATCTTACATCTGAGGATCTTAAAGTACTTTAATTTCCCATAGTATTAACCTAATATGACAGTCTTCTCATATTCTCTTTTATTTGTATTTGGCTTCTTCCCTGCCTTTTGTCTTCTCTCATACCCACTGCCTATATACATTTATTCCTGCTTCTTTTATCTGTACCTGTATAGATTAATTCCTTTTGATATGTCCATACTGCATGCACTTGTGTATCTACAATGAGTTCCTGCCTTCAGATTTATATCAAATAAAGAAAAACAATTTCTAGAATTAAAAGAAATACACACAAAACCCAGCAACACTGTTCTATATCTTAAATGTGTGTCTTTGTAGTTTAAAACATCAAACCTCATTACAGAACAATGGCTGAGATTGTTGGTAATTATACCTAAGAAAGATTTTAACTTTCCTGACATTAAAAGCACATATTTTCTTCTTTTTTTCTATTTTTTAACTTTGCTTTTTTTCACAGCCTGAGCTGAAATTGTTGAAGGGGCCAAAGGTGGGGAAGTTCTGGGACCTGATTAGGGAGCAAAACTGACCATGACACCAGTCCCATTCCTCCACAGAGAAGTGTCTGATCTCAGCTGGAGCTGGGGATTTGACTAGAAAAGACCCTCCATTATCATCAGGCACCTGAAAGTGGTCAGAGAAGTTACACCCAACACAGAAGGTGCTCCTGGACGTCCAGGAAGTCAAATGCAGCTCAAAAGGCGGATTGGCCATCTTCAGTATGTAAGTCCTAGAGAGCTTGGCTTGAAAAGGATTGTTATTCTCAGCTGATTATTTAATTAGAATTCCCCTGTTTTTCAAATAGGAATCTGAAGAATGAGCTTGTGGCTCAGGTGTGTCTAGCTAATTCAGTGCATTTTTATACAGGGTCTTATTTAAAGAGAAAGGCTCTGCAATAAATAATAGTTGTGGAAAAAAAAATCTCCCAGAAATAAAAATTTCTTCCTTTCAGATTGGCTAACTCACAGATTCTACTTTTACAGCAAAACCTCTTTTATAGAGTAAGATTACATTTGGATAGTCTTGTTATCTATGTACATAGCATAATCCTTTAAAAAATTAGTTTATTGTACAAATATATCTCTTGTGGCATTAACTTCTGCTGTCTGATCAAGAATGATCTATTGTCAGTTTTCTGTTGTCTCTCCTCAAAAGCTTTGAATGTCCTTTTCTCATTTTCTCGTAAGAAATAATAGCTAACACATAATAGATAACAATAAAAACATTTTATTTGCTTTTGGATGGTGGAAGTATAAAACACTATGTTATGCAAGTAGTCACAGGTATTGTATTAATTATTAAGTTACACGTACCTCTTAACTAAAGAACCAAAAATAGCCAACCAAGTACCAACAAAACCAAAAACAGTAAATAGAAAGAAGTCAAGGAGTTTAGAAAATGCCCATGGAATATGATGCCATATGGAATCTTTTACAAGAAGAGCCCTACAATTTATGTTGAAATTAAAACTCCTTTTATACTTATTACTGGAGGTGGGGGGTAGCAAGGAGACTCAGATGAGAATATGTATATTTAAACAAAGTATTGGGTTTTGTTGTGGGGCAAATCGAAAACCAGGAGAGAGGCCTATTTTTCTCATTCTGGTTTTCATATTAAAAAAATGTTCCAAGAACAACTATTCTCATGAGGTTTTGGCTCAAGATGTCAGGAATTTTAGGAAAAAACAGATGATCTCACAAGACCTCCGACATCCAAAGCAGAAAAAAAATATCACAAGTCAGTTTCTGCCACATGCCACTACTCAGGGCCAAAAATCTGCTGAGAACAGTCTAAAGAAATGTTGGGCTATTGAACTAAAAATAAAAATTTTGGAGTTTTTTTACTCTTAGGCTTAAAGTCTAAACATAAATCTGACCACAAGATGAGTATGGTCTACTCAGACTCTAACTCTCACATATGTCATTGATGACCAAGTCTCACATCTATTGTTGATGACCTACTGGCTGAAAAAGAAACATTCAAGGAAAGAATATAGCAAGAGGAGAATCCTATTACAAAGAGGGTAATATATTTCCATATGCCAATAATTTAGCATCAAATTACAAATGATGACACGAAGTACCCAGATCTTTATTGTGACAAGATGTGTGAGGAAGGAAGAGGCCTGAAGACACTTTCATCATAGATATATATCCTGGTAAAACTGATTTTGAACAGCAATTTTGTCCATCTTAGGAACCTACTGTCTTCAGTTTTGTGGTCAGCAAAGGCTGATAGGGTTCACAAACAGTATTCAATTTACACACACTCAATAATATCATGCACACAGTTTCATATGGATTCAATTTGTACAGTGTGAATATTTACAAGTCTATTTTTAAAAATAAGGTACTTGACATGGAGTTGACATTGAATACAATCAGTTGGGTGATCTAAAAATTATATAATGCTATAAGAGGCTTTCAGCACCATGTTCTCTGGACCAGAACCTTGATAGGTGCAAGAGGGGACATGTCCATTTATTTTAGTGTCTATTTTATGCCAGCTTTGAGCCTGATCTTACATATTTATTGTACACAATCATACTCTCTGATTTTCTGAAAATAACACCATATGACTGAGAGATGTTGTCAGTTTTGGAAGAGGATTTTCTGTAACATTTTGAAAATTTACTAAAATGAGAAACTAGAACATGGAATACTTTTTGCCAGATTTTTAAGCTATGAGTCGAGAGAGGGGATCATAGAAGAAAATAGTATATCAACTCATGAGTGCAAGACAGAGATTTACAACATGATTCACTGTAGCCTTGTAGAATGAAAGTGGGATTAATAATATGTGTGCAGAGGAGTGTGCAAACTGTTGCATCCTCTGAATTCATTGAAGATGACGTGAAAAAGTTGTTTGGATGCTTTATTATGTGTGGATATCCTATAAAATATGCTAGTCTGGAAGTAAAAGAGGCCCAAGATAAAGATGAGCATGATGGGGTTGACAGTCCAATTAAACTTGAAAACCTCTTTTTATGTTACACATTAAAAATCATGTTCGAAGCAATAAACAGAATGAATAAACATAGTATCATTGTATGTGTATTATGCATCTATAAAAGTAGAGCACAAGATTCAACTACAGTATTTCAGTGGTGTTTAGTTATTATAGGAGATATGACTGTATTGCAGAAGAGGTTTGGAATAAGGTAACCTTAAGGTTGACACATGCCCTTAAATAAGTCAGCAGAGTCTCTAATTTTCTCAATTCAGCCTTATTAGGAGGACTTAATTCTCTTAAATATATTACAAAAGAAAAAGGGATTAGGATGAAGAAAGGTCAATAAAGAACAAATAGATGCCTCCAGTAATTGAAGGAAAAAACTCATTGATCTTCTGGGTTTGAACCACTGAGTTTCAGCCCTGTGTTTTCTGGTCCCCTTTTTTCTCCTGTGACTTGTGCAGAGCTGAATCACTGTCTCAGGGGGTACTTGGTCCATGTATCTTTTCTGTAACACCCTGGTTATTGCCACTATTCCTCCAGGAGGATTCAAAGGGGCAATCTGGGAAAGACCTGGGCTGAAACTCTTATATGACTGAATTAAACAGGGAAACACCTAACAGAGCACAGCAAAAATAACATGCAAATTTATACCCTTTTGAATTGCTTCAGGTGGGAAGAAATCAGCATGTGAGATACCTAGCTGGAAAACCTCGTGACTTTACAGATTAATCCATGGACCAAACAAGATACTTACTTCCATGTTATTCACATGAAGGAACAGATGCCTCTGACTCTAACTCTGACTGTAATTGCAACTTCTTGCTCCAGTGGCATAAAGCATAGTCAATGATTTCTTTATATGGCACGGGACAATTTTTCAGACAAACTAAGGTGAGACACAAGAAGAGGATGCCAAATACCAGAAGTTTCAGAAGGGAGGCAGAAAATTATATATAACCAGGTGTCTCTGTGTTATTACCTTTTTTGGGCCACCTCAGATAGGTGGGGGATACTTCAAACTGGTGTACCAAAAAGGCAGTGTAAATGAGCTGATTTGCACATACAGTTAATGGATTAATGAAGTAAAATTTTACACCTACTCCTCACATGTTATTCTCAGAAAATATTTTTCTCCCTCATGAAAAATATTACTAAACCAATTTTTTTCATTGTTTACAATTTTTCTATGAGTTTCTTCTATCAGTATCCAAACTACCCTTTGTCTCAACAGAAATGGGAAATTTTAACAAAAAGCAACCTAAAAAATAAATTTACTATTCATCAGAAATCCATTATCCAAGAGAAAAAAAAAATAAATACTGCTTTAGAATCTCTTGGCTGACTGTGGTTTTCAGCCATTATATGCCTACTATTATTAATGGTTTTATTATTATTAGCCTTGGTTTTTTCAGACAAGCAAACACTTCCTAAAGCAACATTATAGAACAATATTTCATTAAATTAAAATCACTAAAATCTCTTAAAAGACATACTATAATGCAAAAATATGAGAGAAATGGAGCACTGGGAAGGCTCACACTGAATTTTAAAGCCCATCTGACTGTTGTGTGACATATAAGCCCATTGTGTTGTATGCAGCATTTTTACCTTACACAATGGTTTAAACATATTGTGTTTTAGCTGTTTTCTTCCATTAAAAATTTCATACAAAGTCATGCATGTTAATTGAAGAGGATGTGAGTGAAATGCAATGCTTGGATTTTATTATGTGAATTTAATTCAGGAAAAGGAGGAGGGGGCAGGGGGAAAAAGGCATCTCAACAAATTGCTGTGGATTTATTTTTTTCATTTATATTAGGTTACCCAGAATGAAAAGGTGCCCAATGGATGCTAGATATAATAGCCAGAGAGTTTAATATGATTTCTGCTGCAAGAAAAACTAGACTAGATAAAAAAAATCCATATCTTAATGATAGGTAAATAATCCTTTAGTATCTCAGATGTACATGCTACAGGCAGCAACTCTGTGTTCATGAAAACTCTTTTATTCTTGTATGCCATTACTGCAGAGATATTGCTATATTGGTAGATATATTCCTACGCTGATAAATAGACTGCATAAACAATATGCCCCCCCATAAGCAAGATAATGCTAGTACAGTCTAACAATAATAGCTCCCCTGCAGGAGGCTAGATTTTTCCCTTTTTCTAAATGCTAACAAGAACAGTTCTAAGGTTATCCATGTAATGAAAAACAGGGGTAAAATAAGTGCAGTGCACAGAAGTCTCTTTCCCTCATCTCTTCTACCTCAGGTGATAATGCCGCAGATTTCCTTATCCCCATGTACTCTGATGGCATGTGCGTGTTCATGTGTCTCTGCGCATGTGTATAAGATATTTTCTTATTTAATAAATAAATGTGTGCACTTCCCCAGTGTCAATAAAGTTTTAGCTGCCTGTGAGATCCCTATATATATTGGATAGCTACTTCATTTCAAAGATTCTGATGAAGTCCATAATCCACGGGAATGTAGCACAAGTCCCTGCATGAGGTACTGTAGGGTAAGCTGCTAAGAATCACTTGCAGCTCTGCATGGAGCCATATAGTTCTCTTTGATAAGTTGCCCAACCTGAGAAAGCTGAAAATATGTCCATTATTGTGAAGACTGTTGAAAGAGTATTGGATTATTAGTCTGGCTAGTGACAAGATCTTGGAGACTGATTTAGGTAACGCACATTGTTGATCATGCTTTTAAAAAAGAAGTCTCTTAATTTTCAAGTTCCTTAAGGACTGATTTTTGAGTGGTAGACTTTTAGCATTAAAATTTGCCTCTGCTTCATAACAGATGTCTGTTTTTTAGAGGATCTAGACACAGACACAATATACTGGTATTCAGAGCTGCATACACAGCTTCTGTCTCTGTTCACACATAAAAATGCATCAAGGTAGCCCTGGTTAGGGATAGTCCCACTCTGAGTGAGCTGATGAAGGGACAGTCAGAGTCATCACCACTGTTTTGCTCTACCTTTCCTTGTTCTGGAGGAAATAGGGAAAAAAAGCACAGTCCCATATCCAACTCGCACACCAGTTTACAAGGCTGTATGAATGACTGGCCAGGCAGGGCACTGTGATGCTTTGTACCTGGACTGTGCACTCAGCTTTGAATCCCTGTGTTGCTGCCTGCAAGACCTGGCTCTTGCTGTGCTGTGCGCCCCAGCTGTGCCCAGCTGTGCTCAGCTGTGCCCAGTGCTGCCCCTCGCCGCTGTCCCTGTGCTCAGGGGTCTCAGGGCTCGCTGTAGCTTCAGCTCACACCGAGCAGTGGCCACCAGGTCAAGGCTTCCCCTGGGCTTTGGGGCAGGCTCAATGCAGCGTGTAGCCACGTCTCATCACACTCTGAGATCAGTAAAATTCTGCCATGTGGGAAAATTATTTTTTCCTGCTGCATAGGGTCTCACATTTTGTCATGAATCAAGCAGGAAGAGGAAGAGGAATGAAGGAAGAAGAAAGCTGGGGAAGAAAACAGACACTGATGTGGGTATTGCTTAGGAAATACTTTGCTTTAGAAGTGCCCACATTGTTATCCATCTTCCCCTCCTCTCACAGAAACCACAGTAACAAACATAACAATGCATTAGCTTAGAGGTTCTTAAGGAAATGAATCTTGTTTTCCTTAAGTGTGCTCCATTCTCTGTTTATAAAGGAATAGAGATTGAGAGAAAAAATGTAGGCATATGAGTAGTTTAAGTATCATCATTCACAACACAATATAAATCCATTTTTATAATTTCTATCATATAAAGGCTATCTCAAAAGGCTTTACTGTGTTAAATAAAACATCCAATAAAGAATAAAAAAAACATTAATAACAAGATGGAGGTAACATTCAGAAAGTCAAAAGACAAGGATTTTTAATTTTTATTTTCAGGTTACATATAGAAAACCATGGGTATTCAGGTAGACAGAGAAATGGTTGTCTGTTCCAAATGACTGCAGGTAGGAGGAGGAGAACGTTTTTCACTCAGGAATGGGAAATACACCAGTATGAGATAGCGCTAAGAAAAAAAAAGACCAAGAAGAAGACAAAGGGACAAGTGGAAAAACAAGGATAAGAATTCATTCAAACCTAATTAAATTCCACCCAGTGGAAACAAGGTTTCACCTCTGAGGTTAGAAGACAAAGCATTTGGATGGACATAGTATGTAATGCAAAACTTGCTTTCACATAAACTTCCAATAGGTTTTTATGAGAAACCCAAAACTCAGTCTGAGTTTGCCATAAAATGTAATCAGATTCTTAAAATTTTTCATTCAGATAAATCTAATTTCTATTCTGTGCATTGCAATACCCTGGAAAACAAGTTATAGAGGGTCTGAAATCCCTATTTCAATGATTCTACACCCATTAAGCTTCAGAGGCACAATTGCCCTGTTCTCTTATTCATCAGGTTTTGACAACATTTCCTCTAGTGAAAAATTAACACTATTGAGAAAAAAGGTATTCTACCTCACAAAGGAGGTAGAATAACTAGTTCTAACGTTGAGGGAAAATTAAGCTGTTGTCAAAATTTCCATGAAGTTAAATAGTTAGAATATAATATAGCAGCATACGTGTTGTGGTGTTTGCTTAATTTTTAATATTGATACATTTATTTATCAGAATTTTAAAAGCTGAGTTTCTTTTCAAGTGACAAGTCCAAGTGTTTAGTTCCAAAAATGTAGGAATGTGATGTTTTGGCATCACAGAAGAGTTTCCTGGTTTTTACCTTACATGAAATTGTTGCACAACCTGCCCAGTTTCACAAAGCTTTTCATTTTTTGACAGAATCTCAGATTGTAAAAGAATATATCTCTATTGAACTTTCTTCAGCCTCCTATGAGCCAGTGGTGTATTTCCAAATATTAATATTATCTCATAAATCAAAAGAAAATCAGATCTAGCTGTTAATTTTGCTTCTTCTTGTGATTTTCCTACTTTTTTTCTTGTGATTTTGTTGTCCTTACTTCTTGTCAGCAGCAGTGGTGATCAGATGCCTTTTGTTGTAGGGCCATACCAGGACACCTTTGGATTTGGTAGCCACTGCTCAGCCCAGTGGTTTCTTGGCACACTCAGTGCTACAGTGCTGATGGGAAAGCTGAGTCAGGTGTGTGTAGTTCACTGAAGCTGAAACAGATGTGGGCTTTTGGGAAGGGAGATGTGCATCTCCTTTTATGACAGGCAGTAACAATCCTCAGGAGGAAATTCTCCCTTGGGGGTGTAAGCGGGACTTTTTTTAGAGAGGGCAAAACACGAGGTGGGATACAGACCAATATTTCTGATGTGGATCATGTATCTTCTGCATCTGTCAGCTTCCTTATCTTCTTCGTGCCTGCCTGATGGCCAGCAGGAATTGAGGGTGGCCATAGGCATTAGGGCTGACTACTTTGGCCCACCTGATGAGAAATGTCTTCAGCAGGAGAACAGTGAAGTCTCATGGCCCACCAGAGGCCATATCACTCTACACAGGGACAACAGTAAAAAAAACATCCAAAACTAGGATGACAGTCCTCCACAGTAATTTAGAGCAGTTGTTCTTGGCTGTTTCCTCTGTTCATTAATTTTATCCTCCTAATTAAGCTTTTTTTCACTTAGAACCTTCCCTATCAGAAAGATCAGGTTTGTGTTTTTCAGTCTCAAAGCAGGCATATGGGTTTTAGGATATACAAAACACTGCAAACTGGAAGAGAACAATAAGGAAGTGTGAGTTGGTGATGACAGCAACAGGGGTAAGTTTGTTAACAGTCACAGAAGGTAAAAAAGTTAGACGTTTTCTTAAAGTTCTTGATAAATGACATTTTTACTATATTCTGGAAGGAAACATCACTTAAGATTCATTACTTTTAAACAATTAATTTCATTTACATGAGTTTTACCTTTGCAGTATTTTCATAGTACTATGCTTTTCCATTTTACAGGAAATGAAACTGCAAAACTTTCTCTAGGCAACAAAAATAAACTGCCACTGGAGTTCAAAGTAGCATGTAAAATATTTTTCTTTATGCACTAGCAAATAAAAAAAAAAAGATGTAACTATCATATAATGAAAATTATCTTCTAGACTACTGTTGAATAAAATACAAAAGTAAAGCTACACATTGCTGGGAATCCACCACTTCAAGTGTCAGAGATCCTGCAAGAAAAACTGATGCCACCAGAGCTCCCCAGCTTACAAGCCCTGAATAACCTGAGAAACATTAGATTCTGGTACTGCTGACTTTGCAACTGAGTGGCTGCAAAACTATGAGAGAAACTCGACCTCCTACACTGGCTCTGTTACTGTCTGTTCAATACATGATTACTGAAAAGAGAAGTTACATAGAAACTGAGATTCTAGTCACCCACTGCCTGTGGCACACATCATTCATGAATTTCAACTGCAAGACAGTGTGTTCTTGGACTCTGAAAAAACATGATACATCAGAGCTAATAAATGCAGAGATAGAAATGTTTAAACTAGGTCATTAAGTTACTCATAATATATTACAATACTCACAAGAACTCAATCACCTTGCATTTCTGTGAATTGCTAAATGTATGTATTCCTGATACATTCTTGTTAGAATTTGAACACTTCTGGGCTCTTGTACCTGCTGCCCTCAATTACTTCAACAAGGAATAGCTCTTTCTTGGCTCTGTTACCACTTCCACCTGCTGGAAAGGATAGGGAAAAAAAAAGTCTCTGTACATGTAAATGGGAGTCCTGAGATGTTTTCATTTACTGAAGGATGGAAAACATCAGAAATCTCTCCCTTTTGAAAGCAATAGAGAACGGAGCTATTGAAATTATCAGATTTTGCAACACAATTTCTATAACCAAAAAGATTATTCATTTTGAAACAGAGTTGCCTGGTGCAGTGACAACATGGCTGGGTTATCCTCTGCTTTCCATCTCTGGCTCATTTGTTGGCCTTGGAAAAAGCTCGCTGTCAGGTTTGGGAAAACTTCTGACCCAGTTTCCTCACCTGTAAAACAGGCTAGACTGATAAACACTTCTCCAAGGCAACTCACTGGGCTTTGTGGGATTCTCTGGATGATGCTTGTAAATGTAAATGAGTTCTGTGAATGTCAAAAGTTCTTACATTATAATGTCATGACTTTACGTACAGTTCAGGAACTTTATACACAGATCCCAGGGCAGATGTCATCCTGGGAAATAGAAGGGCTGGAGTAAATATTGAAGCAAGGAGAAAAGGATGCTTGAATGGAAAAAAGAAAATTACTTGTGGGGGAGATAGCACCATGAGAGTTTCTGCTATCTGCAGTCTTACCCAAAATAATCATTTGTGCTGCCATTCCAGCTAGAAACAGGTTACAGCTTCATATAAGCACTTAACAGAATTGGGGCTTGAAGAAAACAGGAAATAACACACTTTTTTTTTTTTTTTTTTTTTTTTTTGGTGAGAGAGATTCTAGCTGTTGGGAGCACTATTCACTTCATGGTCGTGTATGGGAGAACCATAGGGTCCTGTGTGGGAGTTCTCCAAGAAAAAAATCCCCTTTACAGTCTGTTTCATCTGAGTCATTTCTCTTTTGAATCATGAGGTTGATTACACTTGCCTTCGGCACTTTACTAACCCATGATAAAGATGTAGCTTGAAATCCCCTCAGCACTTCCTCTGGCTGATTTTATTGAGCATATGGGGGTAGACAAAATCCTAACCTGAAGAAATATATTCTTTTTTGAGGAGTTAGACACCTACCCCCTCTAGAATTGAGGGGATGCTGCCAGACTGTGTCTGTCCCTTTGGAATATGGTGTGACTTTCCACAAGTCTCTCCCACCTTGGAAATGATTTTGTAATGCCTAAAATAGACTGCTGCCTGGCCTACCTGTGAGGGGAAATGGAGCTGAGAGGGTAGACTGAAAATAGTTACATGATTTGTCTGTTGTGGTGAGTATAACTTTAGTGAACCAGCACCATCAGCCAAGTTTCTCATTGTTTCTTTCTAGGTGCTCTAATCTCTACTTGCTTATTTATTGAATAACCCTCCACATTTACCTGGGTTCATGAGGTAAAGAAGAGAAGAAATTTATAAAGCTGGAGTGTTCCCATAGATTTACTATGGGAGAACTGCAGCTTCTTTTATTTCTGAAAATAAAGGTCCATTTGAAAAGCAACCTCTGTAAGAGTGAGGTGTGCACAGTAGATGGAAATTTTTGATGGTTTCAGTGGGAATTAAGCACCTCTTAGCATTGCATTCATAAAACTGTAATCAGCTAAAACTGCATAGGATGTACACTTAACCTTGGAAATTTCCCTTTATATATATCACCTGAGGAAAGGATTAATCTTGAATTTGAGACATGTGCCTCTCTCATCTGTAACCATGAGGATAATGTTTTATATCCAAGAAGGAATTGAATATCTTGCCATTTTAAATAAAGAATTATAAAATGTTCTAACAAATATCTTCTGCTTTCCTAAAAGAAAAAGTGGTTCTTATGGAAGAGAATTGAAATAAAACCAGATCAAGAATAAGTATTTCGGATGTGGCAGAGAGCAGAGCATGCAAATACTCTGGGATATGACAAGAGAGCTGCATGATCTTATAGCAGTAGGTTCATGGTGCTGAAAGCTCTAGTTCAGGTTGTTAAACAGTCTCCAGTGGAAATCTGGTTTCTTTTTCTCAAAGCTTTTTACTTTTTCCTCTTCAGATAAAATGTTTCAACTCTTTATTTGAAATCTTACATTCAAATAGAATTAAGAGTAAAAATGGAATGACAAAAAATAAGCATTTATCCATTGTTCTGCAGCATTGGCACCAGCGAGTTTGTCATGAGTGGAAGGGCTTTTAAAAATCCAGAGCACCTAGCCCCACAGCCTGTCCTGGTTATCTGCTATTTTAGGCTGTGGCCCCAGATCAGGATCCAAATCTTAGAGAGGAAGTTTTAGGCCAGGGATACAGTTATTCTCCCTACAACTGCATTGTTTTCTTTTCTGCATCACGGCCATCCCAAAATCCTCAAAAGTAAAAGACCAAAAGAGAACCTTCTATAGGTATCAGATACCTATCATTTAATATATTATACATATAAAATATATCCTCTTGAAAAATCTGTCACAGAGATGGATCTGAGCTACAGGTTACATTAAATATAGGAGCAGAAAGTGCAGCTCTGTTCCTCAGATTTATCTGAAAATCTACTCTGAGCTCAGCACTATTAAAGTTGGTTAAGGAATCTGATTGTCCTATTTTACCACCTATACTGCCTAGAGCAGTGGACAGTTCAGGAGTCAAGAGGGTCCCAGCAAAGCTTTTCTATTTGATTTCTGCATTTGATTTTTCCTCAACTTCCTCTTCATAATGCATGCTTCTGGTGTATTTGCAGAAGCTTCTAATTAAACCAATTTAAACGATAGTTTTAGGGGGCATGAAGCAAATTCATTTTCGTATAGAATCAAAGGGGAATATTTTGAAATGATGAAAGTATTTTTGTATTTAACTGGAAGGGAATGCTTGGTTGTATTAGACCTTCTAATTTGGTAGATTTTTATATAGTCTGGGAGAGACAAAAGCATTATCTTGTTTTAGAGCTTTTCTTCTCTGCATAACTTTTATCTTTTGATGGCCTTTGTTATTTATGCTGCATTGACTTTAATTCTCAGGCTAATTGGAGTTGTGATATTTGTTTCCAAGTGTCATTTTAAGAATAATACTAGATGTTTTCCTCTCAATGGGGCTTTTCTTGATCATCTGTAGGCAAAAAAAATCCTGATACATTACCCTATTCACACACATTTAATGTGTGTCTTACAGGTGTGGCTGGGGTACAATCCTGTAACACACAAATATGCATTCACTTGTCATCAGATGCTAACACCACATAGGTGTTCCTGATAGATAGATAAATGTAATCTTTATTTGTTTGAAATATTTGGGTATTTTGTTTTGTTTTGACAGGACTTTTGTTGATTTGTTTTTGTGGGTTTTGTTTTTATCTGGAGATCACCAAAATTGATATGTTCCAAATAAAACAGGAGTTAATAAAAAGAGGTAGAATAGCCAATGGATGCACTGTATTAAGTCAGCCATGTTTTGCTCTTTTTCTGTCACAGGAATTTAGGTAACTCACTAAACTTCTGCATGAACATTTCAATTCTTTTTATGTTACATATGAATAAAATCAATTATTTTATCATAAAGTGTAATGTTCATTAGGTTTTTCAAATATCATTGAGACACTTGAAACTAAAGTGAATTTTTATGGATAGGTAGGTGTATAGTATTACCAAATTCTTGTGGCAGGAGCAAGCACACATAATTCATCCCAAAAACACAAGGTTCTAGTCCTTGTCAGATTTCAAGCTAGGCAGATTTAAAAAAAAAAGGGAGAAAAATGTTAACACATTGTAAAATCTGGAATTAAATGCCTTGTCAGCATGTAAAAATTCAGTTAAATATCTCTTTGTGGTTTAGGATTTGGGAGGTGTTTTGTTGTTGTTTTTGGATTTTAGCACTTATATATTGTGGAGAAAAACTGAAAAATGTAAGAATCTCATGAACCCTAGTCCTTGCATTGCAATAGTGTAACTATACTCTGTCTGCAACAGCATTGCAAACCTGGAATAACATGAAGAAAATATTTCATGTATTTTTGGATACCTTTTAATATTACTCCATAATTAAAGTAATTTGTAGAATGCTATTACATTGTTTTTTGTTCTGATTTTGATGACTTCTGAAAAGAACCACAATTACAGAAAAATAACACAATGTTAATTAACAACATCAATTCAGAGTGAAGTTAATGACATTGTTTGCATTACTAAAAGCAGAATTTGGCCCTTAGGAAGTTTTTTGATATGGCAGTTACATGTTTGTCTCCGAAGTACCAATACCAGCTGCCAGATTCTTGTGGATAAGTGGCAGGAGTTTTCTGCTCTCTTGAAACCATGGAAAGAGTGATTGCATCAATGACCTTGAGAGTGGAAAAACAAGGCAGAACAGAAAGACCAGGAAAAGGAGATTAGCCCTCAGAAAGTAAACAAAAAAATGAGAGAGACTTGAAGGATAAGGACGGGTCAAAATCTAGGGCTGAAGGTAAGAGCTGAGACCAACGCCCAGGTTAAGTCACCATTCCTCATGTCTCTGTTCTCTTCTTAACAGAAGTTAAAATTAAGACAATAATGGAGTTGATTTTCATAAGTGATGTTTTATCTTCGGATATAAAGCTCTCTGGCCTGAATTTAAGAGCACACCCAAACTTGTATTCTCAATTCATTGTGACTCCTCCAGGCCATAATTCTGAGTGAGGGATCCTTCAAAAGAGAGAGCAAGAGCAGTTATCATCTCATCTGCCTCTTTTTGCAACTGAAAAATTCACATCTATCTATTCATTATTGAGTGCCACTGTAATTTGAAACAGGATAAAACGACAGAAGAAAATTTGTTTTATATTAGGGAGTTATTTTAGAGTGCTGGTTCTAGAGCATAGAAGGAACAAGTATTATTTTCAGTATTCTTAAGAGCCTTAATGAGGATCTTGCCCATTATTTTATGGCATTGCAGTCCTTGTAATGATTCCTTCCTGTGTTGTTGTACACAGTCACAAGCCCAAAGAATTCTTTAAAAAAATCAAATAAATTCTTAAAAAATATTTTACTTATGTCTCCTTGTTTTATACCTTCTACTTTGTGCAACACTGTAAATGCTCCATCTTGAACAGGTACTCCCAGCGGGCAAGCAATCTTTATTGAAGGAAATGTGATACTTTTAGAACATTATCTAGCTAAGGATTTTGAAGTCTTTTGGTAACATTAATTAAATAAATCTCTCAACAACTCACTCACAGTACTATTATCAGTCCCACCTTTAAGTTGAGTAAATTGGGTCTGCCTTGTCCAACCTCAGATACCACAGCATTGAAAGGAATGAGTGAAGAATAATGCCAGATTTTTCATGCCTTTCAACAATTCAACTTGCTTATTTTCAACTATTCGTTTGTCACTGTGCCATACAACATTCCTCAGGCCAAAAAGGCCTGAGGGGAACTTTGCCTTTAATATACTGAAAATCAAAAAAAAACCAAAAACCAAAAAAAACCCCAAAAAAACCCACAAAAAAAACCTCCAAAAAAACCCAACAAAAAATAAACCCAACAAAAAACAAAACAAACAAAACACCACAAAAAAAACCCAACCAGCCAACCAAAAAAAAAAAAAAAACCCAAAAACAAAAAACAAAACAAAAAAAAAAACCAAAAAAAAACCCACCAAAACCAAAAAAAATGACCAACCAAACCAAAACACTACAATTTGAGAATAAATACTTTGAGACCAATATGTGAGCATTTCTAATAAAATTGCAATTTCAAAAAATTGTCCATCAAGTTCTCCTTCAGTAAGGAAAAAAAGAGTTCTTCATAGGCTTCCAGTTTCCATGTTTATTCTTAATATTTTAGGACAGAAACTGGGGGTATCCCTAGAGAATATGAGCACCTTCAGCCTGTCACAAACAGGAAATCCTCACATTTAAGATGAGTGGGTGGCTACATTCCTGAGACATGGATGTCCTAGCAAGTGTTTGTCAGTGTTTTTCATTTTCAAGAACTACCAGGACAGCTAATTTTCCTTACTCCAGCCTATGCGATACCAATGAAAATTAGTGGACCAAATGAAACAGGTCTGTGGACCCCTCAGGTGAAACAAAATGTTTGTTTACTTAATTGCTTGAGAACTTATTTACCCAGATGCACATAGCAACTGTACAATAAGGCCAGCAACTTCGCAGAAATGCAATATAGCGCTCTTCCCCTTCTCACATTGTCAGTACAGGTCTCCCCTCTGTGATCTGGTATGTACACATCCAAGGGTATGAATTGTGATTATGTGTTGAAAGCAAATATTAAATATATATGTTTTTCATACTAATATGACAAATTAAAAAAGAAACCATTTTAGGGGAGTGATCATCAAAGATATGAATCTAATTCTTGGCTTAATTTCTGAAGTCTACAGAACTTTTCAAGTTTTCTTCCTGTAATTAAAATATCGTATGTTTTTGCTGCTATATGACTGTCTCATTCCCCAAAAGATGCTTGTGTCTTGCTAAGTCAATCCCTACAAAATCAACCTACTTCCTCAACCCATATTATTGTTTTTTCCAACCAAAATTTTTAGCTAGATAAGCTTTTTAAGAAGAGATAGAAAAATAACTACAAAACAAAACAAAACAAAAAAAAACCCAACCAGCCAACCAAAAAAAAAAAAAAAACTAAACACCTACAAGCCCAAAGAATAACAAGAAGAGCTTCTACATGTATGTAAACCAGAAAATGAAGGTCAAGAAGATGTATTTCCTCCAATAAAAAGTGCTGGAAAATTGGTAACGACGGATGGGAAGGCTGAGGTAATCAAGATTTTCCCTTTTTAAAGGTAATCTCCTTCCCCACGCCTCTCAAGTGGATGAACAGCAGGATGGGGTCTGGAGAGAAAAGTTCTTTCCAATGTAAGGGGCTCATGACCACTCAAGGATCCTTAATACATATAAGGCTGTGGGACCCAATAAGATGCATCCCAAAGTTCTGAGGGAGTGATGGATGTAGTTGCCAAGACACTCTCCATGATATTCAAAAAGTCATGTCAGTCAGGTGAAGTCCAAAATAGCTGGACTTTGTACCCATTTTGCCCATATTTAAAAAGGTTAGAAAGGGGGACTCTGGAAGTTACCGGGATGTCAGCCTCACCTCTGCACTTGGGAAGATCACGGAACAGATCCTCCTAAATACTCTTCTAAGGCACATCAGGGACAGGGAGGTGATTTGGGACAGCCAGCAGAGGGCAAGTCCTGCCTCATCAGTCTGTGTCCTTCTGTGATGGAGTGAATGCAGCACTGGGTAAGGGAAGGGTCACAGATGCCATTCATCTGGACTTCTGTAGAGCCTTTGACACGGTTCCCCACAACATCCCTCTCTTTAAATTGGAGAGAGATGGATTTGATGAATGGGCTGTAAGATGGATAAGAAATTGGCTGGACAGTCTGATCCAGAGGGTCATGGTCAGTGGCTCAGAGTCCCAATGGACCTCAGTGGCAAGTGGTGTCCCTCAGGAGTTTGTACTGGGACCAGTGTTATTTAATATCTTCATTAATTACATGGATGAGGGATCAAGGGCACCATCAGAAAATTTGCAGATGGCACCAAGCAGAGTGGTGTGGTTGACACACCTGAAGGATGGGATGTCCATCCAGAGGGACCTGGACAAGCTCAAGCAGTGGGCCCATGGGAATCTCATGTGGTTGAACAAGATCTAGTTCAAGATGCTGCACCTGGCTCAGGGCAACCCCCGGTATCAACACAGGCTGGGATGAACAAATTGAGAGCAGCACTGCTGAAAGCATTTGGGGATGCTGGTGGGTGAGAGGCTGGGCATGAGAGCAAAATGCGCTCCGAGCCCAGAAAGCCAATTGTGTCCTGCATCCAAAGAAGTGTGGCCAGCAGGCTGGGGGAGGGGATTCTGCCCCACTATTCTGCTCTCAGGGAACTCCACTTTGGTCCCCAGAACAGAATGGTCACAGAGCTGTTGGAGTAAGGCCAGAGGAGAGACACAAAGATGATTTGAAGGATGGAGCACTTTTACAAGGAAAGGCTGAGAGAATTGGAATTGATCAGGCTGGACAAAAAGAATCTTTGGGGTGATCAAATTATGGCCTTCCAGGACCTGAAGGGAGCCTACAAGGATGATGGAGAGACACTATTTGCAAGAACATATACTGACAGGAAAAAGGAGAACAGCTTCAAACTGAAAGAGAGTACATTTAAACTAGATGTAAGGAAAAAATCTTTACTGTGAGGATGGTGAAGCACTGGAACAAGTTGCCCACAGAAGTTGTGGATTCTCCATCCCTGGGAGTGTTCAATGTCAGGGTGGATGGGGCTTTGTGAAACTTTCACCTAGTGAAAGTTGTTCCTGACCATGTCAAGGGTGTTGGAACTTGTTGATCTTTAAGGTCCCATCAAACCCAAATCATTCTGATTCTGTGACATGTTTTACAATTTTTGGATTCCAACATACTGGATAGTGATCCAAAATATGAAGAAATCCTAGTTCAAGTTTTGCAAGAACTAAGTATACAGGATTCTATATCTTCTGCTGCATCCATTCTAACTGGAATGTTTATGCACTTTCTTATAAACCTGAACATTTTAGCTCAGCCTCCTCCAAACAAACACTCCTCAGATAAGATGCCCACAGATCACTGCTTTGTCTCCTTCCTCTCAGTTTTGCTGCTTTATATTTTGCTTTTCTTTTAATGAATCAGATTCCTAAATCACCATCTGGATGTAGCCACACAGTATACCCATCATTCCCCCAAAGGCTGAGAATAATGATGTGTCCACCAACTCTAGTGAAGAATGAGCTATATGAGAGTTAAACTGTTTCAGTCTAAACCCCTCCAGTGTGCTACCAGCTTGAAAAGAGAAAAAGGAGAGAGGGAGAGACTGTTAAAATTTTCCAGTTATCTGATGAGAAGAGACACAGACAGAGAGAGTTCACTTGGTTAATTTTCTAGCCAGCAGCTACAACAGTGCCTGTATTAGGAGATATGAAAAGAGACAAAAAGATATAATAGTTATAGATTGGCTTTGTTGGCCAGAAGAAGTTCTAACTATGCTGGAGGGATGAGGAGGTACAGAGGCGTGCTCTCAAGGGATATTTTTTTACTTTAATATCATCATTTTGGTGCATCTCTAGCTGCACATTCACTTAACACTGACTGAAAATAAATGTTTTAACAT
This sequence comes from Lonchura striata, assembly GCF_050655825.1. Lineage (NCBI taxonomy): Eukaryota > Metazoa > Chordata > Aves > Passeriformes > Estrildidae > Lonchura > Lonchura striata. The sequence continues at coordinate 60,776,454 of NC_140707.1, read as the reverse complement.
ATCACACTGCCTGACCAGAAAGCTGAAATGAAAGCTGGAAAAATGCATTGACCTTATGTTATTCTCCTTTGCATTGACTTTGTGAGATTCAGATTTTGTTGGCCTAATGTTTTGGTCAGAAATCTTTCTACAACAGATACAGCTGTTTCATCTTATCTTCAGTCTGTTTTTCCTTCTTACTAGAAAAGATGGGAAAGTGCCAATTTGTTTGTAGTTTGCCCAGTCTATTGCCAGATTATTCTCAAACTTATTTTTCAAATCCCTTGTCCAAACCTTTCTGCTTGTACTACTTCATTCTGAACAAGAAATTGCACATCACTTGTCTCTTTCATTCATTCTTAAACTGAAGTAGTACTGTTTCCCAAAGCACAAGCATTTGAGAGTTACACATTTTCACATTTCTCATCCATGTTAAATCCAAGATCATTTCATTCCCCCTTACTGCCTTCCTTTTCTTCTGACTGCTTGCCTGGATAAAAATAAAAATGCCTTAAGCAAATCTTTTCATAACCTTATATATTGGGATGGTTAGACCAGAGCTCCTAACATGAGAGAACACATTTCCAGGAGTGGGTGTGTGCCTGAGAGCAAAAAATTAGACAGGACTGGGTGTCTTGCAAATAGCCCTGTTTGCATGAGCTAATTAACTCCCATTAAAAAAATTAAATTATTTGATTTTATTTCCATGAGTATCTGACCTTTGGAGAGAGAATCTCTTACAAATTTATGTGATATCCAATAGCCATTGTCTCAGATATTTTTACTGACTGCAGACATACACATAACACAGAAGGTGAGTTAATATAAATGGAAAACAGAGGGATGCAAACAAAATTACATCAATTTTTAGAAATTATTTTCTGAGAATTTCATGTGATTTTCTGCAAGTCAGAATTTTCCTGTGCCTCGGTTTATGAAGCTATAATTTTAATTACATTCATCTATATATTGTAACAAGAGTGAGGTTTTGCTAATTAGGTAAGTATGTCAAATACTGTGGTCATCTAAGACTTCACTGCCATGGACAACTCAGAAAACTTCACAGTTACAGCCATTCCAAAATTTAAATATTGCTAGATACAGGCTCTAAATGTTGTGCAATTTTAGGGTTAAGTCTACAGAGCAATTTAGGACAAATCAATCCAATTTTTAAGTATTGCAATGATCCTTAACATCTCACTCATCTGCTGCCAAAATCCGAGTCTTTAATTATATATACAGTGTTTAACTTCTTTGCTAGGAGCAATTGAACACTTCATCCAGTATGTTAGATAATCAAGTGATTTGGACAATGTTCTTGGATGAGGAAAAAAAAAAAAAAAAAGACAAAAAAAATCCTAAAGAAAAAAACTTTAGTTTGTGCTCCAGAACAAAAAATAGAAACATTTCAAAACTGTTCCCTGACAAGGACTTAGGCTGAAGGTGTATTTGTTTCTATGCATGATGCTTCACAAGAAAAGCTTAACTCCCAGCTAGGTGCTCAGCTTCCTTGTGACTAGAAATCTCATGAGGCTTCTGGCCCCTGAGAGAAGAAATCCTCTTCTTTCTGATATGCACTTTGTGAGATGCCTAAAACCTCCCAGTTTTAAAGGGCTCATCTCTAGGTTCCATACTCCTTGTACTTTCTGTGGTGCCTGCGACACTGGGGACTGAATTTCACTAAGCTCTTAGGCACCTAAAAATAACATGTTGTGTGACCTAGGTCCTTTATGGGTCCAGCCCCCAGTTCACAACATATTCCCATGTTAAGACTAAGCTCATCCTCACGTACCTGGGCTCACTGCTAACAGCCTATGACACACAGCTGAGGTCATTCTAATTCCCTCTAGTACAAGGTGAGGGATACACATGCAGGAGGTAGTTCATTATGGTATTATAATCATGCCCTGCTTATACCCCAAAGTCATTCACTTCCATTAAAGGCCAGGAGAGAGACTGTGAACTGAATCCCGAAATGAGTAAGTAGCACTGTTTGGGAAGAAGGTCGATGAGGTCATGGTGGTATTCATGGTGATGGCAGACCTCATGAATTCACCTATTATTTTTTATTTCATTGCCTTCCCAGAAATCTTTCTAAGCTTTAAATAATTACAACCTGTGACACTATTTGTTTAGGATTTTGTTTCATTAGCCAACACACATTTCTACTCATTCCTCTTTTTCCTAAATTCAAATATTTTGAATTATATGCAGGTTAAGCTGCTGGGCTAAGTGAGATTAGCAAAACAAGTGGTTCTAGGAGAATATCAGTTTTTACCATCAATGCAGTAATGAATGCAAGAATTGTCCAGTAAAATAATTAGCATTTTCTTCTTTAACTCAAGAAAAGACATATACATGAGTCCTGAAGGATATTGCCTGGAGGCTATGAAAAAAGAAGACAATCACCTGTATAAAGAAATATTAGAAGCATTTTGATACTTTCCCAGCTTTTGTGTGAGTGATTTTCACTGCAGAAAACTTTTGCAGGGGTGTGCCGGGCAGAGGCAATCCTAGTGGTTGTGTGCACCAATGGATACTCCCAGTTGTTCCTAAGCTGGGGACTAACCGGTCCCATTTCAGGTCATCAAGAAAAAAGATCCACCAAAGAAAGGGCATAGTAAATCCAAACAACCCTTACTCATCTACTTAGGTTCAGTTCAGGCTATAAATTTGGGTAGATCACAATTCTTTTCCTTGCTTTTCAAGGCCTAAAGAAGAAACAAACTTACCTTAAAATCAGATATTCTGCTTTTGTTGTCAAAAGAAGAATATTTTGCTGTTAAGAAGAATTTTCTGAAAGGAGATATATTTGGAAAGACTTTGCAAGTTTCTACTCTCACTTATTCTTTCTGCATGAGACATTCGGCAAGAGAGAAGAGGAATAAAGCAAAAAAGTCATTGAAATTGTTAGTGACAGTTATAGTTGATAGTTGAGAATGGGAAAGTAAAAATCCAATATGTCACTTCCCTCCTAGAATAATACACATTTTTGAGTCACAAATCCATTTCAAATACCTTGATAATTACAATTCAGTGTTTCCCCAAGGAAAGCTAGAAGGCCAATTCCTTGTTATGGAGGCCATTAAGAACACTGTACTGTTTAGCTTAACTCTCAGATCTGTAGGTGGGGAGACAATACCATTCACTATGAAAAAAAACAGTAACATGTAGGATCTGGGTAAGGACACTACAGGGAAACCCTGTGCAAGGTGAAAGGAACCTTATTCAGGGACACTGCAGAAAAAGACCTAACAGAAAGAATCTCAAAGATTGATTTGGCCAATATTTATTGGATAAAGTACCCAACAGTCAGAAAGCTTTTTTTTCAGATTCTAGCTGATACTGCAGTCACGCCTTGTGTTCAGTATGTTTCTTTTATACGGCATTTCTTGTTTATGGCTGTAAATGGTCAAGACCTTTATTTTATATGTGGTGGAACCTGGTACAACACGATGTCCTAACATTATGCTTGGGCACTTGCACAGTACCATCTGTTAAACAGAAATGTTCCCTGACAGCCTGCCATTTAACTATCAGACTAGTCCAACAATGCTTAACTCATGAGTGCTGACAAGATTTACAGTATTAACTGAAATCATTAATTTGTTATTATTAATATTATTTGCTTTACCATTACTCTACCACCTCCATTCCCAATCACAAATAGACCCCCATTGTGCTGTGTACTGTAGAAACATTACATAAAATAACACCCATAAGTCTAGGCCATTACAAGTGAAATAAGCAGAAATTAGATAGGCATTGAAAATACTCTAATTAGTCCCAACAAAAATGATGTAGTACTTGTTTGTCACTGAAACACCAGCATTTGCCAATAGTAAGCTCACTATATTGGTCAATGTGATCCTACACAGTTAAGCATATATTATTAGAGTTGCTGTAATTAGGGGAAGCAGGTTCTGTTATACTAGCCAACTATTTCTGGTCTGTTCCCCATGTGTACCCCATTCTTCATTCATTTAGCCCAAGACATATGAATTAATGGGCCAAAGACTAGATACAGCAGGAATGGAACTCATTAGGGGAAATTCACAAGCTCTAAGGAACTCAGCAAGATCCAGGCCAGTGCGCTCCTCATTTTAAATCAAAACAAACCACAAAATGGTCCAACTTGCCTTTGTGAGAAAATAATTCTGGGCCATTCAGTGATACTAGCCAGAAAGTCCAGAGTGCCACTAGCCTACTACAGCATAAGTAGTAAGAAGAGCAAGTCACAACAGAAGCAAAAATAGAGCCCTTGTGTATGGTTTGATTATTTGAGATTTTTTGGTTTTGGTTTAAATCCTTGCTTTGGGACACACACAAACAGTTTAGCATTCTGAAATCTGTTTTGCTGAAAATAGAGACAGGAAAAGGGAAACTTACATCTTTAATTACTATTCTATTGTTGGTAGAATTTATAAATTATGATATTGTTACCTGAGGGCTTGCTGACAGACTGCATCGTTTCTCCTCAGTCTGGCTCTAATCCCAGCTTCTATTTTTTCTTTTAAATCCTGGAATGCAGACAAAAAAAGGGTTTCCTTTCAATAAACCAACTGTCTGAACCCAGATTACTGTGCTGTGTCACTAAAATAAAGGATCTAGCATTAATCTCCTCAGCTTTTAAACAGCAATATAAAACATCTACAGTAGTTCCTAGTCTCTTCCCCAGGTAATGGAATTTATTTCATACAATGATCCTTATGAAATCAGAGTACAGCTCAGACTGGGCTTGAAACAATTGATTTTCCTGGACATTGTACCCACCATTGGTTAGATCTCTAAACTCTAGTCAGTAATTAGTCAAGGTTTACTTGCCCAGCACTTAGATAGATGGAAAATTAAAGACCATTTTTTATTACTTGAGAAATGCATTGCAAGACCTACTTGTCATAAGTAACTTCCAGTGCCAGAATTTTGAGAAAAGCAAAAAGACCTAAACATAAATGAATGGAAATATTATCAGGAAAATAATTGTTTTTCAGTGGCAGGTGGATAAGTAAAAGAAGCCATTGTTGAGGAAGTCTCCTTCCAGCTCATTTTTTGGTGTCCTATGCAGTCACCCATCTACATCACAGTGGCATAAATTCGTCTCCAAAATGCAGTTCCACTGTTATAGGTAACCTGCAGAAATCACCAGCCCATGAGCTGAAGGAGTGTGCAGAGCATGCAACTGTGGCTCCGTTGTCAAAGAGCAGCATGAGACTTTCCAGAGTCCTTCAGGAGATGCTTCACTTCAGCTTGGGTGGTGATTGTGTCCATCTACACAATAAAGGCAGTACTGGTTTTGGTTAGACAGAATGTATAAACCACAGGTGTTAGAGGTTTTCACACCTTTCACTCAGCAAATAACTAATTTCATTTGAGCTCACTATAGGGGCAGCTCTATGAACCAGCAGCTCTGCTGGAGATGTCTTCATTTGGGTGAATCCAAGCCAATGACTCGTAATCACTGAAGATGACATTGCTGCAAGCTTAAATGTGCTAATTCCTGGATCAAGGCCAAATTCACTGCTCCTTATTTCCACTCCTCTTGGGTGAAATGTCTGCCTGGCTTTCAACTGGAGACTATAAACTTCATCATCTAGAACTCAGCATTCTCATTCCAGGTAATCCTGCAGAAGTGCATTTGGGCAACTTATTTGTAAGGACAATGAACAGCATCATCAAAATTAATTCAGCAAATTGATACAGCATAAAAAATAAGAGAAATAATTCTTCCAAATACATGCTGCAATTATGCTCTGTATATAGAATGGAAAGTATTACAGTTACAGAATATTTTCTTTTTATTGGAAACAATTCTATGACACTATAAAAACTATGCAGTACTGTCCAGATTTTATACTCCGGTCTTTGCTTTCCTGTATTCAAGTTTTTAACTTGGATGAAATCAAACTTCTTTGAAAGTACTAAGCAACCAAATCAGTTAGACAGAAACAGAATCTGAACATCACATTTACAGCATCATTTGAAAATCAATGCAGAGGAAATTAACTCTATGACTTCACAATTAAAAAGACCAAACAGAGTACTTCAGACAAAGTTAGTACCCTGGGGGAATATGAATGTAACTGTCTCCAGCTATGTAGAAGACACCAGACTCGGAAGGTACAAAACACTGAAGGTTTTTTCTTCTTCTTTTTTATGGTTTTTACTGCTACAAGCAGAGAGATGGGAATTTGAAATTCCCTGGGCCCCTATGGAAATCAAATGTATCCATATTCCTGTAATGCAGTTTCTCTGTATAAATGTACTAACCTCCCACTAAGAAAATTAGCTCTTTAATCACTTGAATCCAAATAAAGCATTGTTATATCCTAAAGGCACTAAAGTTCTGCACTTTTAAGAGAGTGTCTGAACATTTCCCAAATACACTTAGAGTGAGAGAAGTTCTTTTATTTAATTTTATGTAATTAAAGAACAAGTCAGGTAGAAAATAAAGCTGTATTTGTGATATTGATTGCTAAAAGTAGAAGGTCTCCCTTCCACAATCTTTATGTTGTGTAAAAACCAAAAGCATCAGAAAGTATCAAGGAAAGAGGAAAAAAATATTAAAGCTCCCCAGTGTTATTCCTCATGAAGGATATAGTCTAGATTGAGACAGTAAAAGATATCTCATATTCTTTCTAAGTGGAGTTATTTATGGAACTTCAGGTTACAAGTTTAGCTTTTCAGATTTGCAATGAATGCTTGGATTTTTCACAGAATAACCTGAATGAAATGGTTCCCTCATTCGTAGTTACAATGCATTGACCACAGCAGTAAATTAAGCATGAAAAAGTGGAATGTAAAGGGAATAGCTTTGGAAGGCCTCAAGTGATCTCCTTCAACACTTACAAGCTTTGGAGACCTTATCATCAAACCATCTTCCTAGCATCTCTCCTAAAATAAGTACCCTGCTCAGATAAGCATACCATAGAGGGTGTCCATTGTCCTGATAAATTGATATAACACTAATAATGAAGAACCTGCCTCTTTTGATGGGTCCTTCACAATTTTGGCCAGTGAATGAATTCTTCACAGTCTACTGCTTTCAGCAGTTTTCCCCACTCTCAAGTTGACTTGATTCTTTTGGATTTCTTGCTCAGGAATTCTCTTCTTGCTTCTAAGAACATTTCATCTTTTGAGCCTGCTACATGAAAAACTTCCCCTTCAAGTCAGTGGAGACAAAGGATTCATGGAAGTGAGGTAACTTTGGGGCAGGCTGATTTCTGGCTGAATATCTGCACATATACTGCACAGACAACCTTACAAGTTGCCTCAGTTCTGAACAGCTTGACAAGTTTGGATGATTATGCTTGGGATCAACATTTCAATACAGCATAATTAATCTGTCAGGTGATTAATTCAATGTGCATATTAGACTATCCAAGCTGTCCTCATTAAGGCTGTATTTCACTAACTTGAAGCTTAATTTTTTAAGAATATGACTAGTATCCTTGAAATTTGGGGCTCTTCATATACATAATTTTAAACACATGCATAAGAGCTGTAATAAATAGATGTAATGGTTCTTTTGTAGTACGGTTTTTTTAAGTATTTATCATCATTACTCAATATTTATTTGCAGACTAGTTTAAGTTACTTTTTTTTTTTTTTTATTAGCTACACTATATTAGTGTCTTTGCTCTTCTATATTTAGCCACCCCTTCATTGTGTACTTGTGCTAGGACCCCTAATCAGGGATCAGGATCTCATCCCATGCTGGGTGTTGTACAAATGGAATTTAGCTGCAGAGAGGTTTAATCTAAATGCTACACATGGCTATAGCCAGATCATGAGCACAAGGCAACTGCAAGAAAATGCACAATAGCTGTACTAAGAACAATATCAACTCTCAGACAGCAGAGCCAATGGTATATGATAGGCTGGTTTGCTACAAGAGACAGCAAAGTTATGTTTTTTCTACCTGGCACCTGGATTGCTGTGTTGAGAAGCATAATCTATAAATATCTCAGGCAGCATTTCCAGTGATAAGGATATGAGAGTGGTACTAAACAGACCTGTTTGCTTCTTAGTTCAGCCACATAGTTGATAAATGCCACTGCACCTTTGTGTGATGCTAAAAACTGGAACAGTCTTTTACTTTCTCGGAAGTAGAGTGGCACATAACAGGCAATGTTTTTTGAGTGAAGAGCTCTTACAGGCTACAGCAATATAAATATTTAGTGGGAATAATAATAACAAATGTCGATTGTATGTTCATGTGTCCACACTGGAGTCTATTTAATTGCAGTCTACCCCAGCAGACATATGCATCCCCAACCCATGGGATTTCACCTGATTTCAAAAAGGCTTTCATATCATGTGAGAAATATCAAAAGGGGCTGGTTACCCTGGGTAAAGGTTAATTGTCATACCCTATTTCCACATCAAAAAAATACTAGCTTGTACCCTATATACATAAAACTAGACATTAAGATCAAATAAAGCAATCAGGAAGACTGTTCCCAGCTTCATTGGGGTCTGTATGGATACCTTGAAGGAGCAGCTGGAAGTCATCACATGTATTGCTCTCTAAAGTTCCAAAGTCACAAACAGCTGTGTATCAAACACAAAAGAAATAAGGTCTAAATATATATATCTTATGCTCACAAACACGTGCTCAGAAATACCTACTGAAATGTACATCTTCTCTTTCCTTGACTTCCAAAATTGAAGACTAATTTCTTTATCTGGTTTTAGTTAAACTTCCTCTACTGGTTCTGGCACTCATCAAAAATAAAAGAGTTGAATAGAGGGGGTGGAAATTCTAATTAGTCCCTGTCACAATTCATGCTGCTGTTGAAGGAACTCACAGTAGGCAAAGCAGGTTCAAGCTACTGTAAGTGTCAAGCTCTGCTCTGACAAAGAAATCGACAATTCTTGGGTTAAAAGGCAAGAAAAACACACTATCTTCTTCACTTTACAGATAGCATCTTTTTGCTAAGTCAGGCTTTATTTGCCCATTACAATGAGAAAAATAG